>NC_056749.1:265219866-265594866 GCF_019279795.1 Protopterus annectens
AGTGCCTTTTTTAGGCAGTGTTCCAAAGACCAAATTACCAAAATAACAGGTATAAATAAATGCAATCTGAGGGTCATGCTGCACAACGCTAGAAGTCTAAATTTCAAGATGCACTCGCTTGAAGCACTCCTCAAAATGGAGAACATCGACATTTGTACTGTAACGGAGACCTAGTTTAAAGCAGCAGAAAGCACCCCTGTGCTACCAGGCTATAATACATTCCACACCTTTTTGCCCCAGAACATGGACCGAAGCTCCAAAGTCGGTGGAGTCTCCATATTAATAAATGATATGCACACCTCCAGACTAGTATCTCAGCATAACGCATCTGAGATACTCCAAGTACAATTAACATTGGGTAAGATGGCAAGTCAGGTTGTAGCCTGATACATCTCCCCACCCATGTCCCAAAGACTCTCACTCTACATTCCTAACCTCCCTGAGAACTATTAAGATCCAACACTCTCATACTAGGTGACTTCAACTACCCCTCCACCAACTGGGAAAACTACTCATGCACCGATGCACTGGCCCAACTCTTCCTGGAATTCGTCAGTTCCAATGCCCTGGACCAGCTCATTCTTACTCCCACTAGAAGAAGCAACACATTTGACCTGGTTATTACTAACATGGGCAACCGTTGCTCTACAACAATAGTCAATTCCTCCATGGTTAAATCAGACCACAAACTAATCACTATGGAAATCCACATCTCACCCACACCCCCCATAAAGGTATTCACCATGAAAAACTTCTCCAAAGCTGACTTTGGACTCCTAAAAACAGAGGTGGCTAACTTCAAGGCACCCATGCCAATGGAAAACAGATGCATGACTGCCAAGTCATACACCAATGCACTGTACAAACACGTACATAAATCCATGGAACTAGCCATACCCAACAGAACCAAGACGCTCTCCTCCAAAAAAAAAAAGGAAGCCAATATGGTGGCCCCCTGCCATTAATAAACTCTATAACAGAAGGAAGAAACTGTTGCAGAAAAAGGTGAAGGCCCAAAACTGGAAAAATTCCCTTAGTAGCCTCAGCAAAAGTTGAGATCCCTCATCAAAACCTCCAAAGCCAGCTGTGAAGGTAGAATTATGGCAGACACTAAAAACAACCATAATGCCTTCTATAGTTATATCAAGAATTTCCATGGCAATACCCAGGTTGGATCTGAGTTACTGCACAATGGTACCTCCTATACTGAGCTAATGGATATTGCCAACATACTGGCCGACAGAATCAGTGCCAACTTTTCCCCTCTCCCCCTAAAGGACCAATCTCAATACCGGAAGAATGCCAGGCACCCAGCATTACTGCAGCACAAGTTAAAGCTGCATTGTCCAAGGCCACGAATAAAGCTTCCATGGGACCAGACAATATCCCTGGCTATGTTCTACAAGAATTAAAAAGTGAACTGGCACCACATCTGTGTGCCCTGCTTACTCTCAGCCTCACCTCAGGCTTTGTTCCTACTGAATGGCACACTGCCACAGTCATCCCTCTCCATAAAAGAAAAGCGACTACAGACCCTGGAAACTATCACCCCATTAGCCTTATGAGTCTGATATGTAAGGCTATGAAGCGCAACACCATGGACCTAAGTAACAAGGATACAGGGAATCTCCAAACTCTAGATCCCATGCAATCTGGTTTTGTAAAAGGTAGATCATGCTTGCTCAAGCTGGATGACCTCTTTGAGTCAGTCACCAGAGCTGTGAATGAAGGTAAGGCAGTTCATATAGCCTACCTTGATCTGGCCAATACCATTCCTCACTCAGGAATTCTTGATAAACTCACCAAACTAGGCATCAACCCCTATATCATTAGGTGGGTTGCAAACTGGCTCACCGATAGAAACCACAGTGTGAAAGTAGCGGACTCCAAGTCAGACTGCCGATCAGTCATGCGTGGAGTCCCACAGGGATAGGTCCAGGGTCCTCTCCTGTTTGGCATCTACTTCTCAGAAGTCCAGGCCACCACAGAGGGACTCTAGCTGACCAAGTCTGCAGATGACTGCAAGATGGGAGCCTTTATTAACTCCTCAAATGATGCAGACATCTTACAGAAAGGCCTCACTGAGACCAATGACAGGTTTCGAAACCATGGCCTTAAGCTTAATGCCAAAAAATGCATCATCCCCTTTGGGAAAAACACAATTCCCACTAATTACCACATTGATGGGAGCCCACTGAACACTGAAGGTAGAGATCTCGGGACACATGTTGACAGCAACCTCTCCTCCGACCTCCAAACTGCCACTGTAGTCAGAAAGTCCTTCTACGTGGCACATGTCATTACCAAGGATTTTGCATCCAGGAAGAAAGAGGTCATCATTTTTCTCTACTCTTCCCTCATTAGACCAATCATAGAGTATAATGTCCCATTTGGCATATACCTCACTAGACACCTGCAACAGCTGGAGAGGCCACAAAAGTACCTCACGAAGAGGATCCTAGGCCTTAAACACGTCCTACATGGAAAGACTCAAAAAACTCCAGCTATTCTCTGTCTCGTATCGTCTACTAAGAGGTGATGTCTGCTTGACTTACAAAGCCATGTCTGACCCAACTCTGTTAGAAATGCTATATCTAAAGGAATCCCTCTGCACCACACTCTCCAGAGACCTCAACCTCATTACCTCAATCAACAGAACATGCTTGTGGGACAGGTTCATAACCCAGAGACTGCCCATGCTCTGGAATAGACTTCACATACATGTCAAGCAGAGCACCTCACTGGCCCTCTTCAAGAGAAATCTTGATGGGTGGATGGGAAATAGAAAGTCACCCTGGGGATCAATCCAGTGGCTCTAATTGATAGAGGCACTGAGAACTAACGTTGGGCAGCACAATGCCAGGGCACTTCTATGAGCTAGGCTTGTAAAGGCTCCATGGCCATTAGCCTAGTACACACCTATGAACCTATGTCTAAGTACATACACACACATGTTCTTCAAGTGAGTGCAACACTAAGAACCTAAGTAAAGAATAAATATCCTACTTGCGCTGAAGACGTTTTCAGGTCAAACAAAGCAAAAACTGTAAAAATCCTGAAATGGCACTACGGCTGCAATTGCATGAAGACATTAAAGCTTGAAGGCAAACGTAGTTTAATTTTACACAAATAAAATAAAAGGCCTGAGTACAAAGATGAGCGTTTTCGGCGAGACTTTGCCTTCTTCAGATCATATAGTACAAAGGTCCATATTGGTTAAAATAGTAATAATCCACCAATCATGTCTATTGCATCTGACACACCTTCAAAAAATTACCAATCAAAACACCAATCTTAGGACCAGGAAATAAGAGGACAAAAAAACGTACCTAACCATCCTAATCTAGGAAAAGTTCTAATAGCCAATGAAAAAATTCATTAAAACATACTATAAGTACGCAGGTCATAAATCTTTAGCTTCTACATAATTCAGATTCAGTAGATGTATAAGGGTTGTAGGTAAATACTGTCTGCTTTCATGATTAAACATGATAGTTTACCTAAAACTTTTGTCTTCTTTTGTAGAAAATAAACTCCTAAGTTCTAAAGAAAATACATCCGCATTCGTGGTGCATTGTTTAAGAAGTTAACTGGTTAAACCAATCAATAATTTATTTTAAGTTCAAATAGCCAATCAGAATCAGTCTAAACAAAGTTGGAACATTGTAGCGAAAAGCGTCCGTAATTACGGCTATGGTCAAATCACTAACATTGAATGACAAATCCAGTATGTGGTAAAACACACTGGTAGGCTGATCTATCGGTAAGCATGCCAGGTCAATTTGGATAGAGCACTAAATTTTCCCCTGGTACCAATGAAGACCTTTAAAATACTATCTTATCTGTGTGCAGGCCAATTCAATTACTAATTCTTTTGAAACATTAGTTTTTAACAATTACTTGTACAGGAGAAACTAAAGCCATTCATTATGCAATTCTGATCTTTCTCTTTTACAATGCACTCCAGACATATAAATACATACTATAATCGATTGCTGTCTGGCTGTAGCCAGTCACTGATGCACCTAAATATTATGCAAATCAAAAATGAAAAAATATATATGTTAATGCCTTCCGTATTTGCAAATACATCCTGTTTCATTTACACAATAGGAACCAATCAAATTTAATAGAATAGATCATGCTTTTCTCCTCGGGCCTCTGCTGAAAATGGACATGTATCCAGCCAGACTAGCCCGGTTAACAAATGTAAAATAAAATAAAAAAAAATAAAAATGCCCAATACATGAAGGGCCAATAAAACTCCAGTAAATTCGTAACTCAACCAATCAAATACAAACAACTAAAACAACAAGCGAAGATCGAGACTGTCCGTTCTCACGGCTACGTCTCTATTCTCAATGGGATCAGTTCTAAATATTAAATAAACATCCATCCCAAAACATTAATGTTTCCAAAAATAAGAATAAAATCCAAACTTTTCCATGTCTACATAGGTTTATGTTATGGACCCTTGCTGTCTGGCTACAGTCAATCAATGAAAATAGTAAAAGGTATAATAATAAAAACAAAGATAAATCTATTTATGTACTTTCTAGCAGTCACTTGCGCTTTAGCAGCTATCATCAAATAGTTAGTGCTGACTAAAAATCTGTCCGTCAATCTTAATTTCAAGCATGGGCTGAATAAAAATAGCAAACTGAGACTGTCCGCTTTTGCGGCAACGGTCTCTTCTGCATTCGTGGTGAAAGCCAATCTAGCTGGATGATCAAAGAGGATGGCCAATCAACAGAAGGCTTGACAACTCGTTGAATAAAAAGCGGTCACTTCCGCATTAACGCCTGAAGTCAAATAATTGGTCCTGGCTGAATGACAGTCAGCCAATCATAAAGACAGGCAAAAACTATGCATAATAATAAATTTTAATCGTCATCTGCTTGACTTACAAAGCCACGTCTGACCCAGCTCTGTTAGAAATGCTACATCTAAAGGAATCCTAATCCCTCCGCACCACACTCTCCAGAGACCTCAACCTCATTACCTCAATCAACAGAACATGCTGGAGGGACAGGTTCATAACCCAGAGACTGCCCAT
This sequence comes from Protopterus annectens, assembly GCF_019279795.1. Lineage (NCBI taxonomy): Eukaryota > Metazoa > Chordata > Ceratodontiformes > Protopteridae > Protopterus > Protopterus annectens. Next base: position 265,224,923 of record NC_056749.1, read on the forward strand.
GTTCTGGAATAGACTTCCCATACATGTCAAGCAGAGCACCTCACTGGCCCTCTTCAAGAGAAATCTTAATAGATGGATGGGAAATAGAAAGTTCACCCCAGGGATCAATCCAGTGGCTCTAATTGATAGAGGCACTGGGAACTAATGTCGGGCAGCACAATGCCAGGGCACATCTATGTGCTTGGCTTGTAAAGGCTCCAGGGCCATTAGCCTAGTACACACCTATGAACCTATGTCTAAGTACATATCCACACATGTTCTCCGAGTGAGTGCAACACTAAGAACCTGGTGTTTGCATTTCAAGAAAATGTGCAATTATATATATTCCTGTGCAAATTTAAAGAAATTGCTATACGGGCCTAAACTGTGGAGTACTATCTGTGTATTTTTCTATCTCCTAATTCATGAGAAAGTGCTAGTCAAAAGTCAGGCGTAAGGAACCATATGAAGGAAGAGATTCAGTGACACACCATGCTGTGACTTCTTTGATGTCTATTGTTATACAAAGTTGACTAACCTGCACCTAATCAAGCTGGAAATGTGATATTCTGGCTTCTTGAAGGAGGGGAGATTGGAGGAGTAACTTGGTTAGGAACTGCAACTAAGAAAAGTGCTCTTTGTAAAAAGTCTTTTTATCTCAGTAATTTGTTGGCACTTTTGCAAGCTTTTCTCAGAGAATGTGTAGTACATTAGTGGGAACAGCATTTGTAAAACTCAGTGCAGACTAGTCAATGACACTTGATCTGCAGACTCAAACTACACAGTTTTTTTCCAAGTTTCCCATTTTAAGTGAATGGAAGCCTAATCTGACAACAAAGGGTAGGGCTACTGTTCCTCACATTCAGGACTGTCATACTACATTTTGGTACAGATTTAGCCTTTCAAGGGAAAAAACTCTCATCAGGATGTCTGCCCTCATGAGGGCAGACAGGGATAAAAAAATAAAATAAAATTAAGAATGAATACTTAATTTTGTGGCAAACAGCTTTGAGAGGTGCAGAAAATCATGACTAGATAAAAAATATATGTTTTTTCATCATTTGCCCATAGTGGTCCTTTAATGTCACATGTTCCTGCATATCTATGTCTATAATGAGACTTGTAAACCAATTTCGCTACATAGGTGCCGTAATCAGATGCATGTTTGTCTGCTTCTAACTTCAGAGGTGTATATATATATATATATATATATATATATATATATATATATATATATATATATATATATTATCCTCTATCCGCCCTCCATTTTTCCAACAATCTCTTCCGTCCCTGGTTGCATGTGACTTGTATTTTAATGACTTTGTTGTGGTTGCATGTTACTTATGTTTGAATCACTCTGTTATAGTTATTATGTTCCATGCTACTACTTTTAAATTTCAAATCAATGGATGTCTCGACTAGTGATCACCTTAAATTTGTTTATACTGTACTGTATATAATGTAATTTTTCTCTTCTGCAAAATACTTAATGTGTAAAAATTTCTTATTGTTAAATATTTAATTGGTAAATTCTTTGTATGGAACTTTTTTCCCAGGCCTCTGCTGAAAATGAGCCTTTGGCCCAGTTGGACCTTTCCGTAAACCAAATATAATACAAATAAATAAATCCTTACACCCCTCCTTGCCGACATCTACCAAAATGGCAGCAATAGAGTTTAAATAAGATGGAAGGTTCTCAATTATCTCAACCTGAGAAGACTAAATGACCATGTGAAGTTAAGATAAACAAGTGTGAGACCTACATTCAGGTTGGTGGCGAGACAGTCTGAGGATTCACACTCATATGTCAGCTTATGTACCCCTACACTAATGTGCTGAGGTTGTATGTCAGACATATGGCTAGCCTTTGTTAGCCAGGCCAGACATTAGTTGCAAAAACCCATCTGTTTGGAATACTGAACAGTGACTTCAGCCAGGAAACCACTAGAAGTTACTTCATAGGTAGGTACTAGGCTATTGGCCCTAGGGCCTATATAAGCCTAGCCAAAAGGTACCCTGACTTTCGCCACCCAAGAAAATTATCTTCCTGTGCTCATGTCGAGCAGAGCCACAGAGGTGATTCCCGGGGTGAATTTCCTATTTCCATCCAATCATCAAGATTTTTCTTGAAGAGTGCTAATGAGGAGCTTTGTTTGATATAGATAGGTAGTTTGTTCCAGCGTATGGGAAGTCTCTGGGACAGGAGTTTGAGTCTGCTGAGCCTGCACTGTCATGAGACATTTGCACAAACAGGAACTGTGAACTTAGCTTGTGGAGCATACATCTCTTCAGAAAAGTGCAGGGGTGGTGCTCGAGGAGTGGCTAAAGGAGGTGCAGGCCACCTCCAAGATCAGCAAGCTGGTCCAGTCTCTACCACACACTTCTCATTGAGGAAGAGAAAGCTGCTCGGGGTTCCTGGGCAGAAATGAATGGATTATAGGGATCTCACCTAGCATGGGAATGCCCACCTTCATTCCTCCATGAAAGAATGAACCGACTGTTTGCAGGTAGTCGAGCCATATGGCAATGTCCTGGGGTGGACCAAAACAAAAATAAATAAGAAAATAACTAATAACTAAAATGGGTCTATATTGTTATCGAAAAGGCATTACAGAGAATGCCTTTTCATCGACCCCTGAACAGCAAACTGCCAGTTACACAAATGGCCCATTCAGTGATTTTTTTTCCTGGGGGGAGGAATGAAACATCACTACAAACATTTCAAAGTGGGGGGCTTTGCCCCCTCACACCCCCCCAACTAAATATACCAATGCCAAGATCGCACTACAGTGGGGAAAGGGGAATATTCACGATGACAGCCAAGAGATTTTTTTTTCCCTAGGAAAGAAATTGCTGAATTAGCCATTTGAGTAACTAGCGGTTCGATATTTAAGGTTGATGAAAAGGCATTCGCTGTAATGCCTTTTCGATAACATGATACAGACCTAAGTAAAATATGCAACACAGACTTTTACACAACTTAATCTTTTGTTCTCTGCAAAGATCCACCAGTCTACTGTTTATTTCCCCAGGGTCTCCACGAAAATAACCTACTTAGAAAATTATTAACATTAACACCATGTGTATAAAGTTAATACATGTAAATAAAAGCAAATAAAATAAACATGTTTCTGTGTCATCTGTGGCAGAAAGTACAGTTGTGTACACTTAACATAAATGTAGACGTTCGAGTGTATTCACTGTTGCAGTCATTACATTTGGGTTATCCTGCTGGCAGGTTGCCCTCAGTCGGCCTAAATTCCGAAGTCTTGGGTCCTGCGTCAGTTGCTGTCGCCTCTTCCCTGACGTCAGGTTGTCAGGGGTATAAAAGATGCAGCTGACGCCATTTTATTCAGTTTTTCTTGCCCCAGATGTCAGGTGCCCCCAAAAGGGTAGGCTAAAATTATGTAAATAAAACATACATGCACCAAAATAAGCTTTACCTTCATCTATAAGCAAATACACCACCTAGGTTGTATAGATTAGAGAAGTAAAGATAAGTTCCAGTAAAAATAAAGGGGATGGTGGGTGGGTAACCTGGATTGCAACAGTGAATACACTTGAACATCTACATTTATGGAAAGTGTACACAACTGTACTATGTTCTTTGTGTTTCACTGTTGCAGTCTTTACATTTGGGTTGAGTCCCAAAGCTATGGTTGGGAGGCTGGAGCTAAACAGCATTAGGAGCGGCTATGAGGCCCTGCAGAACTGCAGTGGCAAAGCCTACCCTGGATTTAGAGTAAACAGGCAGATTGTAGTGTTTTGTAAAGGTATGCACTGAACACCAAGTAGCAGCCTCTAAAATGTCTTTGGTTGGTACTCCCCTGAGAAAGGCTGCAGAAGTGGCTGTAGCTCTGGGTGAATGTGGCCTAATGCTCTTAGGCACTGGTTTGCCATGCTGTGAGTAGCAGAAACGAATGCAGTGACCTATCCACTTGGAAACTGTCTGCTTGGAGATCACCTTTCCTTGTGATGCTGCGGCATATGCCACTAGTAATTGTTCTGTCTTTCTGAAAAATTTAGTTTTGTCCAGGTAGAATTGAAGTTATCTGTGTACGTCCAAAGAATGCAGAATTCTCTCCCCCTTGTTCTGTGGATTTGGATAAAAAGTTGGCAAATTAATAGTTTGGTTAAGGGCTACACTGGATACCACCTAAGGCATAAATGTAGGGTTTGTTCTCAGAGAGACCCTGTCTGGATAAAAAATGATAAAGGGTTCCACAGCCATGAGAGCCTGTAGCTCTGAAACTCGTCTTGCAGAAGTTATTGCTAGGAGCAGAGCTGTTTTCCAAGATAAGAACTTTATATCCGCAGTAGCAGATGGCTCAAAAGGAGGTAAGATGAGTTTTTCCAAGACATAATTTAGGTCCCATGCAGGTACTGGCATTCTCCTTGGAGGCCTTAAGTTTTTGGCTCCTCTGAGGTACTGCCTTAATAAAGGATAAGAAAAGAGTGGTGACTCTGTATTGTAATGAGCCGAAATGGCAGAGGCATGGATTTTAATTGATGAAAAAGATAGGCCTCTGTCCAGCATCTCAGTTAAGTATTGCAAAATCTGAGGAATATTTGGGACAGCTTTATCAGTTCCTTGTGCCTGGTTCCAAGCACAAAATCTCTTCCATTGCCCACCATAGGATTTTCTAGTACTAGGCCTTCTGGCTTCTAAAATGACATCCATCACAGCTTTACTGAGAGGTGTGGTTTGTATGGCTACATTATCCGCCATGCTGCCAGGTTTAGGGTCCTGAGTTGGATGTGCAGAATCTGATTGTTTTGCTGGGACAGTAGATGAGGTATTTGAGGTAAGGTCCAGGCTGGGCACTGGGACAAGTTTCTTAAGATCGGATACCAGTACTGGCATGGCCAGTCTGGGGCAATCAGAATCATTTTTGGTTTCTCCTGCCCGACCTTTAGGAGTACCTTGGGGAGGAGAGGCAGTGGAGGAAAGGCATATACTGATAGGTTTGTCCAGTTGAAAGATAAGGCGTCCACTTTCCAAGCTTGTCTGTGATAAGTCCTTGTGCAGAATCTTTTTAGTTGATTGTTTTGAGGGGAAGCAAACAGATCTATGTCCGGGCATCCCCATTTCTTTGTTATCATGCTGAAGACTTGTGGATCCAGGTGCCACTAGTGGGGATCCATGAGGTTTCTGCTTAGTTAGTCTGCCAGAGTATTTTCCTTTCCTGGCAGGAATTGTGCCTGCAGACGAACTTAGAAAGTCAATGCTGTGTCCCATAAAGCCATGGCTTGTCTGCACAGGGGATAAGAATGAGTGCCCCCCTGCTTGTTTATGTAACACATGACCGTGGTGTTGTCTGTCTTTATCAGTAGTTGTCCCGGATGAAGTAGGTCCTTGAAGGCTGTCAGGGCATTCTGAACAGCTAGTATATCTTTTTGATTGATCTGTAGATGCTTTTGGTTTGTGGACCAGGTACCCTGAATGCCTCTTCCTGCCATGTGTGCTCCCCAGGCATAATCTGAAGCATCCGTCGTTAGGCTCTGCCTGGCTGGGGGTATTGAGAATGGCTGTCCCTTGTTTTGGTGACAAGTCTTTGTCCACCATCGAAACTCCTGTTGCAGGCAGGGAATTAGAGTAATCATTGTTTCCAGACTGTGGCAATGTTGTGTCCAGACACTTTTTAGGTACCATTGAATTTTCCTCATATGCAGTCTTGCATATGGAATTAGTAAGATGCAGGATGCCATGAAGCCCAAAGCCTGCAGAATTTTTCTTGCAGATAACTGGGCCTTTGTTGCCATTTCCTTGAAATAGATAGTCAGTTGCCTTTGTTTGTCTGGAGTGAGATAAGCCATCTGGGCAGTTGTATTTAAGCTTGCACCCAGGAATATTATCTCTTGAGAGGGTACTAGTTTTGATTTCTTTTTGTTGACTGTGTACCCTAGGAATGTTAAAAAGTCTTATCACAAACGTCAGATGCTGTAGTAGAATGTCCTTGTTCTCTGCTTGTATGAGGCAGTCATCCAAGTAAGGATATATTTGTATTCCTCTTTGTCTGCAATAAGCAATTACTGGTGCCAGGCACTTAGTGAAGACCCTGGGTGCAGTAGATAAGCCAAAGGGCAGCGCACAGAATTGGTAATGCTTTGAGCCAGCCTTGAATCTGAGGTATCTTCTGCATGACTGTCTGATTGGGACATGCAGGTATGCCTCTTTTAGGTCTAAAGTCACGAGCCAAGCCTTGCTGCCCAGCATGGGCAGAAGCTCCTGTAAGGTCAACATCTTGAATTTTGCTATGTCCAGGAAAGTGTTTGGAATAAATAGGTCCAGTATTGGTCTCCATGCTTTGTCCTTTCTGGGTACCAAGAAGAGTCTTGAGTAAAATCATTGTCCCTGCTCTTGCTGTGGCACTTGTTGAATAGCCCTCATGTCCATGAGAGCTGCGACTTGTTTTTCAGCCTCTGCCCATTGATTTTTTGGCAGGTCTGGCCAACCATTTCCCCTTGGCAGGGTATGGAAATGAAACTTGTAGCCTTGTGACACTATGTCTAGAACCCATTTGTCTGTCCTGGGTTATAATGTGCCAATTTTGAGAAAAAAGTGCTAGTTTTCCCCCTAAGGGTGCTGCCAGAAGATAAGTGCTTGGTGCAGGCAGGAGGAAGTCATTGGGACTGTTTCCTATATGATTGTGCTTTGTCTTCTCCACCTTTGGAGGTAGAAGCACTCCACTGCTTAGACCTGTAGGATACTTGCGGCTGTGATCTGCCCCTTAGAGGTCTGTCTGAGACTGGAAAGGACCAATTCTTTGTAGTCCAGTGTCTGCTAAATCTAGGTGGCTGTACCTGTAGGAAATCCTTGACCGTTTGTATAGATTTAGCTTTGTCCTCCATTTTCTTTAACACCTCTTCTGCCTTAACACCAAACAAGGTATCATGTTGTAAAGGAGCATCTAATAATTTTGCTTTAACATGGTCAGGCAGATTTTGTTCCTTTAACCAAGCATGCCTCCTAATGACAGAACCCGTAACAGCGGCCCTGCAGGAGGCCTCCAGAGAATCAAACCCACATTGCAAAGTATGCTTTCCAACTTGTTCAGCTGCATGCAATAAATCCTGCATTTCTTTGTTTTCTGCACATTCAGAATTTGCCATCATTTTCTGTTTAAGCAGTGTCATGATACATTGCTGATATTTGTGCATATGAAACTGACAATTTAAGGTCCTTATAGCCAAAGTAGGAGATGTATAAATCTTTTTTCCCCATCTATCCAGCACCCTGGAATCCCTGTCAGAGGGGGTAGGGTTTTTTGCAGTAGAAGCCTTGACCCCTTTTGGACCCTGAGAAATAGTTTCTGGGTCTGCAGTAGGGATTTTGAAAAGGAATTTATAAGAGTCAGGGACCCTGTCCGGCTTAACAGGAGCTGGAGGTAGAGAGTCAGGGGTCAGACTAGACTCCGAGAACACATCATCTACAATGTCCAACACAGGCGGAATAGCTAGAGGCCTGTGTTGAGGTAGTAAAAGGAAGTCTCTGAGTCTTTTCTTAGATTATGAAAAATCTTGGCTCTCCCAGTGGAAGTGCTCCCTCATGGTATGCAAGGTTTCCCCAAAAGAGTAGTCCTCAGGAGGAGAAGCTGAAGGAATAGATTCTTCAGCATCAGAATCCTCATAGGGAGGAAGAGAATATTCCTGATCAGAAGAGGAATCAGAAGAAATGGAAACGTGATCTGAAGATTCATAGTCTGTCTCTTGCCTAGGTCTCATCAGGAGGGGGATGGGAACCCCTAATCAAGGTAATTAGGTCTTCGGCCATTTTCAGCATCTGTTTTTTGGGCATGGAGGCCTGTCCTTGTGGCTGGAGAACTTGTTTCTTTGCCTTTAAAGGTGTTTTAGTCTTTGTCTTTGAAGTCGGTTTAATATATAATAGTTTAGGTCTGAATACACCCTCAGAAGCCGAAGCCTGCTCAGTGGCTCCGGACCCGTATGAAGGAATAATCTCAGAGGATCCAATACCTTGAGTTTCCAGCAGCCTGGCCAACTCTACGTGGGAGTCGGTAGCGGCCTGCGACTCTAAAGTAGCGGGCATCAGGGGCTGCGAAAGCGCCTCACTGAGAACCGGCTAACTGGCGACTTGCTTAGGAGAAGCTTCGCCGTCGGTTTTGGACCTCGGTTGCCTGTCTTTTTCTTTCTCTTTGCATTTTTTGTGAACTCCGGTAGTTGGATGGCTATCCGACGACATTGTATAATTAAATCTTCGCCCAAAATAGCTTAATGCAAAATCGTACCGAAGCTTAATAGTGCGTTGGTTAAATCTAGCACAAAACTGACAACTAGCAATGTCGTGGTCAGGGCCTAGGCAAGGAATACAGTAAGAATGAAAGTCCTTATGAGGTATTTGCTTCCCACAAGAAATACAATTATTAACTTTTTCTGACATCGGTCTGGAGCAAGAAAAAAGTTTCCCCAATGGGGTACTTAGCTTTAAATGAAGATTTCGGATATGAAACTCTAACATGAAAATCTCAGGAGTCGGCCGACCAACACTTGCGAACTGCTTCTGCTTCGGGCACCGCGCGGCAAGAAAGACTGAATAAAATGGCGTCGGCTGCATCTTTTATACCCCTGACGACCTGACGTCAGGGAAGAGGCAACAGCAACCGAGGCAGGACCGAAGACTTTGGAATTCAGGCCGACTGAGGGCAACCTGCCAGCAGGATAACCCAAATGTAATGACTGCAACAGTGAAACACGAAGAACATCTTACACATCACCAAGCCCATGTACAGTTCACAATAACTGTTCTGCCATTATGCTATATCTAAATTGATTCCCACATTAATAACAGACAAATACATTTTTCAGCAGGTTACTTCAGCTGGGCTTCATTGAGCCCCATATTTCTTCAATACGGTTGGCACTAGTCTGCAACATTAGCTCAGGCATTTTATTCTGCAGCTTCAGCATCACCACCACCAGCTCCTACCCAGTGAGAATGGATCTCTAATTGGAAGGGGGGTGAGCCTCGGAGCCAACAATGCTGCTCACAGAGGCAGGCTTGAATAGGTTATGTCCCTATACCCTCCAACATTTTGGCAACATGTTGCAGGCTAGACAAGTAATAAGGTGTGGTCTTAAGAGTACTGTCCCCCAAGACTTAGTATAATGACATCTTCCTGCACCCACATATCCATTCGGTTCAGCAGACTACACCCCAGTCTCCACTGTGACTGCACAGAAATGACCCACCTCCCACAGCACATCTTGTCTGACCCTTTCTTAATAGAGGAAGGTGAGCAAGTAACGCCTCATCATTCTTTCCTTCCAGCCAACCGGCTCCAAGAGGCACCCGAGTCACTAATCAAACTTTTTCACCTGGTCTGTAATCAGGGCTTTATCCTTCTATGCAAACAAAGCTGGCATTCAGTTATAGAGATAAAGTGCAAACCCTCCATGATGTTAACTAGACTGCCAGCATAAATTATGCTTTGGACCATTTACAAGTCACACATATCTATACTTTAATTACTGTGACCTAGAACTTAAATGGAGTTGCTTTGGTAAGCCAAGGAAAAAAATGCATTTCTCATCTTAAAAACTCTTCTTTGCATAAACAGTACATTGACTCTTTTCCCCATTACACTTCACAATGCAATTACATCTAAAACCACAGAAAAATTACATTGTATGTGGATGAATTCTCATTATTCCTTAGGTGTTACATCTGGTCACTCCTCTCATGTATATGTACTGTTTCTTTCAGTAATGTATCTGGTCAGTGTTTTCCTCAACCTAGAGCATGCCTTCTTGTCAACAACAATAAATCTGGATGGGTGACGCCATTACTGTGAACCATAAAATCCAGATTTGAGATACAGGCCTACTCAACGAAACAGCCAGATTACAAGTACTGGACAATTGACAGGACAAAAGAGAAAGTGGAGATGAGATACTATGGGCTAACTGTGACAATGTCATCAGTTCCTGAAAAAAAGGGGGCTTCTAGCAACTAAAGGCAAACATTTATCAGTGTGCGTGCATACAATAGAAACAAAATCTTGTGCTACACAAATGTGGACGCTAAATTAATATCTGTTGCACTTAATCAGATACCCACCTTGTTTGTAGGGTTTACCTTGAGGTCAAGTCTTTCTTTCATTTTTTTTGCTTTTTTCTCTGGAGGTCCTTTTAATTTTTCTTTTTCTTGGTTTCGTTTAAGGCGCCTCAGCTGTTCCTGAATTCTTCGTCTTTCCTTTCGCATCTCTTCACGATGCTGTTCATCAAATAAGGCAAACTTTCGTCTGAAATTACCAAAACAAAATAAGGTATAAGGAACACTATGTAAATAAAGTGTATATTAAAAAAAAAAGAACAAAAACAATCTTACCCATCATGCAAGCCTCTGCCCTGTTAGCATCACAACAGTTTTCTTAAAAAGTACTTTTAAACGCAGTGTCTTTGGTATCAAAGAGGTAAATAAATGAAAACAAAAATCCACATTACATATACATGCATAAATGCCTTAACTGATGGGTTATCCACACTTGTGGTGGAGCCAAGTTGGCAACTTTTTCCACACAGAGCTTCTTCAATGCTTGAGCACTCCTCCCCCAGATGTAATCCATCCCACACATCCTTTTCATTAAGTTTGCTCCTCCCGAGACCCATGTACTCATGGAGGACTGGAGAAAGGCTTTAGGTTTAAGTTTATTGTGTCTATACAGACAAGGCAGTGACAATTTGGAAAGGAGATGGTGGAAGGGTTGCTGAATTTGATGTAGAGGGCCAATGAGGATCCAGTGTTATGGTAAATGCAAAACTTCAACGGCCTACTCTGTTTCCCTCTATCTTCCTCGAATGATGGGACAGAATCTGTAGCTACCATCCTCCTAGGTAACATCATGACAGGAAACCCTTAAGAATGACAGATCCAAAGGGACAGCTGGATCTAGACATTTCCAACTTATAGCACTTCATGAAAAAATGCACTGATGACAATTGTGCTGCAGCAACATGGTCATTCAAAGGAGTGTTTCTGAAAAGGGCCATAGAAATGTCAATTAATTGTGCTGAGTGGGCCTTTGCTTTCAAGTCACAAGGTCTACTGCTTGCAGACTATATGTATGAAATGCAATCAGACAAACATCTGGAAATAATTATTTTAGAAACTTTGGCTCCTAACTTTGCGGAAGAGAAGAAGACAAAATATTGGCTATCTTAAGGGTAGGATTTGGTCCTGTGAAGTTAGAAACAAAGTTGTCTGTGAACATCATACATGCGGGGGATTACATATTCTCCTTTGTTAGAAAGGGAAAAAGACAGTAAATGAATACTTTGGTTTACGGCAGTTTCATGGGTAGTCTTTACAACAAAGGAGGGTTTAGGTCTCAAATAAAGTACTGCCTTTGTGAAAAACTAAGTATGGGGTCTTGCAAGAGGCAGCATGTAGTTCTGAAATCAGTAACAGCTACTAACAATAGGGCCTTCAATGATAAGCACTTTAATGTACAGGAAAAAACAGGATCAAAGCAGGGTTGGGTAAAGGCCTGTACAATGAAATTCAGTTCCCAGGATGGAGTGGGATCTATGATCCAAACCGACTCCAACTTACCTACCATAAAATAGCCATGTTTGTCACACTCACCTTACAATACACATCACTGTCTTGCTTTAAACTTACTCCAGTGGCTTGAATTCCCCCAGCTTCTACTGCTATCTCAACTTCAAATGCTACATTTCATTCTTAATAAGCCTTCATCCTGTCCTTTTCTCTCTTCATTCGTATCTAGTTATATACCACCTCGGTCTCTCCGCACTTCCAGTCAGCAACTACTCCTCACATACCAACCCAAAAAACTATAGGCAAACACTTCTATAAACACTCCATTGCACACGCTTGGAACAAACTCCCTGTAGATATACGTTCCATCATCCACCCAGGACACTTTAAAGAAAAACTCAAATACCATTTACTTAACTCAAAACGTTTTCACTGTCAGGCACCAACTTAAGCACCCCACAGTTTATCTTTCTTCCTCACTCCTCTCTCACATCTTCTCCATCATCTCTTGTTCATGAACATATGTCTTCTTATCTGCTCTACTGATTCAAAACACTGCTTGTATATATGTAAATAAAAATTTGCTTTTCGGGAAAGGGAGGAAATGTGCATGCATTGCTATTACTTCCTTTCATCTATAATTTTTTTTTTGTATAGCCTGTTCCCTGGTCGAATTTAAGATGTTGAAATAATTTTTTTGCATAACTTAGTTTTCTCTCTGTTTGAATTTTAATGTTATAATTTATGAATTTCTGTCATCTTTTCATGTGTTTGGAGCTTTTCTCCTCGGGTCTCCACTGAAAATGGGCCACAAACCCAGTTAACAAATGTCAATAAATAAATAAATTAAGGTGGCTTTGCAGACATTTTGTGAGGTTGATGTAGAAGGATTGAAACATTGGTAAAAATAGAAAATGGCTACCAGCTGAAATTTTACAATGGAGTAACTACATTCAGAGTCAAACAAGGTAGCCAGAATACAGATGCAGAGAAAGGGTTCATGCCATAATGTGCTTCCTAAAGGGAAGATCTCTTCCATTTGCTTTTGTACAGTTTTTTGGTGGCAGGTTTTTGAGAAGCTGAAATAATCTGAATCACACTATTAGAAAAGATGGAGCTGTTCGCCATCAATTAAATTGGAGAAACCATGCTGTTAATCAGAGAAATGTGACATGTGTGTGAAGCTGACAGGTGCAACAAAAAATCTGGCTTGATCTAACAACCAGGGAGGTAATTTCAGCTATGGCTAGGCCAGAAAAGGCTATGTGGATGACAGAAGTCTTGCAAAGGAATGCTTATAACAGAAACTTTGTTGTGAGAGAAAGTGGGACAAAAATAAGATGACCAGGTGGCCAAGGATAGGTCAAAGCATCCCTGGGTGCCTGTCACTGTGGAAGGGTGTAGGCAAAGTAGCTGCTGCATTTTGCATTAGTCACAGAGGTGCAAAGATCACAGCATGGCTGGCCCTCGTACTGAAAATCTACTGCTGGATTGAGGGACCACTTGTGGCTTAGCCTATCTCCTAGAAAGTTGCTGCTTATACTATGCTTTGCGATTAGAAAGCAGTGCAAACACAATGCTCATTGCTATAGTCTTATGGCCTCTTCGCATTAAGGGTAGGACCAATTTCCCCCTTGCTTATTTATACTACAGTACTGATGTGTTGTCTCTGTGAGCCACAATCGTACCAAGTGGAAGTGAATCCTGTATAACATGTAATACACGTAGGACCACCACCGTACTCATCTCCAGAATGCGGATGTGAAGAAGAACCTTTTGTTGTGACCATGTCCTTTGGAATGTTCTGCCCTTGAAACATCTCCCACCACAGAGAGAAAACATTCGTGAAGACAATGGTTGATGGAAGGGGAAGAATAAAAGGATGATCCATTTGCACTGAAAACGACTTTAACCACCACTGCAGATTAGGTCTGCAGACCAAAGAATGCTGCACAGGAAAGTCAAGTGGATGAATGATCTGAGACCACTGAACAATGAGTGTCCATCAGAGCACTCTCTTATAGTATTCAGCATTTGGTACTAGAGTGATAGCCATTGCCATCAAGCTTAGTACTTGTAAAACAAATGAAGCTGGAGGAGAGGTCACCTGAAGAAGCTTGAGTATGAAAAGTTTGAGGGATAAAAGTCTATCTGCAGGCAGTCTTCAATCTCTGTCGTGGTTTTCAGAAGGCATCTGATAAATGTTATAGTTTGTGTTGGTTCTAGTTTTAATTTTCCAAGACTTACTGAGATGTCCAGTGATATACACAAATGAAGCAAGTAATCCCTTGCTGTAGTGAGACCAAAGTGAGGGAATCAGAAATGACAATGACTGCCTGACAGATGGAAGTGAAGATACCTTCTTGATGGCTTTGCAATCTTATATGGAGATAAGTATTCTAAAGATATATCAAGAACATCCAATTTATTTCTCTAAGATTTGAGAAGGATGGACTGCAAAGTGACCTTTCAGAACCTGGTCTTCTTGACATGAAAGTTTAAGCTAATCAAATCTAGAAAGGCCTAATAGATGCTAGATTCTCTCTGATCTGGTGCAACCACTTTCATGGCTCATTTTTTTGAGGGGCTGAACCTTGGAGAGGCTGGGAATTTGTCTAGGTAGGGATGTGAAAGGGATGATGTATTCTCTAGATGTAATGCTCTTCATCCAGTTTTCTTATAATGGTCAACCAAGCATCTAGATGAAGAGAAAATTAAGCAATCAAGCAATCTCTCAGTAGCTCTGGGATGGCTATCAGGAGAAAGGGCTCATAACCCCCTGATTTTGCAAACATTCTCTGCCTCTAAGAAGTCATCCATTAAAAGGTCCTCCTATGCTCTGGAGGCAGTATCCAAAGAGGGAATTAAAAGACAAATATTAGGATTTCTGAAACTAGAGACCTTTGTTACCCCCCCATTGTGGTTCTCGGAAAAGGGCCTCTGAGGGGGTGTCAAAATGTACTCTTGCCAGCAAACAATGTTTTACCCGTTTGTTTGCTCCTCAGCAGTTTTTCTTTGACTTTGGGACCAAACAAGGATATCGGACATCCTATTATAAGGAGCATTTACACAGCATGCTTTAAAGTTGTCCACAAAATAACATAGCTACAAGCCAAGCATAACGGCTCATTCCAGCGCTGGATGGGATGACAGCCATGTCTATTTGAGCCATGACAAATGCCCTCATCATTCGGTCCCAATCAATGTTAACAACATTCCTGGTAGACCCAAGAGAACAGGCTGAAGGGGGGGGGGTCTGCAGCCAAGAAACCAGAAGAGCTTCTTTCTAAGACTTACACTGGTGGAGGTCTTCCTCAAAGGAGACACCTCTGATGTCAACATAGAGGCTTTAAAAATGGTAGCCCCTGAGCAGGGAATTCAAAGATTCTCGCTGCCTGTTGTGTTTTCTAATTCTGTTTACTGAGATGACTTCTCCTGAAAAGTCTCACATGTGAGTAGTCTTATCTTCTTTTCAACATTTGATTTTTGCAGTTTTATCAGCTACAATGAATAGATGAAGTTTTGATTTCTTCCAACCTTGTGTTAATTTACTTTATATACTCCTTCAGCATTTCACTTATTTTAAACACCTGTGTGCGCATTTTTTTCCCTCTAAATTACTGGAAGCCTCCTCCTATGCCAATGATGAAACCTTAAGTTCAGCAAGATTCTTTCAAGACAAAACGTTTTATTCTCCTTTTTCAGTTGCTTCTTCTTTTGCTTTCTTCAAATTTTGTCTTTGCTGGTACCCAGGCAGTTCTAGACTGAGTTTTACCCAAATTGTTTGCTTTTATCATTTTTTTGGCAATTTTTCAGTTTTCACATCGGCAGATCACTTATCAAGCCATTGATCAGTGTGCTGATATCTTTGCAGTCCTTTATATAACTTTTGCAAATTAGAGACTAGGTAATGAAACTATAGGCATGTTTGTGTCAATATATTATACTATAACACCCCCTGAGATTCTGCATCAAACAACCAAAAGCCATTTCCTTTTATTTTGGGTGTAAAAAATTGGGGTTTGGGCAGAAAAGATGTGCTGAAAGGCAAAAAAGTAAATGAAAATGGAAGACAAACACCACGAACCTTGGAAATCTTATATAAAACTTCAAACATGGGATGCAAATGTAACAACAGTAATCCTGCATGTTCAACATTAGTACAATATCTTCTTGCTGCATAACTGGCAAATAGGTCTGCAAAATTAACATTCTAAACATATTATAATTTCTATAATATTTTTCAGATTTCAAAATCTAAGACATGTCTTCAATGTTTTTCTTTCTTTGTTACCTGTACGAACCTTGACTAAACTCCTGTTCTCTTAGGTTCTTAGGTATGTACTAGGCTAATGGCCCTGGAGCCTTTACAAGCCTAGCCCATAGGATTACCCTGGCATTGTGCCACCCGACCTTAGTTCCCAGTGCATCTGTCGAGTAAAGCCACTGGAGTGATCCCTGGGGTGAATTTTCTATTTCCCATTCACTCATCAAGATTTCTCTTGAAGAGGGCCAGTGAGGTGCTCTGCTTGATATGTATGGGAAGTATATTCCATAGCATGGGCAGTCTCTGGGTTATGAATCTGTCCCTCCAGCATGTTCTGTTGATTGTGGTAATGAGGCTGAGGTCTCTGGAGGATGTGGTGCGAAGGGACTGGGATTTCTTCAGATGTAGCATTTCTAACAGAGCTGGGTCAGACATGGCTTTGTAGGTTGAGCAGAGATAGTAGGCGATATGAAACAGAGAATAGTTGGAGTTTTTTAGTCTGCCCATATAGGACACATGTTTAAGGTCTAGGATCCTCTTTGTGAGGTACTTTTCCAGTCTCTCTAGTTGTTGCAGGTATTTAGTGAGGTGCATGCCAAATGGGGCATTGCACTCAATGACTGGCCTAATGAGGGAAGAGTAGAGGGAGACAATGACCTCTTTCCTCCTGGATGCAAAACCCTTAGTAATGAGATGTGCCACATAGAAGGTCTTTCTGACCACCGTGGCAATGTGGTGGTCAAATGAGAGGTTGCTGTCATCCTGTATTCCCAGATCTCTTATAACGCCTTCTGTGTTCAGTGGACTACCATCAATGTGGTAATTCATGGGAACAGTGTTTTTCCCAAAGGAGTTGACAACATTTTCTGGCACTTAACTTAAGGCCATGGTTCTGACACCAGTCGTTGGTCTCAGTGAGGTCTTTCTGTAGGATGTCAACATCACTTGGGGAGTTAATAGCTCTTAACTTGCAAACGTCTGCGAACTTTGTTAGCCAGAGTCCCTTCATGTTGGCCTGGACTTTAAAGAAGTAGACACCAAACAGGAGAGGAGCTAGGACCGAACCCTGTGGGACTCCACTCGTGACTGGTCTTCAGTCTGACTTGGAGTCAGCTTTCACACTGTGGGTCCTACTTGTGAGCCAGTTTGCAACCCACCTAGTGATATAGGGGTTGATGCCTAGTTTATTGAGTTTTTCTATGATTCCTGAGTGGGAAATGGTATCAAAGGCCTTGGCCAGATCAAGGTAGGCTGTATGAACCCCCTTGCCTTCATCCACAGCTCTGGTGACTGACTTAAAGAAGTTGACCAAGCTGAGAAGGCATGATCTACCCTTCACAAAACCAAACTGTGTGGGATCCAGAGTTTGGAGATTCTCTATATCCTTGTTTATTAGGTCCATGATGATACATTCCATAGCTTTGCATATCAGACTCATCAGGCTAATGGGGCAACAGTTCCCAGGGTCTGTAGTCGCTCCTCCTTTGTGGAGAGGGATGACTGTAGCAGTGTGCCATTTGGTAGGGACAAAACCTGAAGTGAGGCTGTGATTGAAAAGGGCACACAGGTGAGGTGCCAGTTCACTCTGTAGTTCATGCAGAACACAGCCAGGGATATTGTCAGGTCCCATAGAAGCTGTATTCTTGGCCTTGGACAACCTGTGCAGCAGTAATACTGGGTGCCTGACAATCTACTGGTATTGTGACTGGTCCCTTAGAGGGGGAGAGAGGGGTAAAGTTGGCACTGAATCTGTCAGTCAGTATATTGGCAATATCAGATGGCTCAGTATAGGAGGTACCATTGTGCATTAGCTCAGAGCAAATCTGGGTATTGCCATAGAGATTCTTTACATAACTATAGAAGGCCTTGTGGTTGACTTTACTATCTGCTGCAATTCTGTTTTCATAGCTAGCTTTAGAGGATTTGATGAGGGATCTCAACTTTTTGTTGTGGCTGATAAGGGAGTTTTTCCAGTCTTGGGACTTCACCTTATTCCGCATCAGTTTCCTCCTTCTGTTGTAGAGTTTGTTTATGGCAGGGGACCACCAGATTGGCTTCCTTTTTTTGGAGGAGAGCATCTTGGTTCTATTGGGTATGGCGAGATCCATGCATTTGTGTACGTGTTCATACAGTGCATTGGTGTATGATTTGGCGGTCATGCAACTGATCTCCATTTGCATGGGGGAAGTGAAGTTAGCCACCTCTGTTTTTAGGAGCCCAAAGTTAGCTTTGGAGAAGTTTTTCATGGTGGTTACCTTAAACAGGGGGGTGGGGTGGGAGGGATGTGGATTTCCAACGTGATTAGTTTGTGGTTGGATCTAACCAGGAAGGAGTTGACTATTGGAATAGAGCAACGGTCACCCATGTTAGTAATGATCAGATCAAGGATATTGCTACCTCTAGTAGGGGTAAGAATGAGCTAGTCCAGGGCATTGGAATTAATGAATTCCAGGAAACGTTGGACAAGTGTACACGAGTAGTTTTCCATGTTAATGGAGGGGTAGTTGAAGTCGGCCAGTATGAGAGTGTTAGGTTGGACCTTAATATTCTCCAGGGTGCTTAGGAACATGGAGTGTGAATCTTGGGACATGGTTGGGGACCTAAAGCAGGCTACGACCTGAATCGCTGTCTTACCCAAAGTTAGCTGCACTTGAAGTACCTCAGATGCGTTATGTTGAGCTACCAGTCTGGAGGTGTGTGCATCCTTTATGAATATGGAAACACCACTGCCTTTGGAACTTCGGTCCAAGTTCTGAGGCCGAAAGCTGTGGAATGAGTTATAGCCTGGTAGTGCAGGGGTGCTTTCTGCTGCCTTGAACCAGGTCTCTGTTACAGCACAAATGTTGGTGTTCTCCATTTTAAGGAGTGCTTCAAGTGAGTGCATTTTGGGATTTAGACTTCTAGCGCTGAACAGCATCACCCTCAAATTGCATTTGTTTGTAGCTGTTACGGTGGTAATTTGGTCTTTTGGAACATCACCTAAAAAGGCACTATAGGGGTAGCAAGAGCCTTGGCCATTATCCGGAAGCACAGGGGTGACAGATGCAGGCCATCTCTGGCAAAGCATCGAAGTCTGTCAATCATGTCATCCCAGGCAGACAGATACTGGATCCCCTTAGAATGACATCAGAAACTTAGCCAATTGTTGAAATCAATAATTTTCTGCTTGTACTGTGGTATCATTCTGGGTGATGGTAGGATGCTGCTCAGGGCTAGAGTCATACCCGCCTGGGCTACATAATCGGAGAGCTCCTCCATGTCTCTTTTCAAGTAGTCCAGGGAGGTACGTCTCAGGTCACTTACACCCAAATGTACACTGACAGTCATATTTGTACCTGTTGTTGAGGGACCTGAGTGCATGCATTATGTGGCAGATCCTAGAGCCTGACGGGCAGCTGACTGTTACTTTCTTCTTATTTAACCTAGTGAGTGGGACATCAGTGTGCCTCACTATCGATTCACCTATGACTAGTGTGTGTGTTGGGCATGCTGTTTTGCCTTAGGGCACACTGTTTAGGAGAGTTATGTGCCTCATGATTAGTGTT
Source organism: Protopterus annectens (assembly GCF_019279795.1). Lineage (NCBI taxonomy): Eukaryota > Metazoa > Chordata > Ceratodontiformes > Protopteridae > Protopterus > Protopterus annectens. The sequence continues at coordinate 265,244,235 of NC_056749.1, forward strand.
GTGTTGTGGTGGTCGAGTGCGTCTCTGCTGTTTGGGTAGATTTTTATTGAGAGCCTTCGCGAAGGTAGGTGTGCAGTTTGTGTTTTTATGTAAAGGCAGTGCTGGTGTGTGTTCTGGAGGGCTATGTGTTCCATGTGGTGTGGTGCAAGTGTTGACCTCCTCTTGATCAACTATTCTGGTCTTGGCTGGAGAGTGCGTGGTTTCCAATTTGGATATATAAATGCATCTCTCACAAGTCTGAGTGTTGGGAGGTAAGAGGACAGGGTTGTCAGTGTACATGAGGCAGTTGCTACATTGCCTCAGGATGCCCAAGTTCACCAGGTTAATAGGAGAAAGCACAGGGAACTGACCTTTAGACATGCCTGGAGGGGAGGGCATTAATAATAAGTACTGGAGCTGTTTCCTTGTAGAATGTTTAGTGGTGTTAGCACTTTTGTGTGCTACAATAATTGCTACAAGAAGTCTGGTAAAGTGGTAAATTAATAAGCTACTAAAAGTGCAGGAGAGGAGAGAACTAGTAAATCTAAGGGAAAAATTGAAGAGCAGACTTTGACACCACTCAGAAGCTTACAAACAGTCCCAGATACAGTAAATCTGCATCTGGACAAAATTAGTTACAGGAAAGGGGGGAAAGCGCAAACATGGGCTTTTAAACCCAAAGCAAATCTGGGTATTGCCGTAAAAAGAGATGGAAAAACTGCCCAAATGGCCAATATACTACAATTTCTGGGCCAGAAACCACTCCTCTTGTGGTAGACATGCTACCTAGTGCTTATCACTCCCACTGATAAACTAGAATGCTTCCCTCCAACACAGAAAGGCTTTGGGGGCTCAGAAGCTTACAAACAGTCCTGGATACAGCAATTCTGTATCTGGACTAGACTAGTTACAGGAAAGGCAGGAAACAAGCTTAAAATTAAAAATTTTTTTTCAACGTCTGGAACTGACAGCAGTGTTACAATATAAAGAAAATTTTGAAAGACTGTTAAAACCACAGGGAACTAACACTTTGGTGCAAAAAGAATGTGACCTGGGTTTGAGTATCTGCAAAATTCTGTGAAGAGCCCTAACACTATATTTCTGACACAAAGGCCTGTAGTTGGCGGCTGCCACTTGACTGTTAAAAGAAGGAAACAAATAGTGGCACAGCTGTATTTTATCAGTGGGAGAAAATCATCTACCCTGCTATGAAGGATTCTCTTTCTTATTGCAAATGTTGCCTAGTAGCTCATCAGGCGTACTCCTGTCTCTTATACTGAGCAAATGGCTTAAAGGCCCTTACTCAAATGGGTGGGCTTCTTTGAGAAGGTCACCAAAGCAATGGATGAAGGCAAAATCGTTCACATTGCCTACCTTGACCTGGCCAGAGCATTTGACACAATAGTCCACTCTGGCATTGTTGACAAACTCAGGAGGTTAGGTACAAACTCGTATGTCACCCAGTGGATATCCAACTGCCTCACAGACAGGACCCAGGAAGTTAGAGCTGGGGAGTCCACCTGTACAAAGAGGCCAGTCACAAGTGGAGTCCCTCAGGGATCAGTCCTTGGACAGCTCCTTTTTGGCATTTACTTTTCAGAAGTCAAGGCCAATGTTAGTCATCTCTGGCTGACTAAATTTACAGAGGACTGCAAATTAGGAGCGGTCATTAAATATCACACTGACAAATATTCTCCAGGAGGGGCTGATACAGACAAACAACTGATGTCAGAGCCATGGACTAAAACTAAATGCCAAGAAATGCATAATAGTATCCTTTGGGAAGTCATCCATCCCTGGTAACTATCATATTGACAACACACCCCTTGGAGTTGACCTAGTAGTCAGGGACTTAGGGTCACATATAGATAGCAATCTAGCCTTTGACCATCATGTGTCTACAGTGGCGAGGAAATCATTCTGTATTGCACAACTTATAAACAAAGGTATGGCATTTAAGTCCAAGGAAGCCACTGTTCACCACTGTAGATGGCATTCATCACACATATCATTGAGTACAATGCCCCCATTAGTATGTACCTACCCAGGCATATCCAACAGCTGGAACGTCCACAGAGGTTTCTCACTAAAATAATACAGGACATAATCAAAATGTCCTAAGCAGGCTGCCTCAAGGCCCTATCCCTGTATTCCTGTCTCCTATAGGCTTTTGAGGGGAGATCTATGCCAGGCATACAGAGCATTGTCAGACCCCACTCTGACGGACCTCCTGCATATCCACAAAACAAACAACCACAGAATTCCTCATTCTAAAGACTTAAACCTTGTCTGTGATATAAACAGGTTCTGCTGGAGAGATAGGTATGTATCCCAGAGACTACTGCGTCTATGGAACAGGCTCCCCCATCGAAGTGAAGCAAAGTTCCTCCCTAACCCAATTCAAGTGCAACTTGGACAACTGGATAGGAAATCGGAAATTCATCCCTGGTTTGGCACCTATGTCTCTAATGGACACGGGTAACCTGTAAATGGTTCGTCTCCCAGGTCCATGCTTACACTTATCAAATGTATCAGAACTTGTCAGAAATTTGGAATGCATGGCTAGGCTTAAAAAAGGTCCTTGTGGTCATTAGCCTAGTAAACACCTATGAACCTACAAACCTAGCCAATATAACCCGATTTTACCCAATATATGGCCCCCTAGGGGTAAGTGGATGGCATTGATTTGTGCCTGTGCACTGAGTATCTTACAAACAGCTCCTGTCCATAAAGGAGACAGGCACTACTCCAGGTGTGTATTTGCGATTCCCCATCCATTGATCCACAGTGCATTTGAAGGGGGCCTGGAAAGGGCTCTGCTTAATGTGAATATGACGCCTGTTCCAAAGAAGGGCAATCTCTCAGACACGCATCTGTCTCTTTGGCATATTTCGTTTGAGTCACTGACTAAGTTAAATCCCTAGATTGGGTGACTCTCATGCTGTTTGACTTGTGAATGTGCAGCAGCTTCATCAGGGCTGGATTTGTGAGTCCCTTATAGGTCAGGCATAGGTCACTGCTTAATATAGTCGGTAGGAAACAGAGTAAAGGGATAGGGCTTTTAGTCTATTTGCATACTTTATGCTGTTTACACCCTGTATTTTCTTTGTGAGGAACCACTGAGGTCACTCCAGCTGCTGTAAATGCCTAGTCAAGTACGTGCCAAATGGCACACTATGCTCGATCATTGGTCTAATGAGGGTTGAGTAAAGCGGGACTATAACTTCCTTGAATCTGGATGGCATACCTTTACTTATAAGTTTTGCCACATAAAAGTATTTCCTCACCACTGTGGACACATGGCAGTCAAAGTTCAGGCTATCTGTCTGCATACCTAGATCTCTCACTTTTGTGTCCACTCTAAGGGGCACGCTATTGATGTTATAACTTGCAGGGGCATTTAACTTCCAAAAGTGTATGATAATGCATTTGTCTGCATTACTTATAGGCCATGGTTCTGGCAACAATCATTTGTCTGATCTAGACCCTCCTGAAGGATATCTACATCACTGGGGGATTCAATGATTGCCCCCCAGCTTGCAGACTTTGTCATCCAGAGGCCTTCCATATTTGCCTTGACTTCAGAGATGTATATTCTGAACAGGAATGTTCTGAGTACTTAGCCTTGCCGCACACCATTAATAAATGACCTCTTGCTGGATATGGATTCACCCACTTTAACCAAGTGTCTTGTCTGTAAGCAGGGTGACACAGGGGTTTAAGCCCAGTTTTGTGAGTTTATTTGTAATACCAGAGTAGGGAATTGTGTTAAATGCTTTGGCCAGGTTGAGGTAGGCAGTATGTACTGCTTTACCGTCATTCATGGCGTTTGTGACTTTTTCACAGAAATCCAACAGTTTCAGTAGCCATGACCTGTGCCTGACAAAGCCAAATTGGTTTGGGTTCAGTGCTTGGAGGTCTACTATGCCATTATTTATCTGGTCCATGATTATTCTTCCCATGGCCTTATATATAAGGCTACTTAAACTTATGGGTCTATAATTTCCAGGGGCAGAAGATGGTCTCCCTTTATGCAGAGGGATGACTGTTGCTGTTCTCCACTCTGTTGGGACAAAACCAGTCCGGAGGCTATGGTTAAATAGAAATCTTAACAGACCTGTTAAGTCCTGATTTAAGCTATTTAAGAGGCAACCTGGTATACTGTCAGGGCACATTGAAGGTGTGTTTTTAGCTTTAGAGAGCATAGTGGCAAGCTGTTCTTTGGTGATAATTGGCAGGGTATTTTTTGAGGAAAAACTGGTGGTGATGGAGAGGTGAAATTTGAGCTGAATTTGTCAGCCGGCAGATGTGCTATGTCTTCTTGCTGAGTATAGGTGATGCCATCTACAACTAATTCAGCACACTGTTGGGTGTTGCCCTTAAGATTGCAGACATAACTGAAAAATGCCTTACAGTTATCCTTAGCTTTGGAAGCTACTTTTACCTCAAAGTCTGCTTTCAGAGACTTTATTAGTACCCCGATTTGCTTGTTTAGACTAATGAGGGACTTATTTCTCTGTTGTGCACACTCCCTCTTATTCCTCAACAGGATTTTCTTTCTTTTGTTGTACAACTTATTAACACTAAGGGTCCACCAGGGTGGCTTGTTTTTGTGGTTTGACCTGGGTTTATTTCAGTCTGGTACTGATGTTTTTATGCAGGTGTTTACATAGTCATACAGGGATTTTATGTATGCCTCTGTATAGGTTTCTGTGTTTTCTGGATTTGGGGGAGCTTGGAAACTAGCTATGCCATTCCTTAATAGGGGGTAATTTACCTTAGAGAAGTTCTTAAAAGTTTTTGGGGTTGGGTGTGGGGGGTAGTTTTACCTTTATTTCAAGGGAGACCACTTTGTGATCTGATCTAATCTTACTAGTGAGCACATAACCAGGAGGGGGTGCAGAACTCTTCCATATTTGTGAGTACCACATCTAGAACATCTGCCCCCCTAGTGGAAGTGCAGACCAGCTGCTCTAGGCCATTTCAATTTACAAAGTCAAGAAATCTTTGGGCCTGCATGTTAGTGGTCATGTATGTCTCCCAATTAATGGAGGGTTAGTTAAAATCACTCAAGAGTAAGGTGATGGGCTGGATGGTGAGCGATTCTAGTAACTTCAGGTATGATGTATGGGTTTCCTGGTTTCATAGGGGGGACATGTAGCTAGCAAGAATATGGTAATGGATTTTTCCCATGGTTAGTTGGACATGGAGTAGCTCAAGGATGTTATATTGTTTGACTGGCCTCGAGGTGTGCTTATACTTTATGTAGATAGATACACCTCCACCTTTAGCTCTTTCATGTTCAGCTGGTGGTCGGAATGTATGAAAGGAATTCTAACAATGCACTGCTGGAATGGCTTCCATGGTTTTGAACCATCTTTCACTAACTGCACAGACATCAGAATTCTCCAGGGTGAGGAGAGCTTCCAGGGAATGCAGTTTCTTCTTGAGGCTCCTAGCATTGACCAGTAACACCTTTAGCTTGTCCTGAGTAGCTTTTATTTTGGAAGGTTTGTCTATTTGGCAATGCCTAAAAAAGGCACTATGGGGTGGATAATGTTTTGGCCCATATCAGAAAACCTAGAGGTGAAAAGTGAAAAACCAACCCTGGCAAAGCAGCATAGCCTTTCAACCATGTCCAACCAGGCTGACAAGTATTGGACCACTTTGGAATGACACCAGTAGCTAAGCCAATTGTTAAAGTTGATCATTTTCTACTGGTATTGTGACATTATTCTTGGAGACGGCAGAATGCTGCTCAATGCTAGGGTCATACCTGCCTGTGACACATTCTTAGAGCTCTATCATGTCTCTCTTCACATAGTATAAGGAGGTACGTCTCAGGTCATTCATGCCCACATGGACTATGACTGAGTCATACTGGTACTTAGGGCAAGTGACCTGGGTGTTTGTGTTATCAGGCGAATCCTGGCCCCTGACAGGTTACTAACTGTAACCTTCTCCTCATCCAGCCTGACAACAAGGACATCAGTGTGTTTCACAATGGAGTCTCCTATAAGCATAATATTGGGTCATGGAGTCATTCAGCTTATGGGCTTGGTAGTTGAGGCACAATGAGATGTAGTGGTGTGATCAGAATTGTCTTGTATGTGGAGTTTCTGAGGACTGCGCTTAAGAGGTCTTTGAGGTTTGGGTAAGTTACTTGTGAGTACCTCTGCATAGGTGGGTGGGAGTGTGTCACTGACAACCTGTTTGCTGCCTTTTGTGTCTATATGCAAGAGTCTAGTCTCCAGTGTCAATGTGTAACAATATCTCTCACATTCTGTATTTATCTGTTTGACAATTAAGTGGTTGTCAGTGTACATAAGGCAACTATCACTTTACCTCAGGATACCCACTGTCCACCAAGCTGGATGCAGAGATAGCAAGAAAGTACAGTAAAGGCAGGCCGCTTAAAATCACCAGGTTTAAAAAAAGCAGATTAAGGAAATGGAGGGTGGCTGGGACCAGCAGTGTTATGCAGGCTTGGAGTCTTCTCAGAAAAGACAAAAACCCAGAAATTCTCTGTGTAGTTAAGTATCACTCAAGAAACAATTTAGCCAGTAAAAAAATGTAAAATGTGCAGCCTAGATAATTTAAGTGTCTATCTCTCACACAGAACAAAAACACCAGGCCAAACTGGTCTCTTAAAACAGAAAACAGAATGGAGCACATAAAACAGAAAGCAGCTCTATCGGTTTAAGCAACTCACAGACTAAAAAATATAGGTTCACGTTACTCCCCAGCAGGGAATCACCAGCAGAATCTTCTCAGAAAAGACCAAGAAACTGACTGAGTATTCAAGTATCTGCTGCTAGATCAACCAGTTTTAACTAGATTTGACCATCATACCAATTCTAAAGATATCAGGGAAGTGTTTTCTGATTTAATCTAATTTCATCTCTATGCTTTTAAAATGCATTTACTGCTTATCTATGTGTTTACTGCACCAGAGTTTGTCCATTTTGATCATTTGTGGGCTTTTTTAAATAATGAGAGTAGGAAATTTACTGGTGTTCTGAAGGTTTGCTTGCTTTAGACTTGCAGCTGATTTTCTGACTGGGCTTTTTAACAGTAGCTTTTAAAATATACTGCACAGCAGGACTTGCTTCTCTTATTTAAGTGAGTTGCATTGTGCTGCATATTCCCATTACATTGTTACTGAATTAACCATTTCTAACTGTTTCTGACCTTGCTAGCAGTCCCAAAGATATCAGTAAAGTGTGCTTTTTATTTAATCCAATTCTATCTAAGTACTTGTAAACTGCATTTACTGATAATCTTTTAATTACTGTCTACTGTGTCAGAGATTTAGATATTTGGAATATGTGTGGCTTTTTCCCTTAGTGACAGTGGAAAATCTGCTGAGGTTGTGAGTATTCTTGATACAAGCTTTATTTAATGTTAATTTTCTTAATGGCTGTGACATTTAAATGTAGCTTTCAGGACTCTGCTGCACAGCGGGACCTGCTGCTCTATTTGGCTGGATTGTATTTTCTTATTACACATTGCTAGCTGACTGACTAGATGTAAATGGATTTCACAATGCCACCAGACACAAAGATACTGGGGAAGATTTTTATTTGCTGTAATCTTTTTGTCTCTCTTTTTTATTTATTACAGTTCCATCTATAAAGTGCATTTACTGTTAATCTGTCCAAATCTATCCCTCTCCTTCTCCTTCCCTTGCTGTAAACATGGGTCTTACCCTCTTACTCATCTTTTAATAAGAGTCTCTCCAAAAATTTGAAAAACATATTCCAGCAAACCCCAAGACTGTCCATTTCACAGAGAATCTGCTTTTATATGTGCTACTTCTGCAGACTGTAAATGAATGTCAGTGGACATTAGCGTGAGCCTCTCCAAAGATCAGAAAGAACACATTCCAGCAAACCTAAAGGTCGTCCATTTCATAGAGAGTCTGCTGTACACACTCCTACTGCTGCTGGCAGTAAAAGAATCATGGACATGGAAATATCATCATCTTTTAAAATTATCATCCAAGCAAATTTGTAATGCAATAATTCTTATAATCGCACATTTAACATGAGTACACCTAACGTAAATATTACCTTAAATGTTAAACTGTTTAGTTTATTTGGAGCTTTTCTTCTTTGGCTTCCAATGAAAAGGGACTACTATGTAGCCCAGATGGACTTCTCCAGTCAACAAAGAAATATAAATAAATAAATAACTGTGTTGCCCAGTGTCACTAAGTTAGTTTATACTACTTTTAGACACTGTTGTTTAGCACTGCTCACTGTAAAACAAGACTATTTCAAAAGGAGGTGGTCTGTGTTTATTGCTTCAAAACATTTTTGTTAACAGTATTGTTTCTTGCCTGGAGGGCAGTTTCACTGATCTTTCATTTTAGTACCCCCTTTGAGCACAGCACAGATAAAGTACTGCATTCTGCTGGCTCCTTACACTGAACATAGTTTTAGCAAAACACAAAGTTAAATTAGGAGATACCCTCTTTTTCTTCTTTTTTTGACTTGGGTTTTTTCTTTGTTGTTTGCTAAAATTGTAATTGCTTACTACTCTCCAGAACTGTTTATTACCTGAAGCACTCCACTGTCTTCCCCTTAGTGTTCTCACTCACCCCCTATACTCAACTACTTACTTCCAGTTCTCCACCCTTAACTCATACCAGCACTCTCTCCAGAAGTGACAAACTTCATAACACCCATGCAGACGGGAACTGAAAGTTCAACTGCTGAATCCTACACTAAGGCACTGTACGAGCACATCCACTCATGCATGAATCGTGCCATCCCAAATAGAACCAAAATGCTCTCATCCAAAAAAAGGAAGCCAATCTGGTGGTCCCCTGCCATAAACAAACTTTACAACAAAAGGAAGAAACTTTTGCAGAAAAGAGGAAAATCCCAGGATGCAAAACACTCCCTTACTAGCCTCAGTAAGAAACTGAGATGCCTCATAAAATCCTCCAAAGCTAGTTACGAAAATAAAATTGCCAAAGATTCCAAAGACAACCACAAAGCATTCTATAACTATGTCAAGAATCTAAATGGCAATGCTCAGATCTGCTCTGAGCTAAAACAGAATGGCATTAAATATACTGATCCAAAGGATATTGCCAATATCCTGGCAGATCGATTCAGTGCCAACTTCACCCCCTCTCACCCCCTAAATGGCCCATCTCAATACCGGAAGATTGCCAAATTCCAGTAATAACGGCCACACAGGTACAAAACGCACTCTCTAAAGCCAAGAATACAGCATCCATGGGACCAGATGACATCCCGGGCTGTGTACTACATGCACTACAATATGAACTGGCACCTCACCTAAGTGTCATGTTTAATCATAGCCTCACCTCAGGTTTCATGCCCACTGAGTGGCAGAGCTACAGTTATCCCAATCCACAAGGGGGATCCACCTTGGATCCCGGAAACTACTGTCCCATCAGTCTGACAAGCCTTATCTGCAAGGCCATGGAGCGTATTATCATGGAACTTATAAACAAAGACATTGGCAACCTTCAAACACTGGACCCCACCCAGTTTGGGTTTGTGAAGGGCCGATCTTGTCTCCTGAACCTGATTGACTTCTTTGAATCAGTCTCCAGAGCCATGGACAAGGGTAAGGTGGTCCACACAGCCTATCTAGACCTTGCCAAGGCCTTTGACACCATCCCCACTCTGGAATCATAGATAAACTTACTAAGTTGGGCATTAATCCCTATGTCACCCAATGGGTTGCTAAATGGCTTACTGATAGAACCCACACTGTAAAAGTAGCCGACTCCAAATCCAGCTCCAGACAAGTGACAAGTGGAGTACCTCAGGGTTCAGTCCTGGGGCGCTCTTGTTTGGCATCTACTTCTCTGAAGTACAGGTCAACACTAAGGGACTCTGGCTAACAAAGTTTGCAGATGACTGCAAACTGGGAGCCATTATTGAATCCCCAAATGATGTGGATACTCTACAAAAGGGCCTTACAGAAACAGATGCTTGGTGCCAGAGCCATGGGCTCAAGCTCAATGCCAAGAAATGTATTGTTATCCCTTTGGGAAAAACATGTATCCATGAATTACCATATAGGTGGCAGTACATTAAACACAGAAAGTGTGATAAGAGACTTAGGGACACAGGTGGACAGTGGTCTCACCTTCGATAACCACATCGCCACAACAGTCAGGAAATCCTTCTATGTGGCACACCTCATCACGAAGGGCTTTTCATCCAGAAAAAGGAGGTCATTGTCCCACTGTACTCATCCCTCATTAGACCCATTATAGAATACAACGCCCCATTTGGTATGTACCTCTCAAGACATCTGCAACAACTGGAAAGGCCTCAGAAATACCTCACTAAAAGAATCACAGGCCTAAAGCAGATGCCCTACGCTGACCGCCTTAAAAAACTCCAGCTATACTCTGTCGCATATCGTCTACTCAGAGGCGATCTCTGCTTAACATACAAGGCCATGTCAAACCCAGAGCTGTTGGACATGCTACACTTAAAGAAATCCCAATCCCTCAGAGCTACACGCTCCAGGGATCTAAACCTTGCCATCACAATAAACAAAACATGCTGGAGGGATAGGTTCCTGACCCAGAGACTCCCCAGACTCTGGAATAGATTGTCCATACATGTCAAGCAGAGTGCCTCTTTGGACCTCTTCAAGAGGAACCTTGACGATTGGATGGGAGAAAGGAAATTCACCCCAGGGATCACGTCAGTCACCCTGCTAGACAGGGGTCCAGGAAAGTAAATAATGTGGGAAGAAATAGCCAGGGAATTGTTATGGCTAGGCTTGTATAGGCCCTAGGGCTGATAGCCTAGTACCAACCTATGAACCTATGAACACCGAGCACACCCTGAGTACACTCCTTGCTCTAGCCTCCCCACTCACATACCAGTCTTACCTACTGCCCTCACTCACAGACTTTCTACCTACTTACTCACACAAACTGACCTACTCCCCCACCCCATTTTACATCAACTGGTTAACTTGTTTCACTTGTATGTACCTACCATTGTTGCTCTTTCTCTATCCCTAACCCCTATCTTCTCTCTTCTTATTTTTTTCAAGGATAGCAAATAGTCTCTGCAGTATCCAAACCCTGTGGTGACCCAGCCTGAACCCCCTACAATCAATTCTCCTATGTGGGTATTTCCCCTAGAGAATACCAGGAGATACTTTATGTACGAGTAACCAAGTGAAATTTATATAGAATTTAATACATGTACTGCTACTCCTGTCCTGGCTGTAAGCTAGCACTTTCTCTGGACCGCTCCTTGGTGTCTGCCTCTTTTCTCTATATCCCACTCTCTCTCTCCCTGAATCAACCAGCTCTCTCTCTAGCTCTCTGACAACAGTGCCTTGCCTCTGCACATATCTTTTTCCCCACTCCCTTCATCTGCACTCCTCTACTTGGGTGCCTGGCCCCTGGTTTGGTACTCCTTCTGTACATCTCTACTGACCTACCCTGTCTCTCTCTCTCTCTCCCTGCACCTCTGCCTCCCTGCCTTCTCTAACTCTTATTTGCCTAACTTCCCTGGCTTTCCTGATTGTTTCTGGTAGCTTAGTTTTCTAGGGGTGCATGCCCCACTACGCTCGGGCTCTCTTCGTTCCTCTACCCAACCCTCATTCCCACCCACCCCTACATCAATTACACTTACTCTCCATTCCCTCCCCTTCCTGCCTGCTCAGCCTCTCACAACACATTTCCTACCAATACTCCTCCCCATTGACCTCACTTCCATCCCTCCCCTTCCTGCCAGCCCAGCCTCTCACAACACATTTCCTGCCAGTACTCCTCCCCAGCTCACCTCACTTCCTTCCTCCACTTCAGTTTTACTCCCCATACTACCTCTCACTCATCCCCCAACAATGCAGCTCTTCCTCTTCTTTGCCATTCCACTACTCTTTTACATATCAGCCTTAACCTCATTTCACTCATACCTCCCCAACCCATTTAAAGGTTCCACCACCTCTACCTCCCACACTAACTTCTTAATTACTTCCTACTCAGCTATCTCCCCATCACTCTTTAGTATCTCCTCCTCTACTTTTCACAAATTTAACCTCCTTCACAACCATACAAATACCCTCAAACCCAAGCCAAAACTCATCTTCCTTCAGCTAGCATATACTCCACTCACACACCTCACAAATAAACTTCTACTCTCTGGTGACATCCACCCTAACCCAGGCCCTCAGTCACTTCATCATTGCTCCACTCCCACCCCTAACCATACCCATACGGACTTACAACAAGCACCTGCACATAAACATCTGTCCATATATTCTATAAATATTCAAAGTCTAACTAACAAGATCTCAGAGCTAAATTTCTGGATAGCCCATACAAACCCTAACATCCTTTCCTTGTCTGAAACTTGGCTCAAGTTTCACATCACTAAAAGTGAAATATTGCCAGCAGGTTTCAACATCTATCGTGCAGATAGATCCCCTAAAAAAGGCGGCGGTGTAGCCATACTCTACTCAATCAGCCTAAACCTGTCTCCTATCACTATCCTCATCCCCAATTTCCATCCTGCTGAATTTTTCATCCTAAACAGCCATCTTAACCCACACAAGAAATTTGCTGTCACTTTTACCTACATCCCCCCTGGGAATAATATACCCACCCTCGAAAATGTCCTATCCTGGTTTAGTCACAATTTAGACTACGAAACTCTCATTCTTGGTGATGTCAATATGGACTGGTCCAAACTTACTACTGACTCACCACAATCCAGCATCAACTTGCATGGTTTCCATCAACTACTTACATCCCCCACCCGTTTCAACAAAGACTTATCTTCCAGTTCCACCACTGACTGGATACTCGCCAACTCTCCTCATCTCTACCAAGGCCCATGTACCCTACTTGACTCCTTAAGTGATTACCTACCCACCTCTATCCTTAGCCACACCTCCCAGACACACAAACCCCACCTATTTAGAGATTGTCGTAAGCTCTCTAACCTCAATAACACCCAGTTTCACTCCATACTATCCAGTATTGATTGGTCCATCATTAAACACATCCCTCTTGATGATGCTGTCATTAAATTCATTAACATTTTCCTAGATACCCTTAATTCCCTTGCTCCCTCCAGGAAAATCAGAATTAAATCAAACTATGCTCCATGGCTCTCCAAAGATACTAGAGCACTAATACATAACAGGGATAGCACCTGGAAGTTATGGCTTACAACCAGGCATATTCACCATCTACTTAAACACAGACAATTACGTAGTCTAGTTAAGAAATTAGTCACCAAAGACAAGACATCTTACTATACCTCACCTCAACTAGACAACAGGTCCAACCCGTGCAATTTCTGGACTACTCTTAACAAAATACTTTACCCTGGGCAAGCCTTCTAACCTCTCTCCCTACCCCAACAAATCTCCTCCTGAAATTGCTACCCTAGTCAACAAACACTTCATTGACACTATCCAAAACATTACACCCTCAAATACTAATGCTGAAACTATCACTATTACCAACAAACCTCATAGCCAGAATCTCTTCTCATTTAAACCTGTGTCAACTTCCATTAAATCCCTTCTTCTTAAGTTTAAAACCATGTTCTCCCTCTACCGATAACCTACCTCCTACATTTCTCAAACTTGCTGCTGAATCTATAGCCTATCCTATATCCATTCTCATTAACAGATCTATACAAGAGGCTACAGTTCCTACTATCTGGAAATCCTTCTATACTATCCCACTACATAAGGGTGGCAACTCCACTGATCCATCTAACTATCGTCCCACTGCTCTTCTTTCTCCCATCTCCAAGTTGCTCGAAAAATGCATTCATTCACAACTTCTCAACCACCTCCTCCAACACAACCTTCTCACTCCCACTCAGCATGGTTTCCGTCCCCACCACAGCACATCCACCGCCCTCCTCTTTTTCACTCAAACCATAGCCAATGCCCTTGATAACACTCAGCTAATATCCTGCCTCTTCCTTGACCTTTCCAAAGCCTTTGATACAGTCTCTCACCCTATACTCTTTTCTATATTATCTAACCTCAACCTGTTTTCTTCCTCCCTTGCTTGGTTCTCCAGCTATCTCTCAGGTAGGCAGCAATCTGTCAATGGCTCTCCTCCTGCTCTCCCTTTATATCTGTTCCAACAGGTGTTCCTCAAGGCTCTATCTTGGGTCCCCTCTTATTCAATATCTTTACAAACAAACTATTCACCTCTTGCAAACAATCTTCTCTTATACAATATGCAGATGACTCTACACTCATCTCAATCTCCAGTAGTATCACAAACCATCTCATCCTTACTAAAAACTCCTTTCTATCCACAGAGAAATGGCTATCTGACAATCTGCTTATCCTCAACCCCAAGAAGACCAAGCTCCTACTCTTTCTCCCCCGTTCTCTTTCCATCCACAAATCTACATTTACAATAACATCCTCTAACAACACAATCATAAAACCTGAACCACACACTAAACTGTTAGGCATCATTATAGATGACAAGCTCAAATTTACCTTACACTTACTGGAAGGAATAAAAAAAACACACCAGATACTTTGCTTGCTCTATCGTAACAAAAGATTTTTTACTCCAAATGCTAGACTCACCTTAGCACAGTCCTTCCTCTTGCCCACACTTATCTATGCAGCCCCCATACTAACCAACATACAAGCTACCACCATGAACAAACTGCAACAAACTTACCAAAAAATCGCAAGATTCATTACGAACTCCCCCTGCAACTCCCGTCACTGCCTGTCCCTGAACTCCTTACACTGGCTCGAATTCCCTCAACTACTGCTACTTTCTCAATTTCAAGTTATTCACTCCATTCTATACAGGCCTTCATCCTGTCCAGCTCTCACTACTCTTATCTACCTATATCCTTCTAGAACCCTCCGCACCTCTAACCAACAACGTCTGAATGTAGATCATCCAAAGAAGAACACAGGCAAACTACAATATAACTGCTCTATAGCCCACACTTGGAATAAACTTCCTCTACACATACGCTCCATCATACACCCTGCACACTTTAAAAAGGAATGCAAACATTATCTTCTCAACACTAAATCATGTCTCTGCTTAGAACCTACCTGATATTTCCTCTTTATACAATGGTGCTTCTTCCCTCTGAACTCCTGAAAGCACCTATACCTTCCTACGAAGCCTAGGCAAGAAATCTGATTCACTTGTATATAACTTCTTTGTACTTATATAAAAAAAAAACAATAGGGGTTCATATACTTATTTCTTTGAGACAACTCTCTTACTGTAATCTAAATATGTTTGAGTCATATTTGTATTAATATGTTTTGGAGTTATACTTGGTTATGGTACTTTCTATTTTTTTGTTACCTATGTTATCCTAATTGTTTTTGTAATTGGAGCTTTTCTCCTCGGGTCTCCATTGAAAACGGGCTCCTGGGCCAGCTGGACCAACCCGGTTAACAAATGTCAAATAAAAATAAATAAATTGTACTTATCTGTTCTGATCCAAAGATCTCTTCTCAAGCTAGCAGTGTAAATGCAAGAACTGAGTGGCTCCTGTTGATGAATGACTTTTCCCTGTGCCACTCCTAACCATATCCAGCAATTTACTATATCCTCTCTTCAATTACACCTCCACTACCTACACCCACATAGACACCACCTCTTCTTTCACTGCCTACTAAAAGCAGCACTCCAACTCTCCACACCAACTCAGTTGCCTACCTTTTACAATATGCCATAATGTGTCTCCTCTCTCAGCCTAGACTCCATTCATTAACTAACTACACAAGACAAATTTTCGTCTATGTTATCATCTCTACATACATACATCCTGATCTACCTTTTCCTACATTAGCAGCTTTCACTACTTCACCAGATACATTATTCCTTCTCTCAAATTTATTTATTTATTTACTTTACTTAACATTTGTTGACAGGGAAAGTCCAAGTAGGACAGAGCTTATTTTCAGCGGAGGCCCAGGGAGACAACGCTCCAGATGCAGGTCTTTGGATCGAACTGGAGAACCTCTTGCTGTGAGGCAACGTTAACCACTGCGCCACCAAATGATTCCTTCACAAAGACTTCTCATATTTCTTTTATTTATTTATTTATTTATTTATTTATACATTGACACTTTTAGATAAATTTGACATATGTGATTTTGTCTCAGTAAAAGTGAAAGAATCTTCTATTTATCTATCAATATATGCAATCATGTCAGTGTTAAACATAACTATTTTATAGATTATAAACATTGGTTAATATTCTTTACTCATGTTTCACTATCCGTTTATCCATTCCCCCCTCCCCCCCTCCCTCTCTCCCCCCCCCTTTCCCCTTTTCTCCGCTTTCCCCCTTCTCCCTTGATTCTTTTTATTCCTTTACTTCTCTCATTTTTATTTCCTTTCCCATTTCTTTCCTTCCTTTATTTGTTTTTTTAGGGTTATATATCTCTGCATATATACATATCAATTTTAATAATTATGCATAACATAAATGCATAAATTATTTTTATTTAAACTAGTGAGTTTTATAAAGGAAGCATAAAATAACACAAAAAGTCATACCTCTATATAATCATGATTAAAGCTCACTTAGTATGTCTTATTGTGATATATTATTATTCCAAATATTTGTGCTTTGAAGTGCATATTCATCAGTTTAAAAGTATTTTATATGCTTTTTTTACCGAAGATTTTAATGCAGACTGCATATATGTGTTTATTTTAGTTTTTATCTTAAAATATATATATATTATAACATAATAATTCAATCCTGAAAATTGCCCCTATTGTTTAGCTATTGTGAAAGTTTAAGCATTGATTTTGCCTGTATAATTTTTAACTTTTTAGTGGAATTGCATTCAGAATATGTTTTTGCAATGCTGTTTTTTAACTGTAGTAACCCTTAATTTCCTTAATTGTTTTATTGATTTATTGAGTGTGCATAATTGATTACTTAGATAATTGAGTGTTGATGAGTTTAGTATATAAAGTTACTCATTTTGTAGAAAGTTATCATGGTCTGAAGAAGCGTACAGGAAGGTACGCGAAAGCGCTTACCACTAAATAAATCTTTTTGTTCTTGAAGTTACACAAAGTCGTGTTGAGTCCGAAGTTTATATTTTATAATAATTTACTTTCTTTTAACTACGGCCTCTCAGTTGCAGTGGATTTTGTCTCTATATTTCTTTTAGCCAAAACTAAACACTCAATCTGAATAAGCTACAAAAGCCAGCAACACCATCTCTAATAACTCCAATCACTGTATTACTTCTTTCACTAGAGAATGAACCTAACCCAGAAACCCATTTACCCTCAGTCATTGCTTACTTTCACCTTTCTTACTGCCTAGTGCATCAAACATAAAATAGATAGCTGTCTCACAGTGAGACAGTCCTGGCTGAAAAGCAAAAACCTTAACTTCCAACATCTCCTACAATCTAACACACTACTCTCTGACTCCAGACCCAGTAAAAGACTCAGAGATGGAACTTTAATCCTCTACAAAAAAACATCAAAATCTTGCCATCCTTGGACAAGCCAACACTAAAACAGGCTCATGTTCGAAACTGATGCTATTAAAATTCTATATATCTGAAAAAAAAACAATGCTCCTAGCCACTGCCTACCTTCCAACTCTCTAATAAAATTCACTATCCTAATCTCAAACATTCTTTCATATACTTCTAAAAATAATAACTGTCATAAGTAAATTCAAGCTCAACTTCCAAGGACTGCCATCATCTGAGGCATCTCATTTCCTGGATGACCACAACCTAAAACAATTACTCACAGAACCCACTAGGCCTAATTTCAAATATTCCAAACACTACCCTCTGTCTCATTAATATAAACAAACCCATCTTTATTTCGGACATCTCAATTCTGCTAAAAACCCTTAGACACAACTGTCTCATCACACTCACCATCATCACTCGATCTAGAAATTTCATTCCTATCCAAAAGATTTTTATATCGCAATAATCACCACCTAGCTTAAAATTTACCTAGCCTCATTATGTTATCTGACTGCCTTTCTGTAGATGATCTTAACACAGCACCAAGCACCCTTACCAAAATTCTCAATTCCCAAGGCCAGTTATTCAAATACAAAGATTGCTAAAAACCTAATAAAAACAATTGGTTAATCAAATAACTCAAGCAGCTATTAAAACTCAGACACAAAGCCTGGCACAAACGGAAAGAAGTTCCTTCAGAAATAATGCCCGCTTCACAACTTTAAGAAACCTAACCAAACAATTTATCAGGCGACATAAAAATCACACAAGGGAGAGAAAGGACATAATCTCCTAAGATCTCCAAAGACGTTCTTGAAAGAAGTTAATCTACTCACAGTGAGAAATACAATGCAAGAGACCAACTCTTCAACTTACTTGCAATGTGATAAATTTAAACCAATACCCTCTGATGTCCTACAGGAATTCAGCAACCTCTTCCAACTCAACAACTCCCTCCTTCTCCCCATGATTTCCCTTCCCTTATACTTTTCATCTTCAAACAAAAATCCAAAGAAATAAACAACCTAATAAACAGAATTCTAATGCATTCCCCTCTGGGCTGACAACCTTTTCCCCTGGTTCATATTTCAGTGGAGGGGCCCCACTGACCTACCTCTCACCCATATCTTGCTAAAAACACCATGCCACACATCTGGGAATTTGTCATATTTAGACCACTATCCAAAAAACTAACCCCAACCACACCTCTTATTTTTGGCCCATATCTACCCTGCAAAATCCATAAAAAAATGGATATACCCAACTATTACAATACATCCAAACAATATCATCTTCCCTCCCAAAGGTAACATAGCTTTTGCCCAGGTAGTCCTATGGACCCTCACAGATGATACCTCACAAAATACTAACAAAGGTAACACTGCAGGAGGCCTTTTTGTTGATCTCACAAAAGTACTCCCTTTATGACCTTCCTTTACATTTGTTCACTCACAGGAATCAGCATTGGATTTTATTTCATTACTCTGGTTTTAGAAGTATGTAAGAGTGGTACAGGATATGTACGAGGGTAGTGTGACAGCGGTAAGGTCTGCGGTGGGAGTGACAGATGCGTTTAAGGTGGAGGTGGGATTACATCAAGGTTCAGCTCTGAGCCCTTTCTTATTTGCAATGGTGATGGACAGGTTGACAGACAAGATCAGTCAGGAGTCCCCGTGGACTATGATGTTTGCAGATGACATTGTGATCTGCAGTGAGAGTAGGGAACAGGTGGAGGAGACCCTGGAGAGGAGGAGATATGCTCTAGAGAGAAGAGGAATGAAGGTCAGCAGGACTAAGACAGAATATATGTGTGAGAATGAGAGAGAGGATAGAGGAATGGTGAGGATACATGGAGTAGAGGTGGCGAAGGTGGATGAGTTTAAATACTTGGGATCAACAGTTCAGAGTAATGGTGAGTGTGGAAGAGAGGTGAAGAAGAGAGTACAGGCAGGATGGAGTGGGTGGTGAAGAGTGTCAGGAGTGATTTGTGACACCAGTAAGAGTGAAAGGGAAGGTCTACAAGAGGGTAGTGAGACCAGCTATGTTATATGGGTTGGAGACGGTGGCACTGACAAAAAGGCAGGAGTCAGAGCTTGACATGGCAGAGTTGAAGATGTTAAGATTTGCACTGGGTGTGACGAGGATGGACAGGGTTAGGAATAAGTATATTAGAGGGTCAGCCCAGGTTGGAAGGTTTGGAGACAAAGCCAGAGAGGCAAGATTATGTTGGTTTAGACATGTGCTGAGGAGGGATGCAGAGTATATTGGGAAAAAGATGCTAAGGATGAAGCTGCCAGGAAACAGGAAAAGAGGAAGGCCTAAGATAAGGTTTATGGATGTGGTGAGAGAGGACATGCAGGTGGTTGGTGTGACAGAGCAAGATGCAGAGGACAGGAAGAAATGGAAACAGTTGATATGCTGTGGCGAACCCTGATGGGAGCAGCCGAAAGAAGAGGAGGAGGACTCTGGTTTTAGAACATTCTTTCATATGGGCACTTATAAGTTAAAAACGGCAACAACCCACTCAGAGACAACACAGTTTTTCAATGGTGTCACGCAGTGTATCCCTGCTTTTCTCTATCTTTATCAATAAACTCTCCTATGGCATTCCCCAACTATTGCTACTCCTTTGTGCATATGATATAGTCATCAACAGACCCAATCATTCATAATCTCAAATCTAACCCCAATTTAAGTTAGATCTATACTTACAACAATGCCTGCTATAACAGAACCTACTACTGAACCACTCAAAAGCCAAAACAATGCTTTTCAGACATCTCCCCAGGACTTACAAACTCTTCAAGCCACCTTCTCATTTCTGACCTAAACAATTTCAGCACTGAAGCCACCACCTTCTTCAAAACATCTGAGCCTCTGGTTCATTCAATCTCAAAACTTTCAAACAAAACTCCATTCAATTATGAGGCAAAAGAATCTCTCCTTTTCTCATTACCGAAGCCAGAATTGCCACTGGTAATGGAGTCCTTCTGTCCCAGCCTGAGTACAGTTTCCTTATTATCACTGTAAACTCACAGGTCTTTGGATCCAACCTCGCATTTGTCTTCGGCCACCCAAGATTTTGAATCCCAATCTCAGGCTCCTCCCCTTAAACACAAACCCCTGCAAAGCTCTACATTACCTCAGATTGAGTTTTCGCTAGAATACATACAGCTCCATAATAATAACAGTACAAAAAGATAAACAAAAGATAAACAAAAGTTAATGATAGTTCATAAGCTGATTTGAAGCTAAAAAGTGCACTTGAAGGGCCTTTAGAATAGGTTAGTTCAGTCATATCAGGATAAAGGAATAATGAATTCCATAATTAGGCAGGGGGGACAGGGAGGACAGAAGCAGACTGTGATGACCCACCACTGGTCCAATAATCAAGGAGCCTCAATCCTCACCACTGGCAACACTGGGGGACATACACTGAGAGGATAGGAAGTACAAACCCAGTATTGTGAGATGCAGCTCTCTGCATCAAGTACAATTTCCCTTAAGAGCCCACAGACACCATAGTCAGTCCTGAGCTGGTTTCTCCCGCTTTTTCCAGATCTCCAATAAGACTCCCCCCGCTGGCACAGCTATAATGTTGAGATCTCAGCTGAGTGGCCAAGCCGAGACCTCCAGCACCCTCTCTGTCTAACCAGTGCTTTGTGTCCCTGCCCAAGCAGCTGACATACACACTCTTTGAGGTTTAATCTACACACACACACACACACACACACACACACACACACACAC
This sequence comes from Protopterus annectens, assembly GCF_019279795.1. Classification (NCBI taxonomy): domain Eukaryota; kingdom Metazoa; phylum Chordata; order Ceratodontiformes; family Protopteridae; genus Protopterus; species Protopterus annectens. Next base: position 265,265,460 of record NC_056749.1, read on the forward strand.
ACACACACACACACACACCTAGGAATAGCTGGAATATGTTTACTAGCTACGTCCCCTTTTGCCCAGGGTGCCCAATCTTACCATGTAATATTAATACTAATACAAATGGAAGTTTGACCAAGAGCAAGGCTATTTGGCGTGGCCCACAGTGTCACCAAATAAATATGCAAGTACTCTCAAAACTTAAATATGTTTCACAAAGATCAGCCACAATGAAAGGTTTAAATATATTTAATAATAAATAATAGAAGAACAAGAACATAATATATATTCACAGTGACATCAAGAGTTCAAAACTAGAGGAAATATTTAAAACAACACTGCAGGATAGTCTCAAATAAATAAAGAAAAACATCTAACCTATGCATCCCTATATTCCTGACTGAATCTAAGAGAATTACTATACATGACTTACTTAAGAGCAAGCCAGATGTGGTGAATGGATCTTCTAGTTTTTGTCAGGTCTAACACAGAATACAGAATGCTGTATTTCACTCTCAGAGACTTCTTAAATTAATATCTCAAATATTACTGCAGGGATAGCTTGCAGAATGACATAAATTCTTGTCATCTGACTCTATGCTAGGTGAATCGCCCACTGCTGGAAGCTAGCAGTATTTAGCGTCTACCTGTGAAAATACATAGACCTCAAATCTTTGGCAGATGGTAAAAGTCAAAACAATTGCCTTCCTTCATGTTTTCAAAACTAGTAATTAGTTCACTTTAAAGGCAATACAGAAACCTTTCTAGTACAGACATTCTGTCTCTAGCTGCCATAAAGTAATTTAATTTCAGCTATTTTTCTGAAGTTAACCTCCTATAATCCACTTTCCACTGTTAAAATATACACACTTAAACAGTTACAATAGTGCATGTACATTTTTGTTTTCTTCCAGTAAGGCACACTTGGATCCATTTTAAACACAAGCATTTTTCAAATACCCTTAACACACATCTGTATAAATAAGTTTGATATACACATGAAATACAGTTCTAATACAGTTGTAACACAAGCACCTTATATGAATCATGTTGATATTCACAAATGACATATCATTATTAACAAAATTCCAGACAGCTGTGCAGGCAGTATCTCCCTTTGTCACACAGACAACAGATCTTTTGTTATGGTAAGCACAAAACGTTCACATCTGATGCTGTCTCTTCCGTCCATTATGCAACAGATGGGCAGAACCCCCCAGCTAATATAACTTTCGGATGGCCTCATGAAGGATATTCCAGAGGACATCTGAAACAAAGGCTGCCCTGTCTTTAGAGAGTACATCCAATTCATAATATGATATGAAGGTATGAACACTGAGCCAAGTGGCAGCTGCACAAATGTCCATCAATAGAATTCTGGAAAAGAAAGCAGTTAAGCTTGCCACAGATTTAGTACAGTGAGCTTTGATGGGTTTAGGTACGGCCAAACCTTTTTTCTTTGTATACTTGTGTAACACAACCAAACAACCATTTTGATAAAGTGACTTTAGAAACTCTATGACACAGCTTAGTTGCTGAGAACACAAAAAAGTTGATTATATAAAAATGTAGCTGTCTATGAACATCTCGTAAATGTAACATATAGTTTCCTTTATTAGAAAAATTTAGGAAGAAAACTGGAAAATATATGGTCTGATTTAAAGAAGTCTCAGTAGCTACCTTTGGGCTGTACTTAGCAACTAGTCAGTTCTGATCTGTACATTACATCAATGCACAAAAATAACTAAACATAGAGTTAAATAAACAAACAAGCTATACCAGAATTGTTAGTTATCAACACTTTTCTGGCTTTTATTTTACTGACAGTAGGAAACTGCTGGTGTTTTGAGTGTTCTGTTTGTTCCACATTTAATTCAGAGGTGCTTTTTCTGTTTGGCTTTGACTTTTAAGTGTAGCTTTTAAATTGTGCTGCATAGCCAGAACTACTGGTTTATTTTGGCTGGGCTGCATTTCCCTGCAACCTCTACTACTGGATTGACCAGATTTCACCTCACTGCAATTGTATAGAAGCAGCAGTTCACTTTCAAGTGTTTTACCTGTGTAACATTCCCTACATTCACTGTGGTCCCTCTCCTAGTTTGCACAGTTGTTGAAGGTTGCTATCTGTAGAACAACTTAGTTCTAAGCCACAATGAAGTGCTACTGATGTTTGTTGTAGGCACTCCTTACTGCCATGAGCTCAGCTGCACTGCACTGCACTCCAAGGCTGTTTAAAATTGTTCTTGCTGTTGTTATAATAACCTCTTTGATGCTCGGAGAACACTTCATGGCCATCAACAGCTACTGATACCTACGTTTCCCATTTTACTTAAGCTAACAAATGACAATAATAGTACCTGCCTGCATACAAATGTGTAGCAAGACAGTAACTGTACCGACTTGCAACTCAGCCTGTGACAGCAAAGTCTGATAAATCCTATAAGCAATCACTGTGAGACACACCCACTCATACTGACTCTTGGAAGTATAAGTTTTCTGTCATCCTAGAAGCCATCACTGTGAGAGAATGCAGCCTAATGACTCTCTGAAGTATGTGTTCCGTGGCATCTGAATCAACCTCTCTTCAGTCTACTGGTGCCAATCAAGCCTTGAAGGGCATGGTGTATGGTATCTGAACCAGCCTACAATCATATAACTGGAGACATCTTACCCTGCTACTTTAAGGTATCCTGTGTGTAATTTTTACTACATGTGAAGCCCTCATCCAACTGTTATTAAGCAGAATTTGTGTACTGGTCACTTCATTCTGTAACTGTAATATGCAGCAAACTACAGATGTGTATTATTCTCAGATTTTTTTCTGTATTTACTTTATATAACCTTTTCATCTTTTCATCCCTTATGCTTTTGCTATTGCACTGAATTTGTGTGTGGTACCAAACTCTAGCTGTATACTACTATTACTGCATACATTACTACATAATTTCTTCTCTAAGTTCAAACAGTTCTTTCATCAATTTTAGTTCATCTTTGACTGCTAAAAAACTTTTTTTAGCATGGTTACTACTATTACTCTACTACTACTAATTTTCTCTAAATTCACATTCTTTCATCATTTTAGTTCACTTGAGCATGACTGTAAAGAGTAGATAACCTGTCCTGAGGAAGTTTTGCTACCGTGAGAAATTGTGTCAAAGTGTGCTCCTATGAATTCAATCGGGTGTACAGGATGGAATTTGGACTTTTCAGAGTTCACTGTGATGCCCAACCATTATCAAAGTTGGAGTTTGCTTGAATGAGCAGATTACTTGTATGGTCACAGATGAGCCAGTCATTCAGATATGGGAACTTTCAGAACCCTTGCAGTCTGAGGTAAAATGCTTTCTTTTCCTCTGCACCCACTTGTCATTTGTGAATAACATCCAGGCTATCGGGTGCAGGGATAAATGCCCATAACTGTCTCCAAAGAAAAGGAGGAGGGCAACCCTTCAGAAGAGCTGATAAGGTCTCTCAGTGAAACGACCTCTGAAATCTTGGTTTTGTGGCCCACCTCTGCATCAGGACAACATCAGTTTTTAGATTCCCCCCTCTGCCTCAGGGCATCTACCTCCAGAAGTGTCAGAAGAGATCTCTCCGGGTTTCCAAAACCACTTTCTAACCCCTTTCTGGGTCTAAGAAAAATACTTCTTGGGGGTAGAGAACCATATTTCAACGGCATAGAGAATCTTCCCATCTTGTTCACTTCTGGTCACGGTTTCTTTCAATTTAAGTCCAAAGAAAGTTGAGCCTCCAAAAGGGGCACCGATAAATAGGACATCTTGAAATGCTCCACAAAGTCACCTTGCAATAATGCTAGTACCTGCACCTTTAGAAGTGCCTTAAATGGCACTAGATAGACACATTGAATCATTGGAAAGAAACTGTAGGGTGGCTAACTGAGAATACTAGGTTTTCTTGTCTTTTGCAGATGTACACCCAGAGAGGGATATAGAAACTGCTATGGTCAAGTCCCATTGAAATCTTATGACGTGTATCATGTAATTGAGTGTGAAGACTGGTAGAGAAGGGTGAAGGCTGCCAGCCTAGTCAAACAGAATTTGATACATAATTCTGGCATTTGTAAATATAATTGGACAATGTAAATATGAGCACACCAAAAGGTTGTTTAATTGGTTTAGTAAGAATTTTAAATGTGCACAGCACACACATATATTTTTTAATATGAGGTAGGATAGGTAATAGTAAGTTTTTAACTGTACGGAATATGCTATGCAACATTATCTGAATAGTTAGTACATTTTCTTATGTACCTGGTAGGCAGGCTCTCTAAGTAAATGAATGGCATTTAATTAGTTCTTAATTAGTTTTTAATTGTATCATGATTGTTTAGTTAATGCAAGCAGCTATTTAAGCTGATGTTTTAGAATGGTTCAGCAACTTGATAAAGCTAGGAACATCCTAGTGAAAGCGCTTGTGATACGTGACTTTTGTGTGGTGTTTTTCTACAATAAAGACCAGTTTTTGGATCTACTCGAACTTTGTGGTGCAAGCTTCTTGGCGGTTGATTTGTTCTTGGTCCTGCTCTTTGGTTTTGGTTTGGTAAATATAAATGTAAAATACAGGTTTGCTTCTTAAATGTGAAGAAATGCTGTTTCAACAATGTGGCAACATTGCCCTCTGCTGAAATTAAAATTATGTCTTGTATGTTCTTTTGATATCCAGAGCTCGGAGTCATTATGTCTGCACTAGCACATTCTTTCTATTGTTTTAACTTAAGGAATAATTACTAGAGTGTACATGTAAAATGTCTTTTAGTGTTGTAGCTTCCTGAGCAGATGTTAGCTTGCTAAATAATGTAGCCTGTTGGCCTGGGAACCCCAGGCTAAGTGTCAAAATGATGTCATCTGCATACTGGGAAAACCTAAGTGTCAAAATGATGTAATCTGGGAGGGCCCAGAAGAAATGTTTGTTAGTGATTTTAAAAACTATTGCAGAGAGAAAGACTATAAGCATTTTGACCTTGACTATCCAACTCAGCACTGCCTTATGCTCTCTTTATGTAAATTGTATGTTAGAACTGTGTTTTCTCCTAGAAGTAGCCAGGAATTATAAAGATTAGACTAAGTGTTTTTCTGTATTCAGATCAGAACTTTCCTACTGTATTGTTTTAAGTTTCTGTGTGATCTCTGAACTCTTGAATAGCACTGTGGTATAGTAGTATTGTCTTGTGTTTTTAGTATTTATTATTAAATATTTTTAAACCCTTTTCAACTGTGGCTGGTTTATGTAGAGATAAATTAAGCTCTAGAGTACACTGCATGCTTATAAGTGATCCTGTAATAATCCCTTCCAATAAGCCTTGATTGCTTAGTTACACTACTATTGGATAATAATACTGCACAGTAATAATTGGACACCCATTTAAGGGACTTTAGGTAGCTAATAATTATTAGCTGGTGGTGGCAGTAATTACTACCGTAAAGTCTGGGTATAGGGGCACAGCTGGAGAATCTGTGTCAGCCTTTCCCAGGAGTGTCTCTGAAGTTGTACAAATCCTTATCTCAAAGTGTGTGTGTCTGTCAGCTACTTGGGCAGGGAAACGAAGCACTGGTTGGACAGAGAGGGTACTGGAGGTTAGCTTGCCAGCTAGGCTGAGAACTGGACCATATAGCCATGCCAGTGGGGAGTCTTATTGGGGACCTGGAGAGCAAGGAAGCAACCAGCCCCTGCCTGACTGTGATCTCTGTGTGCTCTTAAGGGAAATTGCACTTCACTGTGTCTATTTGTTATCCTTTCCTCATATATGAGACGCACTCTCTGGTGTTAGTGGTGAGGATTGAGGCTCCTTGATCTTGATTGCTAGGCTAGGGCATGGGCGTCACACTGAGCAGTCCCTTTTTATATACTAGAGTAAAGATGGGGCAATGGCGCAAAAAAAAAACAAAAAAACAACGGAACAACCGACATTTATTATGGAAGGGAAGCTTATAATGATAGACTTACTAAGGAACCAAAAGATAACCATTTAAGTGGATAAAATTTTCACCATCAACGAAAAAGTTTTCTCACAAAGTACACTCAGGCCTGAGCAAAGGAGCAGCAAACGAGATCTGAGATAATGTCTGACTTTGCATGGGGTTAAGTAAAGGAGCCTAAGCTTGGGATCCAAAGTTTTTGGAGCCAAAGATGGATCTGATGTTAGATCTGAAAACCCAACCACTGAGAAACAGTTAAAAAAGATATCAACAGATCATGCCTTCTCTATACCTTCTTCCTCCCATTGGAAGTCTAACCCTCACACCTTAAAGAAATCTCTCCAAAAGTAGTGCAAGTTCAGAGTGGATCTTAAAACCCAACTTCACATACAAGTCAAGTTCTCCTGCTTTCTAAAAGGAAACATCATCTAAATTTTCTCTCTCCAAACATTTGTGCCTTTGTGACCTGCTAACCATCGAAGGCTCTGCCAGCCTAATCTTACATTAATAAAGAACATAGTGTAAATATAACTTTTCTACAATGCTTATAGATTCTCTCTCTCTCACTGAAGTAACAATCTTAGTAGTTAAGTCAAATTGTACACTTGTTAAACATCTGTAAATGTTTTTGATTGTTCTCTGTACATATCACAACTATGTTACTTTGTTGCTATCTCAATGTGAATATATTTTCACCTGGGCTGTACTTAGCAACTAGTCAGTTCTGATCTGTACATTACATCAATGCACAAAAATAACTAAACAGAGAGTTAAATAAACAAACAAGCTATACCAGAATTGTTGGTTATCAACACTTTTCTGGCTTTTATTTTACTGACAGTAGGAAACTACTGGTGTTTTGAGTGTTCTGTTTGTTCCACATTTAATTCAGAGGTGCTTTTTCTGTTTGGCTTTGACTTTTAAGTGTAGCTTTTAAATTTTGCTGCATAGCCGGAACTACTGGTTTATTTTGGCTGGGCTGCATTTCCCTGCAACCTCTACTACTAGATTGACCAGATTTCACCTCACTGCAATTGTATAGAAGCAGCAGTTCACTTTCAAGTGTTTTACCTGTGTAACATTCCCTACATTCACTGTGGTCCCTCTCCTAGTTTGCACAGTTGTTGAAGGTTGCTATCTGTAGAACAACTTAGTTCGAAGCCACAATGAAGTGCTACTGCTGTTTGTTGTAGGCACTCCTTACTGCCATGAGCTCAGCTGGACTGCACTGCACTCCAAGGCTGTTTAAAATTGTTCTTGCTGTTGTTATAATAACCTCTTTGATGCTCGGAGAACACTTCATGGCCATCAACAGCTACTGATACCTACGTTTCCCATTTTACTTAAGCTAACAAATGACAATAACAGTACCTGCCTGCATACAAATGTGTAGCAAGACAGTAACTGTACCGACTTGCATCTCAGCCTGTGACAGCAAAGTCTGATAAATCCTATAAGCAATCACTGTGAGACACACCCACTCCTACTGACTCTTGGAAGTATAAGTTTTCTGTCATCCTAGAAGCCATCACTGTGAGAGAATGCAGCCTAATGACTCTCTGAAGTATGTGTTCCGTGGCATCTGAATCAACCTCTCTTCAGTCTACTGGTGCCAATCAAGCCTTGAAAGGCATGGTGTATGGTATCTGAACCAGCCTACAACCATATAACTGGAGACATCTTACCCTGCTACTTTAAGGTATCCTGTGTGTAATTTTTACTACATGTGAAGCCCTCATCCAACTGTCATTAAGCAGAATTTGTGTACTGGTCACTTCATTCTGCAACTGTAATATGCAGCAAACTACAGATGTGTATTATTCTCAGATTTTTTTCTGTATTTACTTTATATAACCTTTTCATCTTTTCATCCCTTATGCTTTTGCTATTGCACTGAATTTGTGTGTGGTACCAAACTCTTGCTGTATACTACTATTACTACATACATTACTGCATAATTTCTTCTCTAAGTTCAAACAGTTCTTTCATCAATTTTAGTTCATCTTTGACTCACCTAACACATTTCTTCCACAGCATGGTTTATCCACCCAACATATCTTCTCTGTCTGACTTATCTGATTCAGTACTTCACTCCTGCACTTGGTAATTCTGTTGCCAGACTCACTGCTCTTATTATTATGAGACAGTGCAGTAAATCCATAAAGTTCACTGACATACTATTACTGGACAAGCAAATCACAAAACCTCTACTGCTATTAAGTCAGTGTGTTAAGTACAATATGTCTGAGCAACTGGGGACTCCTTTGTCAGGCACAGTGACTCTACACTCACTATAATGGATAAAGACAGGGTGCCTTTCCCATGCTAGGATTTGAGATGCCACAAGGACCCTTCAGACCCTCAAACATAACAAATACAATTATGACCCAATGGTGGCTCATGTACGATCAATGACATGAGGCACTCAACTGAGGATGAGATGCAGAGGTATACAGTGGAGCTTGTTATGCTTGTGTCAAATACAGGTAAGACTTTTGGCGCTGAACGGAATTCTTCATTCACTCAGAATAATGTTGACATGTGAACAGACGATAACTGGCTAAAAACTGACTACATAGCTGAGGTCATTCAATGAGGGATTCAATATATGTCAGCTTGAAATAAGATGATCAACAAGCCAACTTGCTTCGACAATGATGGCCTATTTAACCTTTTATTCCAAGGATTCCACATACTTGCCAAATTGGTTGCTTCCTCCATATTGCCTTCTGGACAAAAAGGCTGATAGTAAATTCTGATCCAGACAACATCAACTTAAAATTGCTCTGATCAATGTCACAAGTCTTAACAATAGACTGCCAGATCGCAAAGCTCTCCTGCAATTTGAACACATCATTATCTGTGTTGTAACACAGACCTGGTTTCTCTTTAAAGAAAACACTCACTTTGCTGGAGTTCAGCACTGAGGCACACATTCAGACCAGATGGAAATGTGAGGAAGTATCAATATTTGTCAGACACACAACTGACTCTACACAGATTGCTGTGATCAACAAAAAGAACTTGCACTTAAAATTACTCTAAACAAGACAATTTATCAATTCATAGTCTGCTACAGATCACCTTCCATATTCTCAAAAGACCATAAAAACATCTAAGCATGCAAATAAAAATACCTTTTTGATGCATGACTTACACCCAAAATTTCTTACACTCAATAATTGCTAATTCCCATGTAGAAATAATTAATGCTAACTCCCTTGAAAAATGGTCAACTCAGTAGAGGGTCAAAATAGTTTTGACCTCTTTTAAAATAACACTGCACCTACTTGCACTACTCCTATAATAGCCGCATCTCTAGTCAAATCCAATTATAAATCAATAATCTTATACTTTAGGGCAGTATATTTACTGTAATGAACGCCGCTGGATTCAAAGACTTTAAAAAGGCAAACCTATTAAAATGATATGATGAGCACTCAAAATTCAACTGCAAGATTTACAACCCTCATCTAGCCTCAGCTGTCACATATGCCAATGAATTTTACTCCCATTTAACAAGAAGCATAAGCCAAGCAGTCCTAATTAGGACCAACTGTATTAAGGAACATAAAACATAAGCCACTTTGGAGGAATGCCAGCATTAATATACTGTAAAATAAAAGAAAATCACTAAGTTGTACCTAAAATAAATCAAAATCTACATATACTGAAGGCCATATCAAACATATCAGCAAATATCTGAAAACTACCATCATTTTACTGTAAAAGTGACCTTCAGCTACCAAGACAGGCTTGAAAACTACCATAAGGATGTTAAAAGCACAACACACATTAAAATTAGCAATCAAAGAGAAGGACTATGAATCCTTCTTCAGCTGCATCAGGCAATTATGAAATAACACATTGCAAAGCTGTGAATTAATTCATAACTGTATTATTCACTCTAACCCTACTAATACTGCTAGCATATCTGCAAATAAATTCTGAGCCAAATTAATATCAGAAACTGTCAACAAATGTCTGCAAGTTTCTGAGTCCCCTCTTTCCCCAAGATTTTTACGACACATGTCCTAATTGTATTCTCTAAAGTTAATAATATGCCCTGGCAACACACCTAGTTGCTTAATCAGCAGTGCCAATTATGACCTCTCTGAACTTCTCCTAAAACTGTCCAACTTAAGTATGGCCAAAAGATATGTCCCTGAGGTATGAAAAGGGCTATTATTTTGTCACTTCAGTAGGCTGCACCTCAGATCCTGGGAACTACAGACCCACTGGTGTAACAAGCCTGGTAAACAATTCTTCTCACCAGCTCACAATACAGGCAACTCTCCCCACCATATGCCATACTGACATGGTTGTCAAAGATTTCATCACTTTCATATACAACTACCTACCTTTTGACCATCATGCAGAAATAACAGTTAGGAAATCCTTCTATCTGTCCCAATTGTTAACCAAGTAATTTTATTCAGATCAAAACAGGCTATCATTCCCCTATATTCTGCCCTTATCAGACCAATTTTAAAAAATAATGCCTCCTGCAATGTAACTTATGACTAGCATTCCATGCTGTTAAGGACCCAGCCCTCCTTGCTCTTATATACCGCCAAAAACACTCAAATGAAAGGCTTGAATCTGCATCACACATGCATTAGACATCATTACTAACTGTTTTTACTTGCAGACTAACTATATGCAGATAAAGCAATTAATCCTGAGATCCCCAAGCACTATTTGATGAGAAGAATATAGGAGGTATAATAATAAACATTTAAAGGTACAGTGGCAAGTGGTTCAGTGAAAAATAAATGAAGATTGAAACTGCTGGAAGTGATAAATTATATAAGCAGTTGCCTCCCCGGCTGCTTTATTACTTAAATGCATTAAATATAACAGTGCACAATTTAATTTATTTATTTAAAATTAGCCCATGCACAATTTATTTATTCTTTTTAAGCCCTAAGAGTTAATGTTTAAAGAAAGCATACAGTCTGTTTTTCACATCTAGGAAGAGAACAGAGAGTGAAAAATAGCAACCAGTGTAAGTAGAAATACAGGCTGTAATGTGTGCTTTTAGCATAGCTTCATTTTTGATTAGGTAATGCCTGTGGGTGCAGCCATCTATTTGGAACAACTGCTCCTATCTGGAGAAGTAAACTTTATAAGTTGAAAATATATATATTTAGGTGTTTACTATAAACTTAAAAAGGATGCTGGGAATTTTGGAAGTTTATATATAGTTTTACATTTGACTAATTTCACTGAAGCAAAACATCTTCATAAATGTGACAAAGGTTCAAATGGAGATGAGAAGCATCTGCATAAAAGTCCAATATGCCAAACATCAATGTGTACATGTAAGCCATAAGTTAGAAATACACATTCAAAAAACTGTCATGTATAATAATTTGGAGCAACAACTTTCTATCATATATTCCAAGATGGCTGCAAATTGAGTAACAGCTTGACTCTAGCTCTCCCAGTGTGAAAACAGAGAAGGCCAGTAGACTTTTGGATTTATGGGTAAATGTCAGTAACTGAATAGAAAGTATACTGAAGACAAACCAACTAAAAAAATGTGACTACTTGAAAAAAAAAAAACATAAGGTCACGGCTAAAAGAGACTTAGTATTGTAAGTGCTTTCATTCAACAACAATGTATGAACTTCATCAGACAACCATTTCATAATCATCACCCCTTTTAACTATCCGTTATTAATCATATGACAATAAAAACCATCACATGAAATTAAGCAGTGAATTTACTTAACATTTACCACACTCCCTCCTTTTAAAAATATAAATAACCATATATATAAACTCTAAAACTCCATAAAAAAAGTTATAATGTAATAACCTCATCAATTACACACTAGTCTTACACTAATGCACCTCAAAAAATATTTTTATACTAACTTCTGTTTCATCACAATAAACTCTTAAGTTTCAATAAACAGGAAAGAAATGGAACACAAATCATTTAGGCCTGGATAATAATATGCATTTAATGCAACTTGCATATTGCCATTGCAGTTCTTGTTTTTCAAGCTTTAAACCCAAAGGGCCACCCCTCAATCCCAGGTTAACTTGATCAATAACCCTGAAATTAAATACATGACCCGGGTTCAACTGAACATGTTTTGCTAATGCACTCATTTTTTTTCCTTTTAGTAATACTATAAACGTGTGGTTTTTTTTAGAAAGTATACTGCCTGGATGCCAGGAAAAAAAATACAAAGCACCTGGACAGAATCAGCTACAAAAAGTGAGAAAGAAACAGTGACTGGGGGAAGTTCTGCAGCTGTTCAGCAAAAAGCAATGCAACCTCCAGATAGGACTTCCAGTAACCTACAGGAAGATACAAGACAACTGCACACAGACCTAGTTAAAATCAACACTGATGGAGTATATCAACACAAACAACGAAAGGCTGGAAAACATGAAAGAAGCTTTAAACAGATATTCAGATGAGGTGATAAAGCTCCAAAAATCAGAGGTTAAAATGAAGAAAAGGTTGGCTGAATATAAGACTGCTCAGGAAGAGATATTTTAAAAATAACAGAATTAAATGACAGAGGACATAGGGAAAACCTAAAATTTTCAGCTATGCCAGAGAAGCTGGAAGGAACAGACTCCATTAATTTTATAAAAGCACAAATAAGCAACCGGACTGGTATTCCACAGCCTGTTGTTACTTAAAAGGGCACGTGTGTACGTGCCAAATCTGGCCAACAGAGAGCAACCTAGACCCTTTAACAGTAAAGATGCAATCCTACCAGCAGGAGGAGTTGATTCTGACAAATTTGTGGCAGAAGGACAAAATACTAAAAGTGGGAGACAGCAGAGTGTTTATGGAGAATGATTACTCATTGTACACCAAGCTGAAAAGGAGAAAATTCACTGCACTATTCAGGGAATGCTGAGACATAGCTGCGAGATTCAAACTGCTGTATCCAGCTGTCTTCAAGGTATTCTTCCCTGGAAGGGAAAAATCATTTTTTGATGAAGTACATACTAGAGAGGAAATACAAAAGTTTGTCCAACAAAAAGTGAGCTGTGAAACAGAAGGAGAGTCTGCTTCTTGTTCTTCTGGTAAAAAAGACCACAGAAAAACTATATCTTGTGAAAACTTTTCCACAGTTTCAACGGAAAATGCTGGAGAGAAGGAAGGGAGCACGAGCGTTGACTAGAAAAAACAAGAGTACGTTGGAAATGAAGCAGAGACAGGATTTGGGAGATGGAGATGACAAGTAATAAAATCAGTAACAATGTTGGATTACAATGCAATAATTATATTTGTGAAATATGACAGAACAAGAAAATCTGACAATATTGGGCTTTTTCAGAATGTACTAGACTTGTGGGGGACTCTACAGTATATGTTGTATTTCATGTCATTAATGTCAAAAAATGCTTTGGAGAAGGGGAGAGAGGGGAGAAAGTTAAATGTAAAGAAAACTTTTTTCTTAATAGCACTACTTTTGTGGTGTATGGTTTTCTTTACATGTTATAAAGTAATATTTTTTCAGTTATTTTTAAGTGTGATGGGGACGGTAAATAGGTGCTGCTGTTCTTTTTTCCCCATCTCTCTTTCTTCTTGTTCAGTTTTAAGAAATGTGGGCACTGCAATGTAAAAAAAAATTCCTGGTTAAAAGTGCATGACAAAAGAAAAATTAATGTTCTTTTTCTCATTCCTGCATGAGGGAATGACTGGATTAAGGACCTTAGATTGATTTAGTAACACATTTTAAGAGAAAGCAATTAAGTGAAAAAAAATACTGAGTATTATGAGGCTTTCTTCCAGCAAATGAATGTATGCTTAGTAGCAATTCTCTATCTGTCCCTCATGTCTCCATGGAAATAATTTGAGAATGAGAAACTGGCTGTCTGGTTCTCATGTCCCCATGGAGACAATCTGATAAAGAGAAATTGGTTAAAGTATAGTGGAGAGAGATTGGCTGGGGGCGGGGCAGAAACTAGATAGGAGATAATATTCTCTATAAGCATTCAGGGTTTTTTCCAACTGGAAGAGCTATAAAGGTAAGACAAAACCAGTTAGCACTTGGTAGAAGCACAGGCAGCACCTCTTTTAGGGTAACTCAATCTGTGAGTGTAGCTGTCAGTTTGGGGGCATTTGTTCCTATTAGGAGGGTAAAACTTCCAATATTTGAAGATGTATATAATTTTGAGTGTTAGTGTTAAATTAATAGTTTTACGGGGTATCGGGGGTTGTTTGTTTTATTTTTGTTTGAGGGCTAAGATGTGATGTAGGCTAAAATGGAAATGACAAGAAACAACTGTAACAAAGTTCAACCTGCCAAACAGTGTATGCATGTAACAAAAGTTGGAACTAGACCTTTAACAAAAAAGGTGTTGTACATGAACAGTGGGAATCATATTTCTTTAATACAATGATGTTTTCTGTAATGTGTTTACATGCCAGTGGTCTCACAGATAAATACAAAACAGAAAGAATAGTGAACTACATTAAAAACTACAGAGTATGAATAGCTATGTTACAGGAGACGGACTAGGAAAGAACTGAACATTTGAATTTGATAAATAAAGGTTTTCAGGATGGTTATTCAGTGGAATAGCTGGAACAAAGGAAAAGAAGAGTACTTGTATTAACTGCAAGAGGAGTGCCAATAGTGACAGAAGAAGATAAAAAAGATAATAATGTCAGACTTGTAGTTTTAAGGGGCTACTGGCAATGGAGGAGGATTATAATGGCATGCATATTCCACCTAAAACTGGTATAATGGAGCTTAAGAAAATTCTCGGAGAAAATCAGTTTTCAGCAAGGAATATTACTTATAGGTGGGGACTGGAATGTGATTTGCAACAGTGAAGATGTGTCTGGGGGGCCCAGAAGGGAAAGTGTAACAAAGGAGGATAGATTGTTAAAGAAATTTATGAAAATATTTGAATATGTGAATTCAGTAACAGGAGCTTGGACTGAATTCACATATTATTCAGCAAGATATAAAAACTGAGCTAAGCTTGAAAGAATTTACATTTCACAGGGACATGCACATTTAATTGAAGGTCTTGATATACACCAATAACTATTTCAGATCGTGGGCCAATAATAACTAAAATAAAAACACAGGGTAATGAAATAAAGATGAGACACTGGTGCTTTACCATCCATCTGTTGAAAAGAGAGGAACTTAAGGAATGGGTAGTGGAGATTATTCAGGAGCTATTCGAGAGGATAGAAATTACTTCTCAAAATATAGCTAGGGAGTGAGATAAAATCAAGGCGGAGTTTAAAATAGGGTGGAAATAAGAGAAAGGGAGTTAAGTTTAAGAAGTAACAAGAATTATTTAGAGGGAGTGACAAAAGTTAAAGTATTTCAGAATAGGGGGAATTTCACAGAACAAAGAAGAGGATCAACTGTAGAATGCTAATCATAAAGGATTACCTCGATAATATACACGAGTTTAGAAAGACTGCTGTTAAGCAACTGTTTTTTTACAATAACCCTAGAGCACAAAATCGTTTAGCACAACAACTCAGGCAAGTATAAAGGGCTGTCATCAAGCTTAGGGAGCCTATGACAGGGAAAGTAACAAGACATATTGTAGCAGTATTAGAAATATTTTGGAAATTCTATAAAAGTCTGCATAAAGCACAGAAATATGGAACTCAAGAAAATATGCATATGGAAATGTTTAAGGAAGAATTAAATATGCCAAGGTTAGCAGTAGATGAGGCTCAATTACTAATGGTTAGGACAGGAGGAGATGAGATAAAAATTGTGATGTCCAGCAATCTACAGGAAAGTCCCCTGGAATAGATGGTATTTCTGTGGAAATTTGGAAGCTAGGAAGGAAAAACTGATAAAGAGCTGGAAGGCTTTGTTTAACAGTATTTTAAGAGGAGGAGAAGTTCCAACATCCTGGAAGAAAGCAGTGGTAGCTGTAATAATTAAAGAGGGTAAAGATCCATCAGATCCAGCTTCACACAGGCCCATTTCAGTACTAAACCATGATTATCAAGTGTTCCTGTCTATAATGGCTAAAAGAATGGCAGAATTAATGCCAAAATGATAGATATGGATCAATGCAGTTTTGTGGAGGGAAGGCAAACATCTGACATTAACACTGATGATCCAGAGGGAAGCCGAATGTAAGAAAATACCACTGTTGCTGGTGAGTCTTGATGCAAAGAAAGCATTTGATAGAGTAAGTTGGAACTTTATGAGCAGGTCAATGGACGCATTTGCATTTCCTGAAAAAATTATAAGGTTGATATGGAGGACATATGAGGGATTGGAGGTGAAAATTAAACTGGGTAGGGTCCTGTCTGATAATTTTTGCTTCAACAGAGGAACCAGGCAGGGGTGTCCTCTTTCCCCTTTGTTATTTGCATTATATTTAGAACCACTGGCAAAGAAAATAAGGGACCCAGAAATTCAAGGATATAAACTGGTATGGTAGTCAAGAAAAGCTGTCTTTATTTGCAGATGATATTATTTCAGCCCTGATAAAACCGGAAAGAGACAATGCAGCATTGTGGAAGATTTGGAGACAGTTTCAGATCTTTTTGGGATACAAAATTAATGAAACTAAAACAAAGGCAACAGCAGTAAATTATGTACCCACATACGAGTTGGTTCAGCAAAATCCAAATTTATGTGGATATGATAAAATGAAGTATTTAGGAGTATGGATTAAAAATAATTCTGGTGTGGCAGCTACGGATAAGTGGGAAGAGACTAAACAAAAGATAATACAAAAAATGAGAAAATGGAAGCTTTGTTTTATGGATATGGATTGTAAGATACACATGGTTAAAATGTTTTTAGTCATATTAGTCTTACACATAGGACAGGCATACTTTTATGAACCAGAGGAGAAGTTGTGGAAAGCAATTAATAAAGAGCTGAAGAATTTTATCCAGGAGGGGAAGACAGCAAGAGTCAAGTGATATATGCTGATCTTCCAGTGGAACAGGGTGGATTGCAATTACTTGATTTGAAGTGGTACTTCACAGCTACACAGTTAAGGCTCCTACACATAGCATAAGCAGAAAACTATAATTCAAAGTAGAAAGAGATGATGATGAAACAGGGGGGATGCTAAAGAAACAAGGAGAGACTGGGATTTTGGATGTAAGCCTTTAAGGAGAATGAAGAATAGTTGAGTAAAATCATACCATAGATGTCCTTCTCTTCCATGTTGCAGTATTCTTAGTGCGGGATTCCCCGCCTCAGGTGACCAGAATGTCGGTTCCTATACAAAAGCTTAAGCCTGGTTGCTGTAGCTGTAGGTGTGTGGGATGTCACATGTAGGGCCATAAACCAGGGACCTTAAATGCGACATCTGAACGCACAGACCTCAGAACTTGAAGGTCACTCGGACAGTCCTAAAGACAGCAGCAAGTGATGTCAGCCAGAAGTGTCAGGTGTGATATGCTGGCTGGTCTGCTCTTGGTGAAGGGTAGAGCTTCCTAGTGCCTAAGAGTTAAGTCCATGGTTCAAACTACAAACAGGGGGGTTGGGAGGAGGGAAGGAATACTGCAACATGGAAGAGAAGGACATCTATGGTTATGGTAAGATTTTACACAACTATTCTATGTCCTTCTATTCCTATGTTGCAGTATTCTTAGTGTGCGAGAGTACCACAGCTTAATTAGAGGGTGGGGTGGAGGTTGAAGTGGAAGATTCCAGAAATCCCTGCAGGATTGCTCTAGCAAAGCCTGCCCTGGCTCTGAAGACATGGGCCAATATGTTGTGCTTGGTGAAGGTGTGAATAGTGGAACAGGTGGCTACTTCCAGAATGGATGCTGAGTTCATCTCTTTGAGGAATGCTTCTGGTGGAGTGCGCTCTAACACCTTGGGGTAAGTGCTTGCCATGGTGCAAGTAGCAGAAAGAAATGGATTTTCTGATCCAACATGAAATAGTTTGTTTGGAGACTGCCTTGCCCAGAGCTCTGGGATGGAAGGAGACACATATTTGGCTAGATTTTCTAAAGGACTTAGTTTTGTCTAGGTAAAATCTAAGTTGTCTGTGTACATCTAGGGAATGGGGAATCCTCTCACTATTGTTAGCTGGAGAGGGGAAGAAGGTAGGAAGGTGAATGGATTGATTTAAGGACAGTTTGTTGACCACTTTAGACATGAAGGAAGGATTAGTGCATAGGGTCACCCTGTCCTTGTGAAAGGTAGTGTGTGTGTGTGTGTGTGGGGGGCAGGCCATGAGGGACTGTAACTCTGACACTCTCCTAGTGGAAGTAATGACCACCAGCAGAACAGTCTTCCATGTACACATTTGTAAAGTAGCAGAGCTAGCTGGCTCAAAGGGGGCCAGTGTGAGTTTTTCCAGAACAAAGTTGAAGTCCCAGGGTGGTGGGATGGGTTTTCTAGGTGGTCTGATATGTAAGACCCCTCTCAGAAAAAGTTTTACATCCAGCCTGGACAGCAAAGGGAATCTAGAGGCAGGCAAGCTGAAATGGCTGAAAGGTGGACTTTCACAGAAGAGTAGGAAAGGCCATCCTTAATGAGTTCACACACATAAGCAATGACTAGGGATCGGTCTGCCTGGCCGGGGTCCTTGTCCTTAAGTAGACACCATTTGGAGAATCTCTCCCATTTTGATAAATATGATTTCCTAGTAACTGGTTTCCTGGCCTCCCTCAGGACAGTGAGCACGTCCTCTGAGTAGGGGTGTCTAAAAGGGATTAAAAGTTTATCACCCAGAGTGTTAGGCCTAACCTCTGTTGGTGAGGGTGAATTAAAGTTCCCTTTTGTTGTGTGAGTAGATCAACCTTGTGAGGTAGCTTCTGGTGATTACTCTTGGCTAATGAGAGAAGTAGGGGGAACCAGTGTTGCCTTGGTCAGTAGGAAGTCACCAACAAGATTTTTGGTTTGTCCTTACTGATTTTCAGTCGGACCTTTTGGATCAGTGGGAAGGGTGGAAAAGCGTATAGAAAAAGTCCCTTCCATGGAATGCTGAAGGCATCCACCCACCAAGCAAGTGGAGAATGATCCTTGGTGCAGAATTTGTTCAACTGTCTGTTCTGGGGGGAGGCAAACAGATCCACTTGAGGTGTGCCCCATCAATGGACAATGTCTACAAAGGTCTCCCTGTTCAACAACCACTTGTGCTGTAGAGAGGATGTTCTGCTGAGAAAATCCGCTTGTTTTTGTCCCGAGAAAGGATGTATGAGGTCTGCAGTCTTGCCTGGAGGCGAGGTCCCAAATTTGTAGAGTTATCCAGCAAAGGAGGAAAGCTCTGGTCCCTTCTTGTTTGTTGAGATACCACATTACTGTGGTGGTGTCTGTGAATATTTGAAGGGGGCCCGGTTGGAGAATAAGAAGGCAAAGTACCAGGACCAGAAGAACTACAGTCATTTCCTTCACATTGATATGCTTCTTTTGAAGGGTAGGATGCCATGTCTCCTGTACCCTGACACCTTTGCAGGTGGTTCCTCACCCTAGGTCTGATGCATCTATATGCATAAGTTGGGCTGGGGAGGGCATTTGAAGTAGTAGTCCTGGGTTGTGAAGGATTTGTTAAATCCACCACCTTAGTTCTGCTTTGAGGCAGGGCAGAATGGGAATTAGTTGCTCTAGGGAGTGTTGGTCTTGTGACCACACAATTTTCAGGTACCACTGGAACTTTCGCATGTGCATTCTTGCTAAGGGAAGCACAGGGATGGTGGTTGCCAGGAGTTGCAGGAATTGTCTCCAGTTATCTGGGGAGTTAGTAAAAGGTTTTGGAAGTGACTGGAGAGGGACAGGACTTTGTCATGGGGAAGGAAAGTTCGCATCAGGTCTGTCCTGATCCTGCAACCCAGAAAGATTTTGTCTTGCTGTGGGAGTAGGCAGGATTTGTTTAAGTTAAGGGTGAAACCCAGGTTTTGAAGAAGGAAGGTGGTGAACCTGAGATGAGTTTTGAGGAGGTCTTCTGTTTATGCTAGAAGGAAAATGTCATCTAGATATGGATAGATTTGGACACCTTTTGTCCTGCAGTAGGCAATGGCTGGGGCTAGGCATTTTGTGAAGACCCTGGGTGCAACAGACAAGCCAAAGGTCAAGGCTGTAAACTGAAAATGAGAGCAGGGTCCAGTAAAACGTAAGAATTTTCTGTTAGATGATTTTATGGGAATGTGGAGATAAGCCTCCTTTAGATCTAGTGTGGCCATGTAGGCCTGGGCTGGTATTAAAGGGAGAAAAGTTTGAAGGGATAGCATTCTGAAAGATTGTACCTTTAGGAATTGGTTTAGGAAGGATAGCTCTAGTATTGGTCTCCAAGGCTCATCTTTTTTGGGAACCAGAAAGAGTCTTGAGTAAAATCCTCTTCCTTCCTGCCCTGAAGGGACAGGTTCTATTGTTCCTAATTTTTGGAGGTCTAGTAGAATGGGAGGGAAGAGGTGAATCTGATTTTTGGGTGGAAAGGGCATGGACCGTGGGATGCGTTTTTCCTTCAAAGCAAGGAAGTATCCATTTTGAATGATAGTCAGTACCCACTGGTCTGATGTGATTTGTTTCCAAAAGGGGATACAGTGGTGTAGGTGGGCTGACAAAGGTAGATGGGCAAGGCAGTCATGATTTGTTGGGTGCACTTCTATCCTGAAAAGGGTGTCTAGGAGTAGGATGAGAGGAGGCAGGTCTGGAGAAAGTTTGCCTCCTGGTTCCTCTCCTGTGCCTTGTAGAGGAGGGGGTGCCAGAGGAAGGAGTTCTACCAACAAAGGAAGTTTTGCAGGATAATTCCTGTAATACTTTGGAAAAGGAGACACAAGCAAATGTTTGATGTCCTGCAATTCCTTACTCTTCTCTTGCAGATTTTTAAAAAGTTCTGCAGATGGTTTGCCAAACAAAAGGTTATGGTCTAATGAGGCGTCCATAATTCTGGATTTGAAATCCTCAGGGAGTGGTTGTAGGCGCAGCCAAGGGTATCTGTGGAGAACTAAAGCAGAACCCGCAGACCATGCAGAGGCCTCTGCGCATCATAACTGCACTTGATGGACTGCCTGGCTATCTGAGAAGCCAGTGGCAGTTTAGATGCTATGTCAGATTTGGTAGGGCAGTCAGGGGTGGCAGCCACAAGAGTGGAGGCTTGAGAAACTAGGTCCAGGGCATATTTTACCATGTGAGTTTGGTAAATGATAGCTCGGAAGGCCAGAGTGGAGGAAGTGTACACTTTTTTCCCAATCCTGCCGTGCTTTTTGCTATCCTTATCAGTGGGCAGAAGGGATGCTGAAGGAATCAGTCTGGATTGCTTGTCAGCTGAGACAGCAGTAACTGTAGGGTCTGCCAGGGGAGGCTTATCTAAGAATTGCTGGTCATCAGGCACTTTATAGAACCTGTCTGGTCTCTTAGGAGCAGTTGGCTGTGAGTCTGGATTCTTGGATGGTGAGGTAAAAGCATCCAGAGAGGCAGGTAGGACAGGTGGGGTGGCTGATGGGGAGGGTGATTCCACTTGAAGGAGTTCAAAATATCTCCTCTGGGTGTCAGTCATCTGGGTAGTGCCCATCTGAAATACTCTTTCATTTTTGTTATTGTTTCCCCAAAAGTAATACCCTCGGGAGGGGAGTCCACTTCAATGGATTCCTCATCTGAGGAGTAGTATTCCTGAGGAGAGGCAATTTGTGAGGCAAACGAAATGGACTCATCAGAGGATGAGCAGTAAGGTTCTAAATCCTCCTCTTCTTCTTGGGTGGTAGCCAAGGGGAGAGTGAAGTGGCAGAAGCAGGCCTAGGGGCAAGCACTGGAATAGAGGAGGGAACACAGGTCATCGGCCTAAGAGCCATAAAGGCCTGCATCAAGGAATTAGTAAATGACTGCCAGTCTGGGACTCCTTCTGGGGTACGAGTCAGGTGTTCAATTTTTTGCTTTCATTTAGAAGGCGTAGGTCTGGGAGAAGGCCTGGTTTCTGGGGTCTGGGCTTCAGATAATGGTGTCTCGGTCGGTTGTCCAACTGTTTCTGGTTCCCCCTCGACATTCGTGGGGACCGACTTCTGTGGTGCCTCCGAGGACATGCAGATCATAACTTTTTAAGCGGCTTCCTCAGTGGGAGCCGTCAAAGTTGACAGTTCAATCGGATGTCGCTCAACCCTTGGATCGGAAGCTGGTGGGACGTCCGATGGTGGAGAGGCAACAGAGGTAGGCCTGGAAACTTTGGCCTTTTTCTGTGGTGGTTCAGTTGGAATGGCCGATTCGGGATCCATCCTGAGCACAAGCTTTTTGAGACGTTGGTTCTCTAAATATAAGTTGAGGGCAGCCAGATGGCTACGAACAGAAGATTGGCAAATGGAACAAGAAGTATGGTCGTGCTCCTTCCCAAGACAAAAGACACAACGGTTGTGCATATCTTTACAATATTTGACATTTGCCCTTCTTAGCTGGCATCAGCTAACGATAACTACAGCTAACCAAGCTCAAGCAAAGAAACGGAAATTTTCCCCAACAGGGTACTTAGCTTTTTTAGAACTCTGAGTGTAGGAGCGAATGTGATGTCGTCTGCGGCTGAAAAGTTCTGGGGGCTGTGTGTGCAGACATCACATTTAAGGTCCCTGGTTTATGGCCCTACATGTGACGTCCCACACACCTACAGCAACCAGGCTTAAGCTTTTGTATAGCAGTTGACGTTCGAGTTGCCTGAGGCAACACGAGAATGGAGAAAGGAGATTCTGCCGATAGGGATAACTTCAATTAGGGATATAGGCAAGACGAAGATGCAATTTATTAGAGAAAACAGGCAAATGAACCAAGATATTGGTAGCAAATAACTACAGAAGGAAAGATGATAGAATGGGAAGACACCAAGAATTTATTTGGACTGCAGATTAGACATTGCCTTCCCTATCAAGGATTGATATCAGAGAACAGGCAAAGAGAAAGAAATAGGGGGGGGTCCTAAATGAAAGACCAGAACTAGTAGAGTTTTTAGTAGAATCTAGAACAGAAGCTGCCAATAAAAAAGGGAATAATTAGTACAGCACTATAAGTATCAATCAGAGAAGGTTAGAAAGGAGTGGGAAGAGAGACTGGATAAGCAATTCACAAAGAAACAACACGTTTGTCTCCCAAATATGGAACAAAATCTACAAGATTCAGGATTGTTGCTTGGAAATGTTAACATAGATATTTTTATACCCCAAGGAGATTCCACAGAATTTTTCCTTAGGTAGACAACAAATGTTGGAGGTGTGATGGGGGAGAAAATGATAATTGGGAACATATTTTCTGGGAGTGCGGTGAGTTGGTGGACTTTAAGGATTCCCTGTGGGATGCACTGTTGGAGATGCTAGGTGGCAGATTGGTGTGACGAGGGAGATAATTTTTTTGTGCTATGATACAGAATTGGAAATGCCTAGACATGGTAAGGCCTTGCTGTGCCTAATTATGGTGGCTGCCAAACAAGCAATTACTAGAAAATGTACATCATAATTAAACCAACTATACTAGAAGTAGTGAATACAGTAACAGAGATAAAAAAACTGGAACTGAGATCTTTAGAAAAGGGTAGGAGCAAACTACATAGAAAAAAATGGGAATTGTGGGATCAATACATACAGGGGAGGAATGAGATTTAAATGAGGACAGGACTTAACTGAGCTATGTAATGTTTGAGTGAAAATGATTAGGTAGATTATAAATTATGCATAATGTTTGGAACTGGGAGATTTGTCATGTAAAATGCTTGCAACTAGGATTGTGTCAGTGTGGTTTGTTTTCATTTATATAAATGTATGACTGTCTATGTTTTAAGTGATTCACAGGTTCATAGGTGTGTACTAGGCTAATGGCCCTGGAGCCTTTACAAGCCTAGCCCATAAGATTACCCTGGCATTGTGCCACTAAAGATGTTTTGTGTTTAAAAAAAGGGCAGGAATTGAATAATTTATGTACTGTTGCTTAGGTTATATGATATACAGCAATGTTACATGAGACACATTTGGATATAAATGAGCATGTAAAATTGATAATTAAATTCAGGATGGACAGTAAGCAGAATATCACAGAAAAAGGAAAAGGGGAGTAACATGAGTGATTGTTAGAAGGACTTCAACAGTGATAAAAGCGGAAAAAGCAATGGTAGATCTGTGGACATGAACGGCTACTCGCAGGAAAAGATGATTATGTTGGCATGCATTTTATATTCTACCAAAAATTGTTAATATAGATTGTAGGAAAATTTTGTAAGAAATAATCAGCTTTCAGCAGGGATTATTATTTACGGGTAGAGAGTGGAATTTGATCTGCAATACCAAGGCAGGGTCAGCAGAACCTAAAAGGGAAAAACAACAAAAAGGGAAGTTTTCTGAAGAAATATATGAGAATAGTTGGTATGAAGATTAAATTCAGTAGTTGGAACTCAATTTGCACATCATTCCCCAAGTTACAATAACAGGACTAAACTGGATAGAAAAAGAAGTTATGTCCTTACCATAACGTTCCATGTGGAGTGTTCATCTCGCCTTGGTTATTACACATGGGTTCGGAGCCGATCCTCGGCGCCGACTGCAAGCTCTGCATCGAGAAGAAGCTCGAGGACATCTAATACCCACAATCCCCCTCTGCCTTTACCTCAGATCTAGTTTGCAAGCAAACCAGACATAAAGCACGCACACATGCCAAACTATATACATAGAAGTACATATATACAAACATACCAAGGGTATGATAGTAACACTAATAATGCAACAGCAGAAGGAGAATACTCCAGACCAGGCACCAAATGGAACGTTCTTCCTAAGGGTGGGAGAGATGAACACTCCACATGGAACGTTATGGTAAGGACATAACTTCTTTATGTGAGAGTGTTCAATCTCCTTTGTTCTTACACATGGGTAGCGCCCTAGCTCCATGATCCTGAGGAACTCAAGGGAGAACGTTCTTGAGCACAGTGGAACCAAAGGTTGCCCTATCCCTAGAAACCCTGTCCACTTTGTAATGAGAGATAAATGTATGTGGTTTAGCCCAAGCAGCACAAATAGTGTCTAGTGGTGCCAAAGATGTAGAAACTGATCTGGTGGAATGTCCTTTGGTTTTACTGATAATGTTTGGTCAGAGGCCTCATAAACATATGTGATACAGTCAGTTAGCCATTTAGAAAGAGTTTGTTTCAGAACTGCAAGCCCTTTTCTGCTGTCAGAAAAAGAAAAAAATAGTTGATCAGTTTTCTTGTGTTTTTTTGTTCTACCAAAAAAAAATGTGGGTTGTCTAGGGACATCCGGTTTGTGCAACATATACTCAATTTATTAGAGTGGTTCTTAAAGAAGGTGGGTAATTCAATGGACTGATTAATATTACTAGAAGAGCAAACTTTGGGGAGAAAGGATGGATTAGTGCGTAGGGATACTCTGTCAGAATGAAATATTAAATAAGGATGTTTGACAGAAAGGGCCTGAAGCTCAGACACTCGTCTAGCAGATGTAATGGCCACTAGAAATAAAGTTTTCCATGACAAAAATTTCAATGTGCAACTTGAGGCTGGTTCAAAGGGTGGCAACATCAATTTAGAGAGCAACAGGTTCAAATTCCACGGTGATGTCGGACTTCTGACTGGTGGTCTGATATGAAAAGAACCTTTTAAAAGGCTTTACAAAGTCTGTGAGCCATAATAGGCGCACCACATTCCTCTACATGATAGTTAGAAATGGCAGCTAACTGTACTTAAAGTAGCTGGGAAGCTCCCTCATGAAATAGTTCAGTCAAGAACTCTAAAATCTTGTTTAACGGAGCTATAACAGGGTCCAAATGATGTGACTCGCCCAAAAGACAAAACGTTTCCACTTATTGGTGTAAGTCTTTGTAGTGGAAACTTTATGAGAAGCTACTAAAATATCTTGAACCGATGTAAGGGGAACCGACCTGGCTAGAACGGAGCAGCCAAGCTGCTAGGCGGAGAGATTCTAGAGATGGGTGAGGAACTCCTGACGAGTGAGTCAGCAGATCTGGCTCTGGGTCCAGCATCCAAGGTCCCCGAATGCGGTGATGCAATTTGACGAGGCCAAAGGGAACGGAGCAATGAGAATAATAGTCCTCTGAAGGTTGTTGGCTTTCTGTAGAAACTTTGCAATCAGGGAAATGGAGGAAAGGCATATAGGAGACCCGGGGCCAACGCACACCCAGCGTCCCTGGGGACTTCCTGGAGGGGTAATAGGGCAAAGTAGCTCCTGCATTTGGCGTTCATTGAGACGAAACAGATCGCAGGAAGGCTGGCCCCATTAAAAATCCTTCGCAACTGACTGTTTGAGGACCACTCGTGAGGCAACAGTATTGCCCTGCTCAGCCTGTCGGCTATGACGTTGGATGACCATCAGAAAGCGACGGTGGACTCTGCCCATTGCCAAATTCTCATGGCCTCTCTGCATAGTTGGTAAGACCTGGTTCTTGTGCTTGTTTATGTACCAGACTACGGACATGTTGTCTGTCTGAACTGCAATGGTCCCTGGAGGAAGAAGGGAGCAAAGTGTTGCAACGCCAAAAACACTGCCCTCAACTCCAGAACATTGATGTGCAGATTGTACTCCAGATTGGTCCATTCGCCTTGGACTGTCTGTCCCTGAAAGATGCCCCCTATCACCTATCAGGGAAGCGTCCGTGGTTGCACAAATGGTCTTCCGCTGGATAGGTTGCAAGTCTGTAACCACCACATTAGGTGTGATTTGCATGTTTTCGTTATCAATATTTCGTGAGTCAGTGGAAGTTGTTGGAATGACCATTGTGCAAACAGAAGCCATTGTAGCACTCTCATGTGCAGTCTTCCCAATGGTATCGCAAACGAGAGAAGCTGCCATGAGACCCAAGACTTTGAACAATTTTTGCCGGGACTTTCTGGACGACAGCAGAAGAGAAATGTTGATTTGAAGTGCTACTATCCTTTCTGTAGGAAGTTTTAGAACTAAGTATCTAATTCGCTCCTATGAATAAGATATGCTGTGATGGCTGTAGTAAAGATTTTTCAAATTTACTGAAATTCCAAGGTGTGTACAAAGTTGTAGGGTGTAATCCTGGCCTGTATCAGTTGACGCCTGGTGGTGGCAGACAGGAGCCAGTCGTCCAGATACGGAAACACCTGGAATCCTAGGGCCTCAGATGAGACGCTACCACTGCCATGCATTTGGTGAAGACCCTGGGGGCTGTAGTCAGACCAAAGGGCAGGGCTCAAACTGATAGTGACTGGCTCCCCCGGAAAGCGCAAATGATCCTGGACGCCTGGCCATTTTGATGTGGTAGTATCCTTCAGATCTATCGAGCACATCCAGTCGTCCTTCTGTAAGAATGGAAGGATCGATTGAAGCGTGACCATTCGAACTTTTCCTTCTTGACAAAGGTGTTGAGATGGCTTAGGTCCAGAATCGCCTCCAGTCCCCTGTTTTCTTTGGAACTAAAAGAACCTTGAGTAAGTTCGAATCCTATTTGGTCCGCTTGATGACTTTTTTTCTATTTTTTTTGAAGCAGCTGTAAATTTTTCTGTAGCTGGGTTCTCGCAGATGGTACATGGTCTGGAGTTTTCTTTGAAATGGTGGATAGAAATGGGATTTTTTTGTACTCTGGTAACGCTTACTTTATTGTCTGAAGAAAAGAAAGGTTTTGGCCTGAGGGGGGTATAAGCGTAGCGACCCCGACTGCCTCCAGAGCAGGACAGTCGGGCCTCCTCTCAGGAGTGCTGAAAAGGTTTGCCAGGGAGGTTATCCCTGTCACCTTGGTTTTGCGGACCCCTTGCCGCCAGGGCGTCTTCCACCTCTGCCCCCTCTGCCTCTAGAGGAGGCATCACCCTGTGTGTTTGGGAAAGATCCTTGGGTTTTGAAACCACATTTTCCCACCACGTTGCCCTTTGGGGTACGGTCTGGAAGGGTGGAAAACGGACCTCGACAGCAGACAGAGTCTTTCCCTCCTGTTCACACCGGTAAGGGTCTCCTTTACTTTAGGGCCAAAAGTGTGGCTCCATCAAATGGGCGTAAGTAGTAAAGGAAGACTTGAAGGCTTCCGCGAAGCGAACATAAGCGCATCCAGGATTGCCTACGAAGAGCAATCGCTGAAGTTGCTGCCCTACTCGATCCTCGGCTGCGTATATCAGCCTCATGGGACGAGTTTACAATGGATGTAAGGGTGTTGAGATGTGCTGTAACTTTCTCTGAAACAGCAGAATCTGTAGTACCCTGGAGGGTATCTCCCAACTCTTTGACTAGATCCTCTGTAAGCGTAAAATGAGTCAAATAGTTCAGGAGAGAAAGCCGCTGAAATGAAAATGCGCTTCCGTATCTGTCCATGGTCCTAGAATCTTTGTTAGGCGGATGGACAGATGAGGAAGACTCCGACATCTCCTTTTCGTGGCCGCTGCCACCACCATGGCGCCTACTGAACTCCTTTGGTGAGGTAAGCCTTGTGGTGCCGTAATGTACTTATTAGGCTTCCTAGGGACTGGTTCCACCCGTGTCAGTGTCTCCCACGCCCTCGAGCAATCAACTCCATTAACTCATCAAGGGCGGAGGAGGAGGAAGGGCGAGCACCAAATGCCTTCAGCAAAACTGACTCATCCTCAGAAGGGGAGGGATTGCCAGTCACCTCTCTGTTTAGGATCTCCAAGATGTCAGAAAAGGAGACATCTTCTGAAGGTGACTTAGGGGACCCTTCTGACTCATCCAAGTCAGTATCGGATGTCAAAGATTCTTGTGGAGAATCCAAGTGTCTCCTCTTACACAATCTTTTCCTAGGGACTTCACCCTCTAGGGTGGCTGAGACACCGTGCTCGACGCTTGGATGTAGCCGTGGGTGCAGAGGAGGATAACGGTCCTTTGTGGGGAGGAGAAGCTGTTCCTGCTGATGTGGTTGTCTGGGTAGACAACACCTTCCTCATGGAGTCGAGCCCCCGGGTCCCAGTCGAGATATCCCGGTTCGAAGAAATGGGAAGAATCAAACAGGAACCGAAGGCACCGACCGGAACCGAGTCGATCCGCCGAGGCTCGAGAGAGTGTCGGAACGAAACATCAGTCCGACTCGGTCCCGGAACCAAGGATGGATCTGACTCCAGTACCGGATCGGATGGAGTCGAGGTGAACGGTGCCGACCGAGAAAAGGGTTCTGGCACCGAGGGCTCCACAATCATCAGTTCAGCTTCTTCGAAGACTGGACAGGTCTCAGAGGAGGAACAGCCGGAGATAGTGGCAGGCCTTCAAGTCTCGACATCAACTGAGAGGAGACCGAAATAACTTTGGATAAGTCCGTATGCTCCATCAATTTCTGCACCACACGGTCCACATCGGTGTCGGAGGGGCCTGGAAGCGGAGCCGACCTCAACAGAGTCGGTGGAGGGCTCCGTCACCGTTCCAAGACCCGGGGCTCAGAAACTGCCAACAGTTGAACACTCGGCCCTGAAGTCTGTGGAACCGGTGATCTAACTTTACTCAAGAGCTCGGAGCCGATGACTTGGGCTTCGATTCGAGGATTTGGATGCCTGGTCTGAAGCATCCAGAGCCTCCTGGAAAGAGTGTTTCAATAAACCTCTGTCCATCAGTTTCCTGCGCCTATCTGTCATGACCCTCCCACTAAAAGAGTGACAAATAGAACAGTCCTCTTGTAAGTGGAGAGGCCAAGGCAGTAGACACAGGAACTGTGGTTGTCCGTGACCGACATCTTTTGGCCACACTGGCAACGTTTAAATCCAGATTTCATTTTCTCAGACATTTTGTAGTAAGAAAAAGTCAAGTCCAGTAACAGTCAATCCAGAGAAAAAAGGGTCAAATCCGGTAAATATGTCAGTCCGTTTGTCAATCCAAGTAGGGGTGGTAGGCCGAAAAATTCTATACCAGTTAAAAAAGTTAAACTAAGTTAACGGTACGAGAATTTCTCTCTACACACACACCATACACTAAATACAGTAACAAGTAATTTTTTAACAAGTTATCCTAAAATTTAACCAAAAGAAAGTTAAATCTTATCTGAAAACCCTCGAGCTAGCCTCCAGCGATGCGAATGCAGCAGCGGCAAACTAGATCTGAGGTAAAGGCAGAGGGGGATTGTGGGTATTAGATGTCCTCGAGCTTCTTCTCGATGCAGAGCTTAGCCGAGGATCGGCTCCGAACCCATGTGTAAGAACAAAGGCGAGATTGAACACTCTCACATTGAAAATATATTTCACATGAGCATGTGCATTTAACTGAGAGCTTTAACACACATTCAGTAACTATCTCAGATCATGCACCAATAAGAACAAAGATAAAGG
The DNA here is from genome assembly GCF_019279795.1 of Protopterus annectens. NCBI lineage: Eukaryota > Metazoa > Chordata > Ceratodontiformes > Protopteridae > Protopterus > Protopterus annectens. The sequence goes on from NC_056749.1 coordinate 265,295,531, forward strand.
TGCAAAGTAATGAAGTAAAAGTGAAACACTGACCATTTCCCACTTACCTGTTTAAAAGAGGAAAATTTAAGGAATGGGAAGTAGAAAGGATTTCAGAGTTATTACCAAAGACAGAAATTTCTTTAGAAGGGATATAGGTAGTGAGTGGGACAAAATGAAAAGTGAGTTTAAAACAAGGTAAAAATAAGATAAGCACGTATGGAAAAGAAGAAATCAGAATAATTTAGAAGGGCTTACAAAGATTAAAGTATTGCAGAATAAGGGAAATCTTACAGAACAAGAAAAAGAACAACTGTACAATTGGGGAATATCTGGACAATATGGATGACCTTATCAAAGACTGTTGCTTAACATCAATCCTTCCAACTCCAGAACACAAAACATTTATCATAATGACTTGGGTATCAGAAAGTCGAAATTGTGGTTGCCAAACTTGGGGAACTACTGACAAGAAAAACAGCCAGAGATCCTACAGATATATTAAATATATTTTGGAAATTTTATGAAAATTTGCATAAAGCAGAGGAAAGTGGATATCAAGACATGCACAAAGAGAAATATGCATTGAAGACTAAATTATGTTAAGGACAGATGTAGGTGAAGCGAATCATTTAATAGCTAAGACTCGAAGAGAAAAATGGTGATGTATAGTCAACCAGCAGGGAAGTCTCCAGGAACAGATGTTATTCCTGTGGAAGTTTCAAGGTTGGAAGAAAAGAAAGTGATAAAGATCTGAAAGGTTTTGATTGGCATTTTTTTAAAAGAGGAGGGAGAGTACCAGAATCTTAGAAGAAACCTGTGGTGGCTGTATTACACAAACAGGGTAAAAGATCATTCAGACCCAGCTTCATACAGCCCTACTTCAATTTTAAACCACAATTATAAACTGTTTATGACTGCAACAGCTGAGAGAATGACAAAGGTGTTGCCAAAATTGAAAGATATGATTTTGTGGAGGTTTAGATAAACATATGACAGCATTCATAAAACAATAATGGTCCAGAGGGGAACAAAATGTAAGAAAATGTTGCTATTGTTAGTGGGTCTTGATGCAGGGAAAGCATTCAGAGTCACCTAGGACATAAGAGTTGGGAAATGGCATCATTGCATTAACTACGAGAATAATAGGACTAATTATGAGGGTGTATGAAGGGTCAGAGACAAGAATTAAGTTATGATGGTTCATCACCAATAAGCTGTGAGGAAGTTGGGGTCTATTCTTTCCCCTTTGTTATTTGGTCTATATTTAAAGCTGTTGGCAAAGAAAATAAGGGTGGCACAAATTGGAAGACTATGCATTGTATGACCGTCACAAATGTTAGCTTTACTAGCACATGACATTACTTTGTACTGGACAAATCCAGAAAAGGAAATGTTGATGTTGTGGGGCATTTTGAGACAGTTTCAAGTCTTTTCAGGATATAAAATGAAGCGAGATAAAACAAAGACTATACCCCCCCCACACACACACGCACACACACAAACTGGTTCAGCAAAACCCATATTTATGGGGACACAATAAGATGAAGTACTTAGGAGTATGGATTAAAAAGAAATCTGTTATGGAGGCTAAGAATATGTGGGAAGAGACTGAACAAAAGACAATATAAACCCAGAAATTGTAGGCGCTTGTTAATAGATACAGATAGTAAGATACAAGCAGTGAAAATGTTTCTAGTCTGTTTAGTTTTATATACATTTCAGGCATATTTTTTTAATTAACCAAAGGAGAAGTTTTGGGTCATAATTAATAGAGTTGAAGGAATTTATTTGGGAGGGGTAATTTGCAAGAGTTATGTGGGCTAAGTTGATTCTCATCATAAATCAAGCTAGTTTAGGATTTCTGGATTTGAAGTGATACTTTATAGCTACACAGTTAAGGCTCATACACAAAATACAAGCAGAATGTTATAAATCAAACAAGAAAGGGATGATGATACAATGGAGGTAGGTGGGTTAAGAATAAGGCCAGACAGATTTTGGATGTAGATCCTTAAGGATAACAAAAGCAACCATACATTATATTCGTAAGCTAGCAGAAAATATTTTAAGAACTAAGCCAACAAGAAAACAGAGAGGAGATTTTCAGCAACAGGGATGACTGGAAATAGGGGTATGGAAAACTGTCATGAGGGGACTGGAATTTACTGGAGAAAATCAGCAAAGGAATCAAGATACTGGCTACAAACAACTACAGAGTAAAGGGATAGAGTGAAATGAGGTCAAGTAGTTGTTCAGACTGCAGGTTAGAAACTGCCTTCCCTATCAGGGGGTTAATAACAGAGTAAAGCAAGGAGAAAGGAAAGTAGGTAGGATAATATTAAGTGGAAGACTAGCTCTGGTAGAATTTTTAGTTGAGTATAGAAAAAAAGTGTTGCTAAAAAGAGGAAATTAGTAGGGCATACACAACACTGCATGGTAACTATAAGAATCAATTAGAAAAGAAAGAGAACAGAGACTGGGAAGGCAATTTACAAAGTAACAATGGGAGGACATCTATTTAACTCCCAAGTATGCAATGGAGTTTTGAAGGTTTAGGATTTTTGTTTATGTGTGTCTGCATCAGTATTTTATACCCCCAAGCAGACTTCAGAAAAGTCTTCTTCAGACAGTTGACACCATCCCTCACTCAGGAATCACAGATAGACTCACTAAACTAGGCATAAACCCCTATGTCATAAGATGGGTTGCCAACTGGCTCACTGATAGAACCCACACTGTGAAAGTAGCAGACTCCAAATCTGACTACTGACCAGTTACAAGTGGTGTCCCACAGGGATCGGTCCTAGGTCCTCTCCTGTTTGGCATCTACTTCTCCGAGGTTCAAGCCAACACAAAGGGACTCTGGCTGACCAAGTTCGCAGATGATTGCAAATTGGGAGCCATTACTGATTCTACAGCTGATGGAGACATTCTACAAAAAGGCCTCACTGACACCAATGACTGGTGCCACAACCATGGCCTTAAGCTCAATGCCACAAAGTGCATTGTCATTCCCTTTGGGAAAAATTCGGTGCCCATGAGCTACCACATAGGTGGTAGTCCACTAAACACTGAAGGTGTAATAAAAGACCTGAGGACACAGGTTAACAGCAACCTCTCCTTTCACAACCACATTGCCACTGTAGTCAGAAAGTCCTTCTATGTGACACATCTCATTAAATAGGTTTCTCATCCAGGAAGAAAGAGGTCATAATCCCCTCTCTACTCGTCCCTCATTAGACCTATTATAGAATACAATGTCCCATTTGGTATGTACCTCACCAGACACCTACAACGACTGGATAGGCCACAAAAATACCTCACTAAGAGGATCTTAGGCCTTAAAACATGCCCTATACGGACAGATTCAAAAACCTCCAGCTATACTCTGTCTCTTATTGCCTACTTAGAGGCGATCTCTGCTTGACCTACAAAGCCATGTCTGACCCAGAGCTGCAAGATATACTGTACCTAAAGAAATCCCAATCCCTCCCTGCCACACGCTCCAGGGACCTAAACCTCATTACCACAATAAATGGAACATGCTGGAGGGAAAAGTTACTAATCCAGAGACTTCCCATACTCTGGAACAAACTTCCCATTCACGTCAAGCAGAGCACTTCACTGGCCCTCTTTACGAGTGGATGGGCAATAGGAAGTTCACCCCGGGGATCATTTCAGTGACCTTGCTTGACACGGGCACTGGGAATCTTCTTGGGCTACGCTTATATAAGCTCCAGGGCCGTTAGCCTAGTACACACCTATGAACCTATAAATGCTGGGGCTGAAAATGGAAAGAGTAAGGTAACTGAGAAAATGTTTCTGGGAGTCTAACAAGCTGGCAGATTTTAAAAAATTGATACCAGAGTACATTGTTTGAAATGCTGTGGGAGCAAATGGTTTTAAAAAAGGGAATGATTCTTTCGAACTGGAACACAAGATCTGAACTGCCTGGCCATTGTAAGGCCTTACTAGATTTAATGCCATCAACTTGCCAAAAAGCAGTTACTAGAAAATGGAAATCAAAATGTAAGCTAACAGCAAATGAAGTAACGAATACTGCAAAAGAGAAAAAAGAACAGGAGATTGTATCTGTAGAAAAGATATCTGTAGAAAAGAGAAGGAGCAATTTATGCAGAATAATGTTTAGCAAAAGGAGTGAGGTTTAAGGGATGGCAGAAAGTTAGCAATTTATGTAATGTTGGAGTAAAAAACTGTTGAAAATGCATAATGCACAAAAACAAAAAGATATATTGCCATTGTTTATTTATTAATGTATGGGCACCCATATCACTTTTGCAGTTGTGTTTTAATAAAGATGTTTTAAAAAAAAAACACGGCGAAGGGACAAATTTATTACTCAACACCTCACTATCTGTGGAATAATCATATGTTACACATGAAATAGACTGATACCCCTGCTTCCGTTACGGTAAACCTTGACAACCGGATGGAAACCTATAAATTCAACCTGGGTCTAACTTGTTTTGTCCTCCTAGACTAGAGGCTGGAGGTATCCTATGAGGGATGGTATTAGTAAGATGATTATGGTCCATGGACTGACTCTACCTTGTATACTCTATAAATCTATAAAATAGTCATTTTGGAAGGATAATTTCTGTGATATTTGGGAAATGGAAGCTAGAACATTTGCTCTGCATTCATCAGTTTCCTCTTTTATTCTAACTGCTGTAGAACTTTCTGAGATGGGTCACCAAAAAGGAAAGATTTGTCCAGCAGCATGTCTAACATCCTAGCTTTAACAACCTCTGGAAGTGGTTGGTTTTTTAACTACACATACCCTTTAACAACAGAATGTGAAACATGAAACCAAAACAGTTATTCATATTCTCACATACATGTATGACCATATGGAACCTATTTTGTCTGCTATGGATCAGTTCAAACTTTCCACTGTGATATACATTTGAACTTTTTTTACTCAAATTACCTACTTGTCTTAACATACTGGACTAAAACCATGCCAAATGGGGCTGGTTAGAAATATCCATGATACCTATTGTGACCAAACTGCAAACTATTTTTTCAATCAATCAAGAAGAGCAATGTCATTAATACAGGAATGTTGCCTGAACCTTTATGTGACTTATGGTATACAGAAGCTGGGTCAGCCACTGACTTCTTTGCAAAGTAGTAATGCTCCTAAAGCATCTACAGAGCTTATCTGGCTATTTAAAAGACGATCACCATTGCTAAGGTTCTTGTACCACTTCACTGAGAATGTCAAAGGTAAACAATACTTCAAAATATAAAAACTTCTAAGCTGATACACTTACTTGGTTAACACAAAGCATAAAAAGCAAAATAACTTGGCACATGCTTTGAAAACTTTTTTTTTTAATTACAAACACAGAAAGCAATTATAAGTAATGGTAGTTATAAACATCTGTCATTATGCATTCATTTTTACAGTTCCCCCTAGCTGCAACTTGGGGCCTACTGAGAACTTCATGTTCAAAACAATTTTAAAACTTTAAAGTAAAACAAACTGCCAATATGACAACACTTGCAAAGATCTGTCACTCTAGACATAAATATCATTACAGTAATTAACATAAGGTATTGAGACTAAAAGCAAAGGTTCATCGAGTTTCATGAATTACACAACTTTGTGCTAAAAGAAAGCTTTCTGGATAATCACTTCAGATTTTCTTTCTTTCAGTAAATGTCTCCAAATAACATGTTTTGGTGCAGAAGACACAAGCTGAGGAACTTTCATCATCACAGTACAATCCAAGTGGAAGATGTTTGGTCTTAACAGATTAACTTGTGAACTTCCGCACCATCAGATTTTGAAGAAAATGGTGTGGGTTTTCTTTGGCTCTTTTTCTGAGCCCTGCTACTTTGGCTCAATGCTGGAATTAGACACAACTTTCTACAAAGGTCAAAACATTCACATTCTAGCTTTCTAATAATCTTTAAGCACAGAAGCCTTCTTGGAAACTGACTCATGACTCTTAGATGTTCAAACCCAACAGCTAGAAATCGAAAATCTATTACCTTATAGTTAAAAACATTTCTTATTTGGGTGTGTATCTGCCTGATCTTCAGTCATCACCACCACCACCATTATCATAAAAAAAGTAGCTTCAAAGGAAGTGGGAAAACAGTAGTGGTCTCCACAGCTAACACAGTTAAAGATTCAAGATTAACACAGGCATCTTAGGGGTTAGCATCTTCACAGGTGCTTTAATTTCAATTCGAAATGTATATTTTTAGAATGAATCTGTATAATCCTTTCTATTTTTTATTAGAGACTGACTCCTTAAAACCTTATCCTCTTTACTGAGATAACTAGAAAGACATGGGTGGCTGGAAAAGAAGGGACACTTGAGTGGGCTTTGCCCCATGAAGGGATTGGAAGAATATTAACTCCAGCACATGGAAAAGTAGTAGTACCACTTAGGCAAAAACTTAGAAGCACCTATAGCCTGACCCTTACAGCTTCAACAGGCTCCAGAGTTTTAACTTTCTTTACTTAGGTTTTTTTTTCTTTTTCTCCCAGTCACTCAGACAATTGTCCCAGTGCCCCATGTCCTTCTCCAGGTCTATCAGCACAGAAATCATCCCCAGTCGAATGCATGTATTTGTAGCCAGAGAGGAGCCTAAGGATGAACTGTGGGGTCATGTTGTCAGTCTTCAAGGTGTTTTTATTTCTTATATGATCTACCCCATTGTAATTCCTGCTCCCACAAAGTACATGTGGTGATGGCTTTCTAAAGACCATCTATCTTCCTTTTTGTTTTTAAACTTCTCTGTTTTTCAAACTAACACCTGACGGAAATCTAGTATTAACATCAAAAGAAACATTCTCTAAATTGTATGTACTGTAAAGGCCAAAAGCCTGTTAGCTCTCATAGCAAAAAACATTTTATTAAAGGAAGTACAATCAACACAACTCAGTATTATGCTCTTCTTCGAATAATATAACCAATGGACATGAGTAACTTTTAGAGGTATATGGCATTCATAACATCACATCACTTGAGTTTCATAAGGTTAAGACAGTTATCCTCAAAATTATGATCTATAATGAAATACTGGTTTGTCCTATCTGAGGCAAAAACATAAGATGAAACAAGCATGAGCATGTTATAACACTGTAAAAAACACAACTGCACAGTAGCATAAAAAAGAAGTTATGTACTCACCATAACGTTCCACGTGAGTTGTCCATCTCGTCTTCATTCTATACTGATGGGTTCAGAACCAATCCTCGGTTCCGACTCGGACGATTACTAAAGCTCGAGATCTGAAACTAGCTTGTGGCTCTATCCCTATCCCATGATGCTGCAGTGCTTTCCTTAGATCTTGTTTGTTGGTGAATTACATTCTATTCTATAATTGCATACAGATATACATACATATCAATTCTACAAACCTAGCCAAGGAGCAAGGTATATATCTGAACACAAAAGACTTCCTTGGTCCTCCAGGAGCTAAAAGGGTGGGGGTTGGAGGACGGGATGTAAGAATGAAGACGAGATGAAAACTCACATGGACCATTATGGTGAGTACATAACTTGTTTATGTGAAGTTCTCCTATCTCGTCTTCATTCTATACTGATGGGAAAGCATCCCTAACACCATCTTTCCTGGGTGGCTCACAGGAGGATATTCTTCAGTAAAGTGGACCCAAAGGAGGCTCTATCACTGGAGGCCAAGTCTACTTTGTAATGAGCAAAAAAAGTGTGAGGTTTTTCCCAAGTTGCTGTTGCACAAATGGTATGTAATGATAATCTTGCTTTAAAGGCTTGAGAAGTTGAGATGAATCTGGTGGAATGCGCCCTTGTTTTATTTGGCAATTGTTTATCTGCTGACTGGTAAATAAATGAAATGCAATCTGACAACCATATGGATAAAGTTGCCTTCGTCACTGCTGAACCTTTTTTGTTTTCAGAAAAAGAAACAAAGAGTTGGTCCGATTTTCTGTGTGTTTTGTTCTATGCAAGTAGAAACGTAACTGCCTGTGAACAAGTTGGTAAAGCATGTATTCTGTCTTACTGCCATACTTAAGGAAAAATAGTGGTAGGTCTATTGACTGATTCAGATTAAACTTCCAGCATACCTTGGGTAGAAAAGAAGGGTTCTTACGTAATGACACTCGACTGTTGTGAAAAACCATGTATAGAGGTTTGATTATTAAAGCTTGAAATTCTGACACTCTTCTTGCTGATGTGACTGCTACAAGAAAAAGTGTTTTCCAAGATAGAAATTTTAGGTTGCAAGATGATGCTGGTTAAAAGGACAGTAGGATTATGCGAGAAAGGACAAAATTAAGATTCTATGGTGGCAAAGATGGTCGTATTGGTGGTCTTAGCAAATCTGTTCCTCTCAGGAAAGGTTTACAGAGTTTATGAGACATGTTTACACCTTCATTCCCAATATGAAAATTGGATATTACTGCCAGCTGGACCCGTACCACTGCTGCAGTAGCTCCCTCATTGAAAAGCTTAGCTAAGAACTTTAGAATGAAAGCCAAGGTTGCTGAAAAGGGGTCTATGAAGTGCTGTGAAGCCCAGATTGAGAATCTTTTCCATTTGCTGTGGTACAGTTTCCTCACAGAGATTTTATGAGAAGAAATAAGAATGTGGCAAACCTTTGGAGTAAAGTTGTGTAGGCTGGCTATATTGGGAAATGGAGCAGCCATGCTGTCAATGTTAGAGAGTGAAGAGACGGATGGGAGTTCCCCGATGGGTGTGTCAGGAAGTCTGGCACCGGGTGCAGAATCCATGGTTCTTCCAGAAGATAAGGCTTCAAGAAGGGGAACCATACTTGACGAGGCCAGAATGGGGCTATTAGAATTAAGGTCCTTCCCAGATTGCTGGCTTTCTGAAGAACTTTGGGTATTAGAGGAAAGGCTAGAAATGCGTAAAGAAGTCCTGAAGGCCAATCGTGTACAAGGGCATCCCTCTGGAACTCCCCTGGAAGAGGGATCAGGGCAAAGTAGCTGCGGCATTTTGCATCTGTGGTTGTGGTGAATATGTCGCAGTAAGGCTTATCCCATCTGCGGAACATCCTTTCCGCTACTTCTTTTTACAGGAACCACTTGTGTGGCATCAGAATGGCTCTGCTTCGTTTGTCCGCTATCACATTGGATTTCCCCAGGATGTGCATTGCTATCAGAAAATGCTGGGAGGACGTCGCCCACTGCCATACTCTCAGGGTCTCTTGACAGAGTGGGTAAGATCTGGTTCCTCCTTGTTTGTTTATGTGCCATACTACTAACATACTGTCTGTTTGTATTGCAATTATACCAATTGGAAGAGAGTCCTGGAATGCTTGCAACGCCATAAGCACTGCTCTCATCTCTAGTACATTGATGTGCAAAGGAGCCTTGTGGTCCTGCCAAGTGCCTTGGGTTGTTCTTCCCTAATAATGCCCCCCCCCCACATTATCTGGGGTGCGTCCATGGTCACTGTAGCTAATGGAACAGGGGGGACAATGGATAGGCCCATTGTTACTTGATCTGAATGAAGCCACCAAAGAAGATTTTTCTTACAGGTTTCTGTCAGAGTTATCAAATGGGACATGGGTAGCTCTTGCATGGACCACTGAGTGAACAGCATCCATTGGAGGATTCTCATGTGTAATCTCGCTGGAGGAATCACCATTACTGCTGCTGCCATAGTGCCCAATACTTTTAGAACTGTCCTCTCTTGTACTTTGGACTTGGAGAGGAGGTCCAAGATCTGGAGACGAAGAGTTTGGACCCTTTCTGGAGGCAACCTGACCATCATGTTTGTTGTGTTTATTTCTTTCCCTATAAAGTTGATATGTTGTGATGGCAATAAGGCAGATTTTTCATAATTCACTGAAATGCCAAGTTGGACACACAGTTGCAAGGTACTGTCCCTGGCTTGAATAAGTAGGTGCTTGATGGTGGCGATTACGAGCTAGTCATCTAGATATGGAAACACTCGGAATCCCTGATGCCTCAGGTGAGCTGCGACTACTGCCATGCACTTGGGGGCTGTAGTGAGACCAAAGGGCAGAGCACGAAACTGGTAATGACTGGCTCCCAGCCAAAAGCACAGGTGCCTCCTGGATAGCCTGACCATTTTGATGTGGTAGTATGCATCCTGGAGGTCTATCGAGCACATCCAGTTGTCTTTCCTTAAAAAGGAAAGTATTGACTGCAACATGACCATCCGGAACTTTGATTTTTTTACTGATTTGTTCAGTCTGCTGAGATCCAGTATGGGTTTCCAGTCCCCTGTTTTCTTTGGACCAGAAAGAATCTTGAGTAAGTTCAGGATCCTATCTGGTCTGCGGGGACGGATTGGATGCCTCTTTTTTCTAGCAACTTTTGAATCCCTATAGTTGCTTGTTCCCTGTGACTGGGTGGAACATCCGACATTTTTTGAGATTGTAAGTATGACAGTGAAAAGAGGATTGAGTATCCTCTGGATATAATGCTATATACCCATTTGTCCATTGTTATACTTATCCAGGCTTGTGGATACAAAGAAATACAACCCCCGACTGCCTCCAGAGATGACAGATGGGCCTCCTTTCAGGAGCACTGAAAGAGTTTGCTGAAGTAAGAACTGCGGTCACCCTGGCTCTGCGGACCCCCTCTGCCACGTGGGTGGCACCTTCCATTATTACCTCCTCCTCCTCTGTCCGTGGAGGAAGGTTCACCCTGTGTGTCCTGAAAGGCCCTCTGGGATTTTCGGAACCACATTTCCCCTGCCTTTTGGCTCTTGGGATAGGGTCTAGAAGGTGTGGAATAACGGACTCCTACAGCAGCAAGAGTCTTTCCTTCTTGCTCACATTGGGGAAGCTATGAACCTATAAGTGTTTCTTTTACTTTAGGCCTGAACAAAGATGAGCCATTAAATGGGGTGTTGACAAAAGATGATTTGAAGGGTTCAGCGAAATTACACAAGCACATCCAGGAATGTCTCCTAAGGGGAAATTCCGGAACAATCCCAGGTTCCGAAGAATCTGATGATTAGTCCAGTACATGGGGGTTAGCTCCAAAGAAGAGGTAGGAGCCGAGTTCACTCGAACAGATGCCCCAAGGGTTAGGGTCAGAGCCAAAAGAGTTTCAGTCCGATTATCCCCCCAGACCTGACCGCTGAGTGTCGGCTCCTATATACATCAGAGGGCTCCGAGGTATTCAGCAAGACTGGAACCGAAGAATCTTCAGAAGATCTTGGTTCCATTGGTTTCATCACTTCCAGCTCCAAAACTCGAACTAGAGTCAGAAGAGTAATGGAAGATACAGGGACAGGCATCATTGGTTCTGAGTCGGAGCCAACAATTTAGCAAGCGCTGGTGTCTGCAGTAATCTCTGCACCACACGATCAACATCGGATTCTGATAAGCTCCTGGAGGATCTGGAAGACGGAGCAGATGCCACTGACTGGAGAGGAGGAGACCTAAGAGTCAGGGAGACCGGCTCCAAAGCAGGTGAGCAGCTCCGGACTGTAAAGACCATCAGTTCTGACACACATGGAACCAAAACGGCTGATCTGCCTTGATCAGATTTTTTAGAGGTTGTTGAAGACATTCTGGGCTGTTTTGTCGATGGCTCCGATGATGTAGAAGAAGAAGAAGACAACCTCTTTGCATGAGGTTTGGGTGAACTTTGATCCTTGTCCAAGGCTTCCTCAAAGGAGGATTTAAGTAAACCTCTCAAAATCAATTTGTTTTTACGCTCTTGTAAGACCTTAGAGCTAAAGGAATGACATATACAGGATGTTTCTTGTAGATGGATTGCTCCTAAACAATAAACGCAGTCTGTATGTCCATCTGTGATGGACATTTTGTGGGAACACTTTGGACATTTTTTGAAGCCAGATGGCTTCACCTCTTTTTGCTTTGACATTGCGACACACACACACAGACACACACACACACACACACACACACACACACACACACACACACCCTAAAGACACCCTCTAACTTAAACGGGAGCCAACAGAAACGAAGGCTTTCTAACTTAAACAAGCTTTAAAACAAATCAAAAATTCACACACATTCAAAGCTTCAGATATCCTTAAGATTATTGGTAACTAGAAACTAGGTATGGAACCCAAATTTAAATGTGTATAAGTGTATATATATATATATATATATATATATATATATATATATATATATATATATATATATATATGCACAGTTATATATAGAGATATACAAATACACTAAACTTAACCATTCTATAGTAAACACACTGCCAGCCAATAACAGGGAGTAGGGATATCAGGGTTAAGTACAACCAACCCTCAAAAAAACACACGAAAAAATACTATTTCTAGTAATATATATTAAAGAACTAATGGTTTATCTATCCAAATAAAGGTCTAAACATGACGGCCTGAAGAAAACACACATTAAATATGTAAGAAACAACTAACAACTATTTTGCAAGAGGACAATTTCTAATAATATAACCTAAAAGACTATCAACACAGCCTAACGGTTTATCTATCAAAATAAAGGCCTAAACACAACGGCCTGAAGAAACACACTCTAACTAGGTAATAAGCAAATAACAACTATTCTAATAATATCTAACGATACTAAGCACACTTCTAACTATGGAAAAAGCCAAATATTTTAGCTATAACCAGTTTTAAAGATGAAAAACAATTTCTTCTTAGCCCTAGCTAGTCATACATCCAATCTGTTTCAGCGGCAAACAAGATCTGAGAAAAGCACTACAGCATCATGGGATAGGGATGGAGCCACAAGCTAGTTTCTGATCTCGAGCTTTAGTAAGCAGCCGAGCTGGAACAGAGGATCGGTTCCGAACCCATCAGTATAGAATGAAGACGAGACAGGACAACTTCACATCAACTGTTTCTGCTGCAAGGCCTCATAGGAAATTTAGGCTACTGGCCCTGAGACCCTTACAAGCCTAGTCAAGAATTTAGCCCATGTTCCTACAAGTCAGCACCCAATGCACCTGTAAAGCAGGGACAGAGGTGAAATCCAGGGGTGTATTTTCTGTTCCCCATCCAGTTATCCAGGCTGTGCTTAAAAAGGGCTAATGAGGTACCCTGCTTGATGTGGAGAGGGAGTCTGTGCCACAGAAGATGGAGCATTTGGGACAGAAATCTGTCCCACCAACAAGTCCTATTGATATCCGAGACCAGGTTGAGGTCACGCGTGCTGGTTACTTGAGTGGAGCTAGACTTGCGGATATGCATCAGTCCCATTAAAGCAGTGTCTGGGATTGCTTTGTATGCCACACAGAGGTCACCTCTGAGCAGTCTGTATGAGACTGAGTAGAGGGACAGGGCTTTTAGCCTATCTGTGTAGGGCAGATGTTTGAGGCCCTGGATTCTCCTGGTGAGGAACCTCTGTGGTCTCTCCAGCTGCTGCTTGTGCTTTGTGAGGTACATACCGAAAGGGGCATTGTACTCAATAATGGGTCTTATAAGGGAACAATACAGGGATGTCATGACCTCCTTGTCCCTGGATGAGATACCCTTATTAATGAGGTGGGCCATGTAGAAAGCTTTCTGTACAACGGAGGCAATATGGTGGTCAAAAGTTAGTTTTCTATCATCCTGGGTGAGCAAGTCCCTCACAACTGATTGCGTGTTTAGGACTTTGTTATTAATGTGATAATTTGTGGGGATGTCACTCTCCACAAAGGGGATGATGATGCATTTTTTGGCATTCATTTTGTGGCCATGTTTCTGGAACCAGTCATTTGTTTGGGCGAGACCCTCTTGGAGGATTGTCCACATCACTAGGGAAATTGATGACAATGCCCAGCTTGCAGTCATCTGCAGACTTGGTCAGCCATAGCCCACTGGTTTTGGATTTGCACCTCAGAAAAGTATTTCCCAAGCAACAGAAGTCCCAAGACCGATCCCTGGGGTACACCGCTCATTACAGCTCTACTACTTCAGGTGGCTTCCCCTATTTTGACTAGGTGGGTTCTATCAGTGAGCCAGTTTACTACCCATCTGGTAACATACTGAATGATGCCTAGTTGAGAGAGATTAACCATTACACCTGAGTGGGGAATAGTATCGAAGGCTTTGGCCAGGTAAAGGTAGGTGGTGTGCACAGTCTTCCCCTCGTCCATGGATTTGGTGAATGTCTCAAAGAAGTCGACTAAATTTAGCAGGCATGACCCTCCCCTTGATGAAACCAAGCTGTGTGGGATATAGTGTTTCAAGGTTGCCAATGTCCTTGCTAATGAGGTCCATGATAATCCATTCCATGGTCTTGCAGATCAGGCTAGTTAGGCTGATGGGTCTATAATTTCCTGGATCGGTGGATGATTCACCTTTGTTCAAAGGGATGACAGTGGCTATTCTCCACTCGGCTGGGATGAAGCTGCTACTCAGGCTGTGGTTGAATAGGGTCCCTAATGGTGTTGTAAGTTCCTGCCTGAGTTCATGTAGGATGACACCTGGGATGTTATTGCGTCCCATGAAGGCTGTATTTTTTGCCTTTGAGAGGGCAGTGATGACTTGCTCCTTAGAGATACGAGGAGGGGGGCAGATGCTGGGGATGTCCTGATTTAGTGATGGGAGAGACAGAGGGGTGAAGTTTTCATTGAAACTGTCTGCCAACATGTTGCCTATTTCTACGACATTTGTATATGTGACCACCAGTTCTGCGCAGATCTGAGTGCTTCCTTTGAGATTGCGGACATATGTGAAAAAGGCCTTCTGACTGACTTTAGTAGATGTGGCCAGTTTGGACTCGAAGTTTGCTTTGGAGGATTTCACTAGTGCTCTTATTTGCTTATTCAGGCTAAGGAGAGATTGCTTCCAATTAGGCACCTGCTCCTTCTTGATCTTGGACAGCAATTTTTTCCTTTTATTATAGAGTTTATTTATTGCAGATGTCCACCAGACAAGTTTACTCTTCCTTGAGGTTAATGTTTTTGTCCCGTCTGATATTCATGATTCCATGCAGATATATAAATGCTCATACAGTACTTTGGTGTTGGTTTGGACATATGTGCCAGTTCCTCTGGAAGGGAAGGGGCTGTGAAGCTGTTTATACCTTCCTTCAGGAGGCTGTGATCCACTTTGGAGAAGTTTTTTTGTTTAACCCTAGCTGGGGGTAGGGGGTTGGGGGAGATGGTGACTTCGAAAGTGACCCCTTTGTGGTCAGATCTTACCAGGGAGGATGACACTGTAGGGATGCTACATTGGGTTACTCATGTTGGTTAATACTAAGTCCAAGATATTATCACCTCTTGTGGGGGTGTCAGCCAGCTGGTCCAAAGCATTTGCAGAGACAAAATCAAGGAATCTCTGGACATTTGTGTTTTGGCATGAGTAGTTCTTCCAATCTATGACTGGATAGTTAAAGTCGCCCAGGATAAGGGTAAAGGGTTGAATTTTGATAAATTCAAAGAGGTCCAGACAGGTGAAGTGGGCATCTTGAGTCAAAGTCGGGGGCCTGTAGCTAGCTATGATTTGAATAAGGGTCTTGTCAACAGTTAACTGCACCTGGAATGTCTCCTGTGCATCATACTGTTTGACCAGCCTGGAGGTGGGTATGTCTTTAATATATATTCCATCTCCACCTCCTTTTCCTTTGCTGCCCACAGTCTGGGGTCTGAATGTATGATAGGATGAGTAACCTGGTATGGCTGGGGAGCTCTCTGCAGCTTTGAACCAGGTTTCTGTGATTACACAAATGTCAGCATCTTCCAGGGTTAGGAATGCTTGCAATAAGTGCAGTTTCATGTTTAGACTCCTAGTATTTAGCAGCATGATGTTTAATTTGTGTTTTTGATGAAATTTTCATGTTGGTAGTTTTGAGCTCATACTCCGTTTCTACATATAACCTTTATCTAACTTATCAATAATGCACTCTTACTGATAAAGAGATGAAAAGTCAGCAAGAGTCTGAATGGAAAGATGAAAAGTCAGCAAGCAAAGAAGAGTACAGTGCTGAAATTGAATTCAACCTCAAGTCTTGGTGAGTACCTTCACAAGGTGGACCCTGTTTTTACAAAATCTCACCAAGGTGACACTGATATATAGACTGCATTTATACAGCACATATCATGGACAGAAATAGGTTAAAAACTAAAAAAGATAGCTGGGTGGACAAGACCCAGGATAAAAAAAGTGCCCAATGTCTGTAGGCGCACGGGTGCTACGACTGGAAAGGATGACAGTGTAGAATCCTCAAAATATGGAAACATTCCTACAATGGGGCTAGGCCCAGGGGGAGGATTGCCCCCCTGTTGTAAAGGAAGTAGCAGTCCACAAAAAAAAGAAAAACTGATAGGCAAAAGAAGACCCATAAAGATGATAAAGTCGACTATTGAGGATAAAAAGAAGTTATGTACTCACCATAACTTTCCATGTATGTAGTCCATCTCGCCGAACATTATTACATGTGGGTTCGGTGCCGATACTCGGCCGCTTAGAAAGCCTGAAAACTTCTGATTGGCTCGTGGCTTATAGGTATCCCATGATGCATGTGCACATTCCCCAGATCTTGTTTGCCACTAGTCTACCAGAATCAGACATGAAAAAGAAAAGGAACAAAGGTCCGGAAGAATAAAATGTAATAAAAGGAGCCCTTGTGGCAAAAAAAAAAACACTGTAGAAAAGGAAAAAACTGTCTCCAGATCCTCCAGGAAGGGGGCTGGTGGGTGGGTTCGTAATAATGTTCAGTGAGATGGACTACATACATGGAACGTTATGGTGAGTACATAACTTCTTTATGTTATATAATCCTATCTCGCCTCCATTATTACATGTGGGACAGCGTCCCTAGCATCTTGAATGGGTGGCTCAAGGGAAGATATTCCTGAGTACCACGGAACCAGATGAAGCTCTACCCTTGGAAGTTAAATCCAATTTATAATGGGAAATGAAGGTATGAAGGGTGGCCCATGTTGCTGCTGCACAAATACTATCAATAGGTGTCCTGGCTTAGAAAGCAGCAGCAGTAGAGAAGGACCTGGTGGGATGTGCTTTAACTTTAAAGGGTAACTCCTTTCCTTGAGAACTGTAAATAAAGGAAATACAACTAGAGATCCAGTTTGAAAGTGTAACCTTGGAAACTGGCAAGCCATTTCTCGCCTCAGCAAAATAAATAAACAGCTGTTCTGATTTTCTAAATTCTTTGGTCCGGTGGATATAGAAAAGTAATTGTCTGTGTACATCCAACTGGTGGAATGCATACTCTGCTTTATTGGAGTGATTAGGGAAGAACACTGGCAATTCAATTGTTTGGTTTAAGTGAAATTGAAAACAGACCTTAGGAATAAAAGAAGGGTTGGTCTGGAGAGAGACCCTATCTTTGTGAAAAATTAAGTATGGAGGTTTAACAGACAGAGCCTGTAATTCAGAAACTCTCCTGGCTGAGGTTATTGCTACCAGAAAAAAAGAGTCTTCCAAGAGAGAAACTTCACTGACAACTATGGGCTGGTTTAAAGGGTGGCAGAGTCAGTCTAGACAGAACTAGATTCAGGTCCCAAGGAGGAATGGGGTCTTGCACAGGAGGTCTTAACATCACGGAACCCTTAAGAAAGGATTTGCACAGCTTGTGAGACATAAGACTGGAATCATTAATCCCCACATGAAAATTAGATATTGCTGCTAGTTGAACTCTGAGTGTAGCAGCCGCTGAACCTTGGTGAAAGAGTTCAGAAAGAAACTCTAGAACAATAGTAATAAGAGCTGTAAATGGATCAACTTTTCTATTGTGTGCCCATATGGAAAATCTCTTCCATTTTCTCTGATACAATTTTCTGGTCGAAGGCTTGTGAGAACAGGTAATAATATGGATTACAGCTGGAGACAAATCATGAAGCCTGACTAGTGATGGAACTGGAGCAGCCATGATGTCAGTTTGAGAGTGTGGAGACTGGGGTGAAGAGAACCTGACGTGTGTCTGGAGGTCTGGCACTGGGCCCAGGGTCGATGGGCAGTCCAACAGGTGTGGCCAGAGGAAAGGGAACCAAATCTGACGAGGTCAGTAAGGGGTGATGAGGATCATCTTGCTTCCCAATAGCATTGTTTTCTGTATGACCTTGGGGATGAGTGGAAAAGGAGAAAAAGCATAAAAGAGTCACGGGGGCCAATCATGGACTACTGCATCTCTTGGAGACTCCCCCGGAGGGGGAAATGAGAGAGAAAAAGGTGCTGCATTTGGTGTTGATAGGACTGGCAAAGAGGTCACAGCAGGGTTGTCCCCACCTGTGAAAGATCATACTGGCTATTTTCTGGTTCAAGGACCATTCGTGAAGTAACAAAACTGCCCTTCTTAGCTTGTCCGCTATTACGTTGGAAGTCACCGGGATGTGCGTTGCAATGAGAAAGCGTTCGGAAGAAATCGCCCAATCCCAAACTCGCATGGCCTCTCGACATAAGGGGTATGATCTGGTTCCTCCTTGTTTGTTTCAATACCAGACAACCAACATGTTGTCGGTCTGGATAGCTATCGTCCCTAGAGGGAGAAAGTCGTGAAGTGCTTGCAATGCCAGAAGCACCGCCCTCATCTCTAGGACACTGATATGCAGATGGGCCTCCTGCACTTGCCATGTGCCTTGGACAGTCCTGCCAAGATAATGCCCCCCCCCACCCTATCTGAGAGGCATCCGTGGTCACAGTGGCAATGGGTTGGTGCGGTACAAAGGGAGTCCCTGTGGTAAGATGACCTGGTTGAATCCACCAACATAGGTCCTTTTTGCACAAATCTGTAATCAGGATCTGAGGATGTAGAGGCAACTGTTGAAACGACCACTGGGATGATAGGAGCCATTGGAGTATTCTCATATGTAGTCTTGCTAAAGGTACCAAGATTACGGTTGACGCCATAGTCCCGAGAAGCTGCAACACCACCTTTGCTTTGACTCTTTGAAGGGGAAGTATTCTGTAAATTTGGTGCACAAGATTCTGTATTCTGTCTGTAGGCAGTCTGGCTGTCATCTCAACCATGTCTATGTTTGCTCCTATAAAAGTTATAGACTGAGTGGGCAAAAAAGAGGATTTTTCCCAGTTTATTGAGATTCCCAACTGGGAACAGAGCTTGATTGTGGAATCTCTCGACTGAATTAGGTGATGCCTGATGGTGGAGGTCAGGAGCCAATCATCCAGGTATGGAAAGACTTGGATTCCCTGATTCTGCAAATGAGCTGTGACTACTGCCATGCACTTGGTGAACACCTGGGGAGCTGTGGTGAGACCAAAGGGCAGCGCCCAAAACTGGTAATGATTGGCTCCCAGCCGGAAGCGTAGGTAGCTCCTTGATGCTTTGTCCATCATTATGTGGTAGTAGGCATCCTGGAGATCTATTGAGTACATCCAGCTGTCTCTCTTCAACAAAGGGAGTATGGATTGTAGAGTGACCATTCAGAACTTGGACTTCTTTACATGCTCATTTAACCTGCTGAGGTCTAGAATGGGCCTCCAGTCCCCTGTTCTTTTTGGAAATAAAAAGAACCTGGAGTATATTACAAATTCTGTCTGGTCTGTTGGGACCTTTTGGATGGCTCTTTTTAATAGCAGCTTTTCTATCTCTATACTTGATCCCTGTGATTGGGTGGTACATCTGGGATCCTTTTGGGAGGGTGTGGTGGATGGGAAAAGGGTATAGAGTAACGTCTGGTAATAATGCCTTCTACCCACTTGTCTCGAGTGAGATTTAGCCAGGCTTCTGGGTACAAGAACAGGCGACCCCCGACCGGCTCCAGAGACTCACAGTCGGGTTCCACATCAGGAACGCTGATTGGGACGGTCATGAAAGGAAT
The DNA here is from genome assembly GCF_019279795.1 of Protopterus annectens. Classification (NCBI taxonomy): domain Eukaryota; kingdom Metazoa; phylum Chordata; order Ceratodontiformes; family Protopteridae; genus Protopterus; species Protopterus annectens. Next base: position 265,315,242 of record NC_056749.1, read on the forward strand.
CGCGACCTCCCTGATTTTGTGGACCTCCCATGCCTCTAGGGTGACATCTACCATTATTTCCTCCTTCCCTGCCTCTGAAGGAGGAATCACCTTGTGTATCATGGAAAGGTCTCTGTGATTTCTTGAACCACATTTTGCCACTCTTCTGACTTTTAGGGTAAGGTCTAGAAGGAACGGTAAAATGGACTCCCATGGTAGAGAGAGTCTTTCCTTCCTACTCACACCTGGTGAGGGTATCTTTCACCTTAGGTCCAAAAAGAGAGGATCCGTCCATGGGAGCATTGGTGAATGTAGACTTGAAAGGCTCAGCTAAGTTACATAGACGCATCCAGGAATGTCTCCTTAATGAGACTCCTGAACCCGCTGCCCTACTCGCACCATCAGCTGCATATGAGATCAGCCGCATGGATGAGTTAACAATAGATGTGAGGGTAGCCAACTGAGCTGACACTGTAGATGGGACTGCTTCAGTCGAGGTACCCTGAAGAGCATCTCCTAACTCCATTAGGAGATCTCTCTGAAGTCTCATAAAATGTGATAGATAGTTCAGCGATCGGAGTGTAAAAGCCGCTGAAGAGAAGATACGCTTCCCTTACCTATCCATCGTTCGGGATTCCTTATTAGGTGGATGGATAGAAGAAGAAGTCTCTGCTAGCTCCTTCTTAGTGGCCGCCACCACCACCATGGCATCAACAGGTAAACCCTTAGATAAAAACTCTTTGTCCTTAGGGGCGGAGAGAAATTTATTCAGCCTCCTGGGGACCGGTTCCACGACATCCGAGAGTCTGACATGCCTTCTGACTCACGAGATCTAGCAATTCATCAAATGGAGGAGACACCCATGAAGCTGTGGGTTGAGACCCAAAAGCCTTCAGGTACACTGACTCCTCATCAGAGGGGGTAATGGTGGGCCAGTCACCTCTCTGCCTGAGGATCTCCAGAATGTCTGCAAAGGAGACATCTTCAGAGGACGACTAAGGGGACCCCTCCGACTCATCGAGGTCAGTGTCAGATGTGACAGACTCATCAGGGGAGTCTACATGCTTCCTCTTGCATGATCTCTTCCGAGGGGGCTCCTCAGTGGGGTCTTCTGGGGAGGCCTCGGAAGATCGGGGACCACCCAAATGGGGATCCTGAGGCTGTGAGTCTCTACCATCCTGGGGGAGAGAGGATGTTGAGACAGTAGTCGGTGCTTGAGGGAGTATAGCATTGGTACTCCTACTTGGTACGGATGAACTATCCAACATGCTCCTCATCTTCACGAAAATCAATTCCTCCAGCTCCGAACGACAGCCCTGCTACAAGGAGAGCGTAGGCACCGATGGCTCCAAAGGAATTGGCTCCGAGAACAATGTAGGGTCCCGAGAGCTCACTCAGACCGACGCACCAAAAGGAAGACTTGGCACCGAAGAGGTTCGGTTCCAAGTGCTCCCCTCGGGCCCAACCGAAGAGCTTCAGACCCTAGACACTTTGGACGGTGCCGACAGTGTCGGAGCGGGGCTCGGCTCAGAGACAACCACCCGGGGTGCTGGAGCCGAGGACACCACTGTAGTCGGTACCAACAGCATCGGCTCCAAAGGCTCAATCTGGGTTGGAGGAGGAAAAAGAGCAGGGTCGGTAACAGGAGTCGGCTCCGAGACAGAAGTGGTCGGAGCCGATAAAACTTTAGGCAAGGCCGACGACTTAAGGAGTCTGAGCACCACTCTCTCGAGGTCTTCTTCAGAAAAGCTCCTGGAGGATCTGGAGGACAGTGTTGGAGACCTCGCTCACTGTAATATAGGTGATTTTAAAGTAGAGGAGACCAGTGGAATGTCTGTAGACCGGCTCCGAAGAGGACTACTGGTAGTGGGCACCGAAGCACTGGGTGCCGACACTGCAATATCCATGTCCAGAATCTTGATCGGCTCCAAGGACAGTGGAGCCGAAGCGACAGAGACCATCTCCGATTTAGGTAACTTCTCTGGAGGTTCAGAGACAGAAGTGGAGGCTGGAGAAGGCCTTTTGGAGGTCTTGCCCTTATCTTTACTGGAAGAATGCGACCTAGCAGAGGCGGATGAGCTGGCTAGGTCCTCCTTGAAAGAAGGTTTTAACAATCCTTTTAGAATCAACTTATTCTTCTGTTCCTGGAGCACTCTAGGACTAAAGGCATGGCAAAAGAGACAAGTCTCTTGAAGATGTATGGCCCCTAAAAAGTACACACGGACGCTATGTCCATCAGTGATGGACATTTTTTGAGAGCATTTAGTACACTTTTTAAATCCTGACTGTTTATGCTCTTTATGTTCTTTAGACATAATGGCAGTCTCAATAGGCGATTGAAGAGAACTAAAACAACACATTCACTCAACAAGAGAGGAACTAGATCCTCTAACTTAAACAGATCTAGCCCTATTTCTCACAACAAACAACCAAGGGAAGTTTTACTAGGTTCTCTAACTTAAACGAACCTAGTGTAAAGGAAAGAGGAACAGGCTAATACTTCTAAGTAAAACAGATTAGTCAAATGCACACACTCACGGGAACACACACAAAAAAGGCCAACAGGCCCAAAATTTTATAGCAGAAAAGTCAAATCCAGGAAAAAGTCAAGTCCGGTTAAATTGACACAATAGGTTATCACAAAAAGGCTAACAGCAATAAGAAAAGCACTTCACAAGAAGTTAAAAACTTCTAACAAGCAGAATAATAAAGAACCAAATCACTTGGCCACGGCCAACCAAAAGAAGCTTCCAACTGAAGACACGGCAAACGAGATCTGGGGAATGTGTGCATGCATAATGGATACCTATTAGCCACGAGCCAATCACAAGTTTTCAGGCTTTCTAAGCGTCCGAGTCGGAGCCGAGGATCGGCTCTGAACCCACATGTAATAATGGAGGTGAGATAGGACTACATAACATGATTTGATATGGTGCAATATTTATGCAAAGGAGAAAGCCAAATTAATCAATGTGAAGAAGGCAGTCCCAAAGATATTCAAAGAGAAATACAGGCAAAGGCATCCAGATATGGAAAATTTCACAACAAAAAAATAACATCACAAAGATGGAATGTAAAAAGAAGATTAGTAACGCAGAAGTTAAATAAAATAGAAGTTGAAGTTATGGAGTGTCTGCGAAGTGAAGGATTTGGTGTAGAAGGCCTAGCACAGGTTACATCAAAGCAGGATGGAGTGAGTCCCAAAATTAGGGAGAAACAGGAAGATCAGGAAACATCTGAAGACGACATATGGACATGGAAAAGAAAAAGAGATTTAATATGGTGCAACATTTATGCAAAGGAGAAAGCAAAACTAACCAATACAAAAAGAGCAGTACCAAAGATATCTGAAGAGAAATACAGGCAAAGGAATCCAGAGACGGACAACTTTACAATACAAAAAATAAGAAGACAAAGAGGAAAAGTAGAAAAGGAGATTAGTAACGGAGAAGTTAAAGAAATAGAAACTGATGTCATGGAGTACCTGCAAAGTGAAGGATTCAGTGCAGAAAATCTAATTCAGAAAGCACCACAACAGGGTAGAGTAATGGATATCCAATTTAAGGGGAAATCAGTGGAACAGGAAGCAAATGGCCAGGTGCCATATGAAAATAATTTGGTGCCTTCCACGAGAAACCATTTTAAACATTCACTTGAAGCTAGACAGCAAGGGAAGGAAAGTACAGTTGTGTAGACTTACCATAAATGTAGATGTTCGGGTGTATTTACTGTTGCAGTCATTACACTTGGGTAATCTGCTTGCAGGTTGCCCTCAGTCGGCCTGATTAACAATGTCTTGGGTCCTGCATCAGTTGCTGTCCCTTCTTCCATGACATCAGGTCGTCAGGGATATAAAACATGCAGCTGACGCCATTACATCAGTTTTTCTTGCCCCAGATGTCAGGTGTCCCCCTAATGGGGAGCAATTAAACATAAAAACACAAAGATATACCTCCAACAAAAAAGCAAATACACCAAAAAGGCTTTTAAGCATAGTAAAGTAAAGTAGAGGCATAGCCAAAAGAAGTTAGGGGGCAGGGTAACCAGGACTGCAACAGTAAATACACTCAAACATCTACATTTATGGTAAGTGTACACAACTGTACTATGTTCTTCATGTTTCACTGTTGCAGTCATTACATTTGTGTAGATTCCCAAAGCTATGGTTGGGAGAAAGAGTTTAGATAGCATTAGGGCCAGCTATAAGGTCCTGCAAGACTGCGGTGGCAAAACCAGCTCTGGATTTACAGAAAATTGGCAAAAGATAATGCTTGGTGAAAGTATGTACATAACTCCAGGTAGCAACTTCTAGGATGTCCCTGGTAGGAACGCCTCTGAGAAAGGCTGTAGAAGTAGATGCAGCCCTGGTGGATTGAGGTCTGATCCCCTGGGGGATAGGTTTTCCATGGTGCTTATAGCAGAAATGAATGCAATGGCTTATCCATTTAGAAATGGTTTGTTTTGAAATAGCCTTCCCCTCTGCCCCTGCAGCAAATGCTACCAGCAGTTGTTCAGATTTTCTTTGAGGTTTAGTCCTGTCCAAGTAGAATCTAAGTTGTCTGTGCACATCCAAGGAATACAGAAACCGTTCCCCTTTGTTCTGCGGATTGGGAAAGAAGGTTGGCAAATGAATGGACTGATTAAGAGCCACACTGGATACCACCTTGGGCATGAAGGATGGATTGGTTCTGAGTGACACCCTGTCTGCATGAAAGATGATGAAAGGCTCCACTGCCTTAAGGGCCTGTAATTCAGATATCCTTCTAGCTGAAGTGATTGCTAAAAGGAAAGCTGTTTTCCAAGAAAGAAATTTTAAGTCTGCAGTAGTAGCTGGCTCGAAAGGAGGCAGAGTGAGTTTCTCCAATACAAAGTTAAGGTCCAAGGCAGGGGTTGGAGATCTCCTGGATGGTCTCAAATTTTTGGCCCCTCTGAGGTACTGCTTGAGCAGGGGATGAGAGAAGAGGGGAGGTTCTGTGTTATAATGAGATGAAATGGCTGAGGCGTGGATTTTAATGGAGAAAAAAGACAGGCCCTTGTGAAGTATCTCAGTTAAGTATTGTAAAATCTGAGGTAAATTGGGCGCTGCTGTGCTCATCCCTTGAGATCGGTTCCAGGCACAAAATCTTTTCCATTTTTCAGCATAAGATTTTCTAGTACTAGGCCTCCTTTGCCTCTAAGATGACATCCATCACAGGTTTGCTGAGGGATGGTAAAGGAGATTTTAAGTAATTAGCCAGGCTGCAAGGTTCAGTGTTGGAAGCTGAGGGTGCAAAATCTGGTTCTCCTGCTGAGACAGCAGGGAAGGATTCTGAGGCAGGTGCCATGGAGATAACCGTGACACACTGTGCATGAAGGGGTATCAGTGTTGGCGCGGCCAGTCTGGAGCAATCAAAATCATCCTTGGTTTGTCCTGTTTGACTTTAAGTAGTACTTTGGAGAGCAGAGGCAGCAGGGGGAAGGCATAGACGGATAGTTTTTTTCCAGCTGAAGAACAGAGCATCCACTTTCCAGGCTTGTTTGTGTGGAGTCCTTGTGCAACATTTGTCCAATTGGTAGTTCTGGGGGGAGGAAAACATGTCGTTATTTGGGCTCCCCCATTCACTTGAGAACATGTTGAAAATCCTTGGTTCCAGTTTCCACTTGTGTGGGTCCATGAGGTTTCTGCTTAGTCCGTCTGCCAGTGTATTCAATTTTCCTGGCAGGAATTGAGCTTGTAGGTGCACTTGGTAGCTCAAGGCTGTGTTCCACAATGCCATGGCTAGTCTGCAGAGGGAGTAAGAATGTGTACCCCCCCTGCCTGTTTATGTACCACATAACCGTGGTGTTGTCCGTCTTTACCATTAGTTGTTCTGGAAGAACGTAGTCCTTGAAGGCTGTCAGAGCATTCTGTACAGCTAAAATTTATTTTTGATTGATATGCAGGTGCATTTGACTTGGGTTCCATTTGCCCTGAATGCACTTCCCTACCAGGTAAGCCCCCCATGCATAGTCTGATGCATCTGTTGTTAAGGTTTGGGTGGCGGGGGGGGTGTGAAAGGTAGTCCCTTGTTTGGGTGGCAGGCCTCTGCCCACCAAAGGAACTCTAGGCGTAGGCAATGTATGACAGGAATCATTGTTTCCAGGCTGTGACAATGTTGACTCCATAGGCTTTTTAGATACCACTGTAGTTTCCTCATATGCAGTCTTGCATATGGAATGAGAAGAATGCAGGAGGCCATGAACCCCAAGGCTTGCAGTATTTGTCTTGCAGATAGCAGGGTTTTTGTGACCACTTGTATGAAGTAGGTTGTCAAATGAATTTGCTTTTCTGGTGTGAGGTAAGTCATCTGGGAAGTTGTATTCAAGCTTGCTCCCAGGAATGTAAATTGTTCATAGGGTACCAGTTGTGATTTCTTTTCGTTTATGGTGTACCCCAGACAAGTTAGAACCCTTTTTAAAAATGCCAGATGATTCAAAAGTATGTCCTGGCTTTCTGCTTGAATTAGACAATCGTCCAGGTATGGGTATATTTGAATACTTCTTTGCCTGCAAAATGCAATAACTGGAGCTAGGCACTTTGTGAATACCCTGGGCGCAGTAGATAAGCCAAAGGGCAGTGCAGAGAACTGATAGTGCATGTAGCCTGCTTTGAAGCATAGGTATCTTCTGCAAGATTCCCTGATTGGGATGTGCAGGTATGCTTCTTTTAAATCTAGTGTTGCCAACCAGGCGTGTTTGCCTAGCATAGGAAGTAATTGGTGAAGAGTCAGCATCTTAAATTTTGGAATCTCCAGAAAGTGAGTAGACAGGTCCAGGATTGGACGCCACGATTTGTCTTTTCTGGGTACCAGGAAAAGTCTGGAGTAGAAAACTTGTCTCTTTTCCTCTTCTGGTACCAGCTGAATAGCCCCCAAGAGAGAAAGTACATGTTTGTGAGCCTCTGCCCACTGATTTGGGGGTAGGTCCAGCCACCCACTTGGCGTTGGCAATGTGTGTAAGTGAAATCTGTAACCCTGGGACACTATATTTAAAACCCATTTGTCCTGGGTAATGAGTTCCCAGTTCTTTGCATGAAGAGCAATCTTTCCCACCAAAGGGGCAGTCAGAAGATAAGTGCTTGGAAATTTTAAAAGGAAGTCAATGAGACAGGTTACCATAGGGGGGTGTCTTGTTATTCCCAGACTTGGAAGCGGAAGCCCCCCACTGCTTAATTCTGTGAGTCCCCTGGGACTGAAACCTGGGGTTTTTGCTGCGTCTGGGTTTGGCTTGAGAAGTCCTGGAAGGGGCTGGAAAGGATCAATTCTTAGAGGGCCAGTGCCTACTAAATCTAGGAGGCTGAACTTGTAAAAAAAAACTTTAACAGTTTGCATAGATTTAGCTTTATCTTCCATCTTTTTAAGAACTTCTTCAGCCTTGTTGCCAAACAGGCGGTCCTGATTTAAAGGAGCATCTAACAATTTAGCTTTAACATGATCAGGCAAAGATTGCTCCTTAAGCCAAGCATGCCTTCTAAGCACAGACCCAGTAACAACAGCCCTGCAAGAGGCCTCTAAAGAATCAAAACCACATTGCAAAGTATGTTTTCCAACTTGTTCAGCAGAATGCATTAAATCCTGTAAGTCTTTATTTTCCACACAGTCAGGAATCAATATCATTTTCTGTTTAAGCAGTCCAATAACATGTTGCTGATATTTTAACATATGAAATTGGCAGTTTAAAGCTCTAATTGCCAAGGCTGCTGAAGTATAAACCTTTTTACCCCATCTATCCAGCGCCCTGGAGTCTCTGTCACAAGGAGTAGGACTTTTAGCAGTAGAAGCCTTAATGCCCTTGGGCCCCTGTGAAGTAGTCTCTGGATCTGCAATAGGATTTTTGAAAAGGAACTTGTGGGACACAGGGACCCTGTAGTATATGTCAGGTTTACTGGGAGCAGGAGGCAGGGAATCGGGGGGCCAAACTGGATTCCGAGAAAGCATCATCAACAATGTCTAGTACAGGAGGAATAGCCAAAGGCCTATGCTGAAGTAGGAGAAGGAAATCCCTAAGCCTCTTTTTTGAATCAGAAAATTCCTGGCTTTCCCAATGAAAATGCTCCCTTAGAGTTTGTAAGGATTCACCAAAAGACAAATCCTCAGGAGGAGAAGCAGAGGGAATAGAGTCCTCGCATCAGAATACTGATAAGTAGGTAAGGACAAATCCAGGTCATCAGAAGAGTCAGAAAAAACAGAATCCTGATCAGAAGAGTCATAATCAAGCTCAGCCCTAAGCCTCTTGGGGGGGGGGGGGTGACTACCCCTGATTAGAGTAATTAGATCTTCAGCCATTTTTATCATTTGTTTTTTAAGCATAGAGGCCTGAGCATGTGGTCTGGGTGTCATTTTTTTAGACATGGATAGAGATTTAGGCCTTAATAATGAAGGAGGCGTTGATTTAATATGCAAGTCCGTAGGCCTGAATACACCCTCAGAAGCCGGTGCCTGCACAGCGGCTCCAGACCCATCCAAGGTAGAGACATCCGCGGGTTCCATAGTTGAAGTATCTCGCCAGATACCGGACTCCGAATGGGTCTCAGCAGAGGCCTGCAAATTAGAAGTAGCAGGTATCAGGGGCTGCGAAAGCACCTCACTGAGTACCAGCGAACTGGTGACTGGCTTAGGAGAAGCGTCGTTGGCAGTTTTGGACCTCAGCGGCCTGTCTTGGTCTTTATCTTCTTTGCGTTTTTTCGGAATCCCAGTAGTCGGATGGCTAACCGACGACATTTCTGGATAATTAAACCGAGAACAGAAATATTTAGAGGCAAAAATATACCGATGACGGATAGTGCACTGATTAAATAAAGTACAAGACTGACAGCAAGGCACGTCGTGGTCAGGGCTTAGGCAAGGAATACAGTACGAATGAAAATCTTTGAGGTATTTGCTTTCCACAAGTAATGCAATTATTAACTTTTACTGACATCGGTATGGAGCAAGAAAAAGTTTCCCCAACAGGGTACTTAGCTTTTAGTTGAAGACTTCGGTTCTGAAACTCGAAAACGAAAATTTCAGGAGTCGGCCAACCGGCTACTTGCGAACTGCTTCTGCTTCGGGCACCGCACGGCAAGAAAGACTGATGTAATGGCGTCGGCCGCATGTTTTATACCCCTGGCGACCTGACGTCATGGAATAAGTGACAGCAACCGACGCAGGACCCAAGACTTTGTTAATCAGGCCGACTGAGGGCAACCTGCAAGCAGATTACCCAAATGTAATGACTGCAACAGTGAAACACGAAGAACATCAGGAAACTGTGGAAACTCTGATGCAGTCTATATTGAGGAGTGATAGGCCAGTGAGTTCCCATATGACAGAGCAACGAATGGCATGGGATGAAGTTGAAGAGAATGTGCCACAGGAAGATGCTATAGAATCTTCTATAGAATGTCCGCAGGAATTGGAAAACAAGGGATGTGCCCTTAGTTTGGAAGAAAAAAAGCTAAGAGAAAAGTTGCTCAGTTTAATAGACATAGACAGATGCATCAAGATCAATGAAAGAAATAGACTGCAGAAGATTAATAAAACCCAAAAAGTCAGACGTTTGATAAAACAAATGAAGACAGTAATTAGGACTGTAAACAGGATATATTACTGTGCAGCTAAATTAATAACTGATAAAGTTCTACCACACGAACACTGGGTAAGTGAGGGAAAGGAAGGGGAGAAATCAAATACCATGGAACTATCGAATAAAGAAAATTATAAAGCACTTAAGACAAGAAGTGTCACTGTTAGAAGATTATAGAAGAGGGAATACATCAAGAAAAATACTAAGAACAATAGATGTGATAAAAGCAATGCTCAGTATTAGAACAGATCACGATCTATCATGCACTACTGCAAATAATAAACTAAAAATGTCAGCACAGGCGGAAAGACTTAGAAGATATGAAAATAAATATAAAGGACAAAATATGCAATTTATTGATGATCCAAAAAATGTTTTACAGAGAATTGGGAAATAAGGTAAAAGGAATTGAAAGGCCAAAAAAAGAAGAAATAGATACATTTTGGAGAAGTATCTATGAAGGTCCTGTGGAACATAACAAAGATGCTAAATGGATAGAAGAAGTTAAAGAAAGAATAACAGCTTCAAATGTACAGGATATGAAATGGGATCAAGTAACAGCCAGAGAGATTGAAACAAAGTTAAGAAAAGCCTCTAAGTGGAAAACCTCCGGCCCAGATGCAGTACCTAATTTTTGGCTGAAAGTATTAACATCTTTGCACGAAGACTTAGCCACGAGTAAAACTATTTATATGCAAACCCAGAACAGACACCAACCTGGTTAACAACAGGAAAAACAATGCTCCTACTTAAGAGTGAACCTGCAAGCTACCCTAAAAATTATAGACCAATAACTTGCCTTCCGACGATGTATAAACTATACACTGGAATTGATGCTAGCAGAGTTTATAGTCATTTAGAAGAAAACTCAATTACAGCATTAGAACAAAAGGGCAATTAAAGAAAGTTATATGGAACAAAAGATCATTTGTTGTTAAATATCATAGTGGAGAACTGTAAAAAGGGAAGAATCTAAGTATGGCATGGATTGACTACAAAAAAACATTTGATAGTATCCCAAAGTCATGGCTAAAAGAGTGCTTAAAAATGTATAAGATACACCGTACACTGATCAATTACATTACAGCGACCATGAAACAGTGGTAGATCACTTTGCAATTAAATGATAAAGGACAAATTATTATATAAAAATTCAAAGAGGGTTATTCCAGGATGACTCTCTGTCATTGCTGCTATTCTGCCTTGCCCTTAACCCATTAAGCTGTCTACTTAACAGCATAGGCCATGGCTATAATTTGGCTCCTAAAAAAAACAAAGTCTAAAGACTTCTCATCTTCTGTTTGTCGATGATTTAAAACTGTATAGCTCATCAGATAAGGAACTGAAAGCAAAACTGCAGGTTCTCAAGACTTTTTTTGATGATATAAGAATGTCATATGGTCTTGATAAATGTGCAAAAGCAACCTTTAAAGCAGGAAAACTGCAATGTCAGGATGTGATATAAAAGAACTTAAGCAAGGGGGGGTGTATAAATACTTGGGAATTAATGAAGGATTAACAGTAAAACACAAACAATTGCAAATAAAACTTAGTAAGGAATATTTCAGAAGACTTAAATTAATCCTGAAAACAGCATCGACATCTAGGAACAAAATTCAAGCTATAAATCAATTTGCTCTTCCTGTCCTTACAGTTTTGGAGTGATTGACTGGCCCCAAAACGTGTTGGAAGGATTAGATAGGTGAACAGGAAGGATGGATGCTTCATGCTCACCAAATGATTTATAAAAATTAGTGCATACCAAGATTATTTATTCCACGTTCTGAAGGAGGGATGGGCCTCCTTGAAACTGATTATATATACAGATCTGCAATCGTGGGACTCCACACATCTGCTGACCTCGCAAACCCAAACGTAGTGAAAGTTTTGAAACATGAGAATAAATCTAAGATGACTTCTCTGCTTAATTTAGCAGAAGCATATCGGCATCAAGCAGGAATGGAAATCAAACCAGAAGTGGATAAAAATCAGGCAGCAACTGAATGTGCCAAAAAATAAAAGAAAGAATATAAGGTGAAGGACCAGATGAGAGGGCAAGAAATCTGGAAAAAGCCTAAATATAGTTGCAAGTATAGAAAACTTCTGGAAGAACCTCATGTTGATTAGGAATGAACGCAGGAATGGTTAAGGAGAGGTGAATTCAAACAAAGAGATGAAAGGTTAATATTGGCAGCCCAAGACTGTGGGCTACATACACGTTGGTTTACAAAGTCCACTGAACATGTGGGAGAAACAGACCAATGTAGGTTTTGTAAAACTGAATTGGAAACAGTTGCACACCTTGTTGCAGGTTGCTACATACTAATGGCAGAAGGACGGTATACTGAAAGGCATAATAATGTGGCAAGATTGCGCAAACTTCATAGTACTGAAGTGGCTGAAAAACACTGGAAATATGAGCCACAAAGCATCATAGAAAATGATGAAGTTTACATCACATGGGACTACCCAATACCAATAGTTCAAAAGATAGATGCTAGAAAAACAGATACAGTGGGTCAAGAAAAGAAGACAAGAGCAGCACTGATAACTGAAATCGCCACATCCAGTGACTGCAGTGTCTTGCGTACAGAGTCACAAAGTCATAAAATATCAGGATCTCCCAGCAGAAATGAGGGAATGTGGAAGAAAGATACCCAGACAGTTCCAAAAGAAGTAGGAGCAACGGGTCTTATAAAAAAGAATCTACAATCATATTTAGATATGTTACCAATCCATGTAACTTTGTACGAATTGCAGGAGTCGTTACTGGGCACATTGCGCGTGCTCCGAAGAGCACTTTAGGCTGACATCAAAGATTGAAACAATACTAATTTCATGAACTTAAATCGTACTTTGACTTAGGAATGGGGTCCATTCCCATCATGGTATTAGAAACCCAAAAGACATGGAGAAATAAAAAAAAAACAACACTGCAGCAACTGATGCAAAGCATCTCAAATGCTCTAAGGGGTTTCAAAAGGGACACACAATTACAAATATATGACACTAAGTTTCAAGAGAAGAGCAAGTAACTAACTGTAGTATTCCGCCATAATTATACGGAAAAATACTTGCTTATAGTTTGTAGCAAGAAATATCTGAAATCTGCACCAACGTTGATGAGAAACAAGGCCTAAAATGCTGCAACAATATAATGCCAGGTGTAATAACAGTTTAGTTCAAGTAAAGAAAACAGGGAAAGTTACATTCTCTTACAAGTGGGTTTTCCTATAATGCACAACTTCACATATTAAGTAACATCTGAAAGCTGAAGAATCCTGTGGATGATAGATGTCTACTTAAGGCAGAATATTCTAGTTGCAACAATAATTTGTAAGATGTACATCAAACCTGAACTTAAAAGGCGTGTTGAACTGACTGAGAAAAGTAGGACAACATTTCCCATTAAAAAGCGTTTCAAAATAATCTAAGACACAGCATCACTGGAAATGCACACTTCCTGGATAAACAGTTATGGGCAGTGTCAGAGCACGATGGAACATTAGACTAGAGTTAAAAAGAGCACAGTGTACACTATACTAATTAATGATACATGCTCTATCTCAAAATCATTTCCTAAATTACAAATGACAAAGTACAGTTGTGTTCACCTACCATAAATGTAGATGTTCGAGTGTCTTCACTGTTGCAGTCCTAACTGTAGGGTGCTCCTGCCGGCAGTCCGATGCTCGCCAGAATCCCAAAGTCAGGGTCGGGCGTCGGCTGCTGGCAGTAGTACCCTGGCGTCAATGCGGCTCTGGTACATAGCCAAATAGTTTGTTTTGAAATAGCTTTTCCAAGAGACTGGGAGGCAAAAGAAACAAAAAATGCAGAGGCTCAAAAGGAGGCAAAGTAATTTTTCTCAGGCACCAGAGGTCCCGAGCTCGGTCCAGCATCCAAATATTTGAAGAAAGCTGCCAAGCAAAGGGTCTAACCCCCTGCTTTTTATGTACCACATGTGCTCCCCAAGCATAATCCCGGGGCGTCCGTGGTTTTGGTAAAAGACTCTGGGGCAGTAGATAAACCAAAGGGCGCATCTTGAATTTTGAATTCCAAAAAGGTGTTTCAACGTAAGCCCTTGGCAGAGTATGAAAGTGGAATTAGGTGAAGAAGCAGGCCATTGTCTAGATCTGAAATCTTTACAGTTTGCATAGATTTTGCCTTTTCTTCCATCTTTCATCTAATAACTTTATAACCTGTTCAGGTAAACTCTGTTCACACAAGCCAGGCATGTCTCCTGATAACAGTGCCAGAGGCTGCAGCCTGCAGAAGCAAGCAGAATATTATATACCCCCCACCTGTCTAAAATCTAAAACACGATAATCAGAGGGAATAGGATTATTAGAAGTAGCAACCTTAGCAGCCTTAGAGCCCGTTTCCAAAAAAGAAATCTTCAGGGAGGGAGGCAGAGGGCAAAGAGTCCTTTGCTTCTGTGTCCTGGGAGTAGATTCAGAAGTAGCTTGGGCAGTCTGAGGAGGCGGCGTCGAAGGTCCTGCAGCAGTTAAAATCGGTTCAAGCGGCGAGAGGGCCGCGACAGCGCCTCACTGGCGACAGCCGAACCGGACGCTGGCTCCAGCTGCAAGCGAGTCCTGTTTGGTTTGGACGGGCCTGTCTTTGTCTAAAATAATTTAGGAGCCCAATACCATCTGCTGATAGTACGAGAATTGAACCTGGGCAAGGTAGACAGTAAGTGGAAATCTTCTTTAGGGTATTTTTTCTCACCACGATATACAATAGCTGCTTCCGCCCTGGCAAGAAAGACCTAGAAAAAAATAAACAAAAACTCTGCCTCCTCGTTCCTTATTTCCATAGGTTATTTACCTTACAATATTATGAAATATTTTAATGAAAACATCCTTTAATACAGTTTGGTCTATGATATACCTACATAAAGTCATCATCCTTGGATCGAATTCTCAAGTATGCATCTATAACTGCTGGCTTACGGACTGTCTCACAACGGACATACTCCTTCCCATCCTCATCCCGAAAGGTACGGTAGATTTTAAGTCGACGACCTGTGGCAGAGGAGGTCATACTTGTAATAGAGGCTGTATCATCATCTTTGTGAGAGCCTGTTGAGGTTCCAGTTCCAGAGCCTGAAACTATACAAGATCATTTGCTGTGGTTAATGACCATTTCCATGATACTGTAGCAAAAGACATTTTCTTTCACTAGTCAACCAAGTTATACTGAGGACAATCACTTAAGTTAATAAATTAATAAAATAGAAAAAAAAAACAACCCTGAAACCAAATCAACAGCTATGGCACAAAGACTTTAGTTCTGATGGTGCTACCTTTGACCCAAGTAGAAACACTGAAGTTTGAACATCAGAGAAACTAGTCATGGCAATTTCAGTGACTGGCTGAAGCTAGCTAACGTCTACTGAAAGTGGAATGGGGAAGAGTGAAGTGGAATGGGGAAGAGTGAATTAGCTTTATTACATAACTACCTTTTACCAGTGGTCAGACCATACCACATATGCACAAGCCAATGCAAGTGCACACGGAAGCATGCCTTTCAACTATAAAAATAACTTACTAGCATTAAATGCAGTGCAGCACGAAATGAGTATCTCAGAAAGCTAGAAACATCAAACCCCCCTTGCAAAACTAAGGATACAGTTTCTGTCTAAACAGAGAACTGGGAAGCAAAGAAGAGGAATTGTGGGAAAAAACATTCAAAGAATCATACTCACTACAATAGAATTATAGCATAGGCTTATTTATGAGGCACAGTACAATATTAGACAGCTACATCACAAATTAAAATAGAAAGATATATCTAAGGGCATGAACTGGCATGCTCTATGAAAACTAAGACTCTAGAAGAACAAAAGAACACACCCTTGGAGTAAGGCTTGGGATGATGTTCCCTTAGCAAGTACTTGGTGCCTGGGTGACCTATGCAGCTGAGCTAGTCTCAAGCAGAAAAAGCTGCACAGAGCTGCCATGTGGACGTATCGCAGGGTGATCCTGTGCAATATGCAACAGATCGCAGACAGCAGCACAATGGATTAAGGTTGAGTATAGTCTGGCTATAGAAACTGGTTCATTAGACATGGAGTATCAACTCACTGCGGGGGAATGAGCCACAGCTTGTGTGAACAGATGGAAAATTATCAGCTAAATGATACCATCACGTCTATACAAACAAACCGCTTCTTGAACCACACTACTCCAACGGGGAAAGGAAATGTACATCTGTCTCTCTCTTACCCTGGAGTTTAATCCTCAGAAGAAGCTCCAGTCAGCTGTAGAAATACTCACAAGTCTCTGTCCAATTGCTATCCAGTTTGCTTGTTTTAGCAAATGAGATACTCAATGTCAATGTGAGCTGCAGAAAGCAATAATCTAGTGTCTGTATCAGCGAATGGCTATTCAGAGTATTAAGCTTTCTACCAGACTGTAAGCACAGCTGATAAAGCATCCCATATTCATTAATTAGTTCTACTGGAAGATTTTAATGCTCTTGAGGAATAATGGAGATGTGTGAATGGGAGTAAAGGTTTGCCTAATCTGAACCAGCATGATGAACTGTTCTTGAACATTTGGGATACTTGAAGACCTGTCCCTAATAAACACAGGATTTGAATATAAAGATATTGATAACTACATTTGTTAACAGAACATATTGCGTCAACTATCAATGACGGACTCTACAGCAGTGCCATCAGACCTGAAGCTGTATGTTCTGGGCAACTGCTCCAGAAAAATGCTGAGCTGTCAAGTAATCACCACTGCAATGTTGGATCAGATAGCCAGGGAGGCATTTAGATAAACCCAGGAAAACCCAAGCATGCATACTATAGGTGCCCTGAGAATACTTAGGCAATGCTTAAGTGCAGAATGAGTTTAACCACTGGCTTCAGAAAATACAGTTATAATAGGAACTTACCATAACTGTAACTGTTCAAGTATGTTTCACTGCTGTAGTACTGACTCTTCAAATTCCTGCCTGCAGAAGACAAACGGCTAGCCTAACTTCCAGAGTTCTACACATTTTCCCCTCCAGACCCATCAGACTCCCTCCCACATAGATGTAGCAGAGCCATCCTACTGGGATCCTTCCTACTCAACGGGTGTAGGTTAGCTCTCGGATGTCAGAGCATGACCCACCCAGGTAAGACCTGGGGTCTGAATGGAGAGATGAAGAGTCAGGAATCAAGTAGTAGTGCTGAAACTGAATTCATCCTCAAGTCTTGGTGAGTACCTTCATGAGGTGGACCCTGGTTTTCACAAAATCTCACCAAGGCGACACTGATATATAGACTGTATCTATATAGCATACATCATGGATAGAAGTACATCAAAAACTAAAAAAGAAAGCTGGGTGCAAAAGACCCAGAATAAAAAAGTGCCCAATCCTGGTAGGCACAGTGGTGCCAGGACTGGAAAAAATGACAGTGAAGAATCCTCAAAATACGGAAACATTCCTACACTGGGGCCATGCTAAGCCAAGGGGGAGGATGCCCCCCCCCTGTTGTAGATAGCAGTAGCAGTCCACAAAAATCACAAAAACTAATAGGCCAAAGAAGAGCCATAAAGATGATAAAGTGGACTACTGAGGATAAAAAACAAATTATGCATTGTTACTATTATGCAAAAAGCCCAGAATTTCCAGACACAGGATATACAAAAAGATTGAGAGAGAAATTAGGGGAATGAAAAATACTTCCACAAGAAAACCTGTCAGAAGCTTCAAATAAAAATTTGCGTTCATTAATACAACAGATTTTTGAACAGTATATAGATCAAGAAACTTTGATCTGTTTGGAAAAAGAAGCATCTGAGGAAGTGTGAAAATGTAAACAACAAAACCTAGATATTTTTGAAAAGTATAAAAAAGAAATATGGACATGGGAAAGAGAGAGAGATTTGATATGGTACAATACTTATGCAAAGGAGAAAGCCAAATTAATCAATATAAAGAAGGTAGCCCCAAAGATATTCGAAGAGGAATGCAGGCAAAGGCATCCAGATATGGAAAATTTTACAATAAAAAATAATATCACAAAGCTGGAATGTAGAAAAGAAGATTAGTAAAGATGTCTGTGAAGTGACGGGTTTAATATAGAAGGTCTAACACAGATTATTTTACAGCATGATGGAGTGAGTCCTCAAAGTAAGGAGAAGCAGTAAGATCAGGAGACATCTGAAGAAGAAATATGGACATGGGAAAGAAAATGAGATTTAATATGGTGTAATATTTATGCAAAGGAGAAAGCAAAACTAACCAACACAAAAAGAGCAGCACCAAAGATATTTGAAGAGAAATACAGGCAAAGGAATCTGGATATGGAAAACTTTACAATACAAAAAATAAGAAGAAAAAATGTAAAAGTAGAAAAGGAGATTAGTACTGGAGTAATCAAGGAAATAGAAATTGAGGTTATGGAGCACATGCAAAGTGAAGGATTCAGTGTAGAAAATCTAATGCAGAAAGCACCACAACAGCATAGAGCAATGGTTATCTAAATTAAGGAGAAACCAGTGGAACAGGAAGCAATTGATCAGGTGCCATATCAAGATATTTTTGGAGTCTTCCACAGGAAACCAGTATAAACATTCACTTGAAGCTAGACAGCAAGGGAAGGAACAGGAAACTGTGGAAACTCTGATGCAGTCAATGATGAGGAGTGACAGGCCAGTGAGTTCCCATATAACTGAGAAACGGATGGCACAGGATGAAACTGAAGAGAGGGTGCCACAGGAAGATGCTATAGAACTTTCTATAGAATGCCCACAGGAAATGGGAAACAAGGGATGTGTCCTCAGTTTGGAAGAAACTGAGCTAAGAGAAGAGTTGCTTGATTTAATAGACATAGAAATATATATTAAGATCAATGAAAGAAACTTCCGCGGTGGTGCAGCGGTAGCGTTGTTGCCTCACAGCAGGAGGTTCTCCCATTCGATTCTCGGCTGGAGTGTGGGGAGTGCCTTCTGTGTGGAGTCTGCATGTCCTCCCCGCGGTTCGGTGGGCGTTCGAAAGACATGCGTAAATGGGCGTGCCTTGTTGAAGGTTGAACGTCGAGCTGGTACCTCGGCGTTAGTGAAAATCTACCACCAATCATTAGCAGACCAGAGTCCCGCTCTGGCGACCCCTAACCGGGAAAAGCCGAAAGACAACAACATCAATGAAAAAAACAGACTGCAGAAGGTCAATAAAACCCCAAAAGTCAGACGTCTGATAAAACAAATGAAGACAATAAGTAGGACTGTCCATAGAGATCTATGTGACATAACAGAAGTAAACAGGATATATTACTGTGCAGCTAAATTAATAAATGATAAAGTTCTACCACAAAAACACAGGGCAGTAAGGGAAAGGAAGGGGAGAACTCAAATACCATCATGGAAGTATCGACTAGAGTAAACTATAAAGCTATTAAGGCAAGAAGTGCCATTGTTGGAAGATTATAGAAGAGGGAATAGATTAACAAAAATACTAAGAAAGATATATGTGATAAAAGCAATGAGCAGTATTAGAACAAACCAGGATCTATCATGCACTATCGCAAATAAACTAAAAATTTCAGCACAGGCAGAAAAACGTAGAAAGATACACAGATAAATATAAATGAAAAGTACAAAATAAGCAATTTATTGATGAGCCAAAAAACTTTTAAAGAGAATTGGGAAACAAGGTAAAAGGAATTGAAAGACCGCCAAAACAGAAGAAATAGATGCATTTTGGGGAAGTATCTATGAAGATCCTGTGGAACACAACAAAGATGCTAAATGGATAAAAGAAGTAAAAGAAAGAATAAGAAGTTTAAAGATATAGGATAAGAAATGGGATAAATTAACACCCAGAGAGATTGAAACAAAGTTATGAAAAGCCTCTAACTGGAAAACTCCAGGCCCAGATGCAGTACTTAAATTTTGGTTAAAAGTATTAACATCTTTGCACGAAAATTTAGCCATGAGTAAGAATTATTTATATGTGCAACCCAAACAGACACCAACCTGGCTAACAACAGGTAAAAAGTGTAACTCTGTCCTGATGGAAGATAAGAAAAATGCTGCCTGCCTGCTGTGCTTGTAACTCAGATACTCTTCTTGCTGAAGTTATTGCCAGAAGGGAATAAGTTTTCCAAGACGAAACTGGAGATCCGCTGATGATGCTGCTGGTACAAAGTCAGGAAGTGTTTTCTTCTCCAAGACAAAGTTGAGATCCAAAGCTGTAGGGGGTTTTTTGGAGGGTTTGATATTTTGATCCCTCTCAGAAATTGCTTCAGGAGGAGAAGGGATATATTCTTTATCATCAGAATCCTCCTGGCGAATAAGCCTCCCACTGGTCTCCTGGTGACTCACCATCGTGGACTCATCTGGGAAGTATGTGGGTCAGAAGGCTCAGTGGGGGCTCAGGTCTGAGCCTTTGTGAGGGGTGGTGTGGTGCCCTGTCGGGAAAGGTTATAAAAGAAATAATTAAAGAAATAAGAGGATCTGAGTACTAGAGGATCTGAGGAGAGGTGGAGGTTTGGGAGGGAGGCAAAGCAAAGCTTTAGAAAGTTTTTAGCCCTGACCCCTGGAGAGGCCATGACATGGAAGCGGGGGCCTAGCGCTGCCGTGCGTGTGAAGTAGATATGTCCAAAGGAATGGTGTCAGTGACATATCCTGGACATTGGTTTATGTCAACGGCATTTTATATGCAAAACAAAAAAAAAAAAAAAAAACTCCGACCGACCCGAGGGAAGCACAGGGCTGACAGGACGATACGTCGGTCTGGGCCTAAGCAAGGAAGGCAGTAGGAATGTGGAATCCTATGAGGGGTTTGTTTCCCACAAGTTAAACAATTATTTACTTTATCTAACATACCCTCAATGGCGTTGGGAAGGTGCTACATCAGCCGAGGCCAGAGACCCAGACCAGAATCGCCGTCTCAAGGGCTTGCCTGAGAGAGAGGGACAACCCATATGTTATGACTGCAGATGCATCCTTGCAGGACATCAATGCTCCTACTGAAGAGCGAGTCTGCAAGGTACACCAAAAATTACAGACCAATAACTTGCCTTCCAATGATTTATTATCTATCTCTATATAGGAATTGATACCGACAGAGTTTACAGTTATTTAGAAGAAAACTCAATTAGGGCAGAACAAAAAAAGCAATAAAAGAAAGTCATATGGAACAAAGGATCATTTGTTGTTAAATAAAGTCATAGTGGAGAACTGTAAACGGGGAGAATCTAAGTATGGCATGGATTGACTACAAAAAAGCATCTGATAGTATCCCACATTCGTGGATAAAAAGTGCTTAAAAATGTATAAGATACACCCTGCATTGATCGATTACATTACAGTGACCATGAAACAGTGGCAGACCACTTTGCAATTAAGTCATGATAAAGGACAAATTATTATCCCAGGGATAAAAATTCAAAGGGGATATTCCAAGGTGACTCTCTGCCACTGTTGCTATTCTGCCTTGCCCTTAACCCATTAAGCTGCCTACTTAACAGCTTAGGCCATGGCTATAATTTGGCTCCTAAAAAACAAAGTCTAAAGACTTATCTTCTCTTTGTCGATGATTTAAAACTGTACAGCTCAAAAGATGAGGAACTGGAAGCACGACAGCAGGTTGTCAAAACTTTTTCAGATGATATTGGAATGTTATTTGGTCTTGATAAATGTGCAAAAGCAACCGTTAAAGCCGGAAAACTGCAGCAACAGAAAAACATCAGTTTGGGACAAGAATGTGATATAAAATAACTTGAGCAAGACGGACTGTGTAAATTCTTGGGAAATGATGAAGGATCAGCAATAAATCATGAACAAATGCGAATAAAACTTAGTAAGGAATACTTTAGAAGACTTAAATTAATCCTGAAAACAGCACTGATATCTAGGAACAAAATCCAAGCTATAAACCAATTTGCTCTTCCTGTCCTAACTTAGAGTTTTGGAGTGATTGATTGGCCCCAAAACATGTTGGATAGGTTATATATTAAAAAAAGAAGGATGCTTCATGCTTACCAAATGATCTATAAAAATCAGTGCATACCAAGATTATATACCCCCTATTCCGAAGGAGGGATGGGCCTCCTTGAAATTGATTACATGTATAGATCTGCAATCATGGGACTCCACACATATCTGCTGACCTCCCATGACCCAAACGTAGTGAAAGTTTTGAAACATGAGGAGAATAAATCTAAAATGACTTCTCTGCTTAACCTAGCAGAAGCATATCGGCGTCAAGCAGGAATGGAAATCAAACCAGTAGATAAAAATCAGGCAGCAACTGAATGTGCCAAAAAACAAATGTGGGAGAAACAGACAAATGTAGGTTTTGTAAAACCAAATTGGAAATAGTAGCATACCTCGTAGGTGGTTGTGAAATACTAATGGCAGGACTGTATACTGAAAAGCCTAATAATGTGGCAAGAATGTTGAACTGAGGATTGTGCAAACAATATTGTATTGAAGTAGTTGAAAAACATTGGAAACATGAGCCACAAAGCATAAAGTACAGTTGAGTACACTTACCATAAATGTAGAAGTTTGAGTGTATTCACTGTTGCAGTCCTCACATATGGGTTATCCGGTTCCCGGTAGCCCTCAGTCGGCTCGAATACCAGTGTCCTTGGTATATGACGTCGGCTGCTGCCGGTTATAAAAGTGATGTCAGAATGTCAGGTATAAAGGGAGGGAGCTGACACCATTTCCTCAGTTTTTCTTGCCTTAACTGTCAGGAGCCACCAAAAGAAGGCTAATCCAGGAATGGCAGCACCCTGGACACGTCATACAAAAAATAAAAATATATATAGTCTGTGCCTTAGGAAAAAAGGGGGAATGAAGGGTGGGAAAAATACAGTTTTGTACCTACCATAAATGTAGATGTTCGAGTGTTCACCCTGCTGCAGTCATCACACTTGGGTTATCCTGCCGTCAGGCGGTCCCGCAGTCAGCCCAAATTCCAAAGTCTTGGTCCGGTGTCGGTTGCTGTCGCTTCTTCCCTGACGTCAGTGCGCCAGGGGTATATAAGAGGCATCCAACGCCATTTTCTTCAGTTTTTCTTGCCCCAGATGTCAGGTGCCCCCAATAGGTAGGCAATATATATATATATATATATATATATATATATATATATATATATATATATATATATATATATATATATATATATATATATATATATACACACATATAGCTATATAAAAATAAAACAAAACCCTTAGGCACAAGCAAATGCACCACAGAGGTAGTATAGGATAGAGTGGTAGAGATAAGTTCAGCTAGTTAAGAGGGGATGGAGGGAGGGTAACCTGGACTGCAGCAGGGTGAACACTTGAACATCTACATTTATGGTAGGTACAAAACTACTATGGTCATCATGTTACCCTGCTGCAGTCATCACACTTGGGTTGAATCCCAAAGCTAAGGATGGGAGGTGGAGTCAAACAGGGTTAGAAGAAGCTAGTAGGCCCTGCAAAACTGCAGTGGCAAAACCAGCTCTAGTCTTAGAGTATAGAGGTAAGTGATAGTGTTTGGTGAAGGTGTGCACTGAACTCCAAGTTGCAGTTTCCAGAATATCCTTGGTTGGCACTCCCCTGAGAAAGGCTAATGACGTAGCTGTAGCCCTGGTGGAGTGGGACCTAATGTTAACAGGTACCGGTTTCCCATGATGTGTGTAGCAGAAACGTATGCAATGCCCTATCCATTTAGAAATGGTCTGTTTTGAGATGGCTTTTCCTTGTGGTCCTGTAGCATAGGCTACAAAGAGCTGGTCAGTTTTTCTGAAAGCCTTAGTTTTATCCAACTAGTAACGTAATTGCCTGTGAATGTCCAAAGAGTGCAGGAGTCTTTCTCCTTTGTTCTGGGGATTTGGGAAGAAGGTGGGCAAGTGAATGGTTTGGTTTAGAGCCACACACCTTTGGCATAAAGGAAGGGTTAGTTCGTAGAGAGACTCTGTCTTGATGAAAAATGAGGAAAGGTTCCACTGACATTAGTGCCTGTAGCTCTGAGACTCTTCTAGATGAGGTTATTGCTAGTAGAAGGGCAGTTTTCCATGAAAGAAATTTTAAATCAGCTGAAAAAGCTGGTTCAAAGGGCGGCAGTGTAAGCTTTTCCAGAACAAAGTTGAGATCCCAAGTAGGTGTTGGAGTTCTCCTTGGCGGTCTTAAGTTCTTAGCCCCTCTGAGGTACTGTCTTAGCAGTGGATGTGAGAATAAAGGAGGATCCGTGCTGTAATGAGCTGAAATTGCTGAGGTGTGGATCTTAATAGATGAAAAGGAAAGTCCTTTGTGTAACACCTCAGTTAAATATTGTAGAATCTGAGGGATGTTTGGATCAAGGGGATTTTGACCTTTAGCCTGGTTCTAGGTGCAAAATCTTTTCCATTTGTCTGAATAGGGTTTCCTGGTGCTGGGCCTCCTGGCCTCCAGAATGACATCCATAACAACTTTGGATAAAGGTGTTGGCTGGTTGTTTATGTAATTTGCCATGCTGCCAGGATTAAAGTCTTGAGCTAGTTGTGTAGAATCTGATTGTCTCGCTGGGTGAGCAGGTGAGGAATTTGTGGCAAAATCCATGGTGGGCCGTGGGCTATGTTCCTTAAAATTGGATACCAATGCTGCCGTAGCCAGTCTGGTGCAACGAGTATCATTTGTGGCCTCTCTAATCTGACTTTCAGCAGTACCTTTGCTATAAGAGGCAGTGGAGGGAAGGAATACACTGTTAATGTTTTCCAACTGAATGAGAGGGCGTCCACTTTCCAAGCTAGTGGATGGAAGATCCTTGTGCAAAATTTTTGAAGTTGGTGGTTGTGGGGGCTTGCAAACAGATCTATGTCTGGGCATCCCCATTTTTGAGCTATCATTGCAAATACTTGTGGATCTAGTTTCCATTCGTGTGGATCCATGATGTTTCTGCTTAGGTCATCTGCCAATGTGTTTTTCTTTCCTGGCAGGAATTGTGCTTGTAATTGAACCTGGTAAAACAGTGCAGTGTTCCACAAGGTCATTGCTTGCCTGCATAGAGGGTAGGAATGTGTGCCCCCTTGCTTGTTTATGTACCACATTACTGTGGTATTGTCTGTCTTTATTATTAGTTGTCCTGGGTGTAGAAGGCCCTTGAAAGCTGTTAGGGAATTCGGTACTGCTAGCATTTCTTTTTGATTGATATGCAGATGCCTCTGATCTGTAGTCCATTTGTCCTGAATGCACTGCCCTGCCATGTGTGCTCCCCAGGCATAGTCCAATGCATCTGTTGTCATAGTTTGCCTGGCTGTGGGTAAGGAGAAAGGCTGACCCTTGTTGAGGTGACATGCCTGTGCCCATCATAGAAACTCCTGTTGAAGGCAGGGAATGAGTGGTATCATTGTTTCCAAGCTGTGGCTGTGCTGAGTCCATACACTTTTCAGGTACCATTGTAATTTCCTCATATGCAGTTTTGCAAATGGTATTAGTAGTATGCAAGATGCCATGAATCCTAAGGCCTGCAGAATTTTTCTTGCAGGGAGTTGGGTCTTTGTTGCCATTATTTTGAAATATTGTATCAGTTGTCGTTGCTTGTCTGGCATGAGATAAGCCATCTGGGCCGTTGTATTCAAGCTGGCACCCAGGAATATTATGTTTTGTAAGGGCACTAGTTTTGATTTCTTTTCGTTTACTGTGTACCCGAGGCAACTTAGAAGGTGCTTGACAAATGCTTGGCATAATGGCTAAGGTGTTTGCTTTGCAAACACAAGGTGCAGGGTTTGATTCTCACATGGGGTAATTGGCTAGGCTCAAATGGCCCACAAGGGCAATTAGCCTAGTACTAACTTATGAACTTATGAACTTAAGATGCTTTAAAAGAATGTCCTTGCTTTCTGCTTGAATAAGGCAGTCGTCCAGGTATGGGTATATTTGAATTCCTCTTTGTCTGCAGTATGCAATTACTGGTGCCAGGCATTTTGTGAAGACCCTGGGCGCAGTAGATAAGCCAAAGTGCAGTGCAGTGCAGAGAATTGATAATGCGTTGAACCTGCAATGAAGCGGAGGTATCTTCTGCAATTTTGTCTGATAGGGACATGCAGGTATGCCTCCTTGAGGTCCAAAGTGACTAGCCAAGCATTCTTGCCCAACATGGAAAGAAGCTGCTGTAGTGTTAGCATCTTGAATTTTGGTACTTGCAGATAGGTGTTCAGAATTGAAAGATCCAGAATGGGTCTCCATGCTTTGTCCTTTCTTGGGGCTAGGAAGAGTCTTGAGTAAAATCCTTGTCCTTGCTCCTGTGTAGGTACCTGCTGAATGGCTCTCATGTCCATGAGAGCTGTAATTTGTTTTTGTGCCTCTGCCCATTGATTTGGTGGCAGGTTTGGCATTCCTTTGATCCTTGGTAAGGTATGAAAGTGGAATCTGTATCCTTGAGAGACAATGTTTAGAACCCATTTGTCTTTTGTGATGATGTGCCAGTTGTCTGCAAAAAATGCTAGTTTTCCTCCTAAGGGAGTTGCCAGGAGAGATTTGCTTGGTAGTTTGAGGATAGAGTTATTGTGTTTGTCTTCTGCTAGCTTGGGGCCCGTCTTCTCCTCCTTTCTGGGTAGCAGTACCCCATTGGCGAGGTTTGTAAGGGCCCTGTGACTGACCTCTGCCCCTTGGGCATCTGTATTTGCCGCTCTGTGATCTGTCAGAAGCTGGAAAGGACCAGTTTTTTGTTGGCCAATTTCTGCTGAAACGAGGGGGTTGTACCTGCAAAAAATCTTTGACCGTTTGCATAGACTTTGCCTTATCCTCCATTTTCTTTAAAACCTCTTCTGCTTTCTCACCAAATAATACATCCTGCTGTAAAGGTGCATCCAATAATTTTGCTTTAACATGGTCAGGAAGGGTTTGTTCTTTTAACCAAACATGTCTACGTATGACAGAGCCCGTGACAGCTGCTCTACAGGAAGCTTCCAATGAATCAAATCCGCATTGTAAAGTATGTTTGCCCACCTGTTCAGCTGCATGCAACAGATCCTGCATTTCCTTGAATTCAGACTGTTCTGGATGTCTGCTCATTTTTTGTTTTAACTGAGACATTAGGAATTGCTGATATTTCAACATGTGAAACTGGCAATTTAATGCTCTCATAGCCAGAGTTGCTGAGGTGTATATTTTCTTTCCCCATCTATCTAGGGCTCTGGAATCCCTTTCAGAGGGCACAGGATTTTTAGCCATAGAAGCTTTAGCTCCCTTAGGACCCTGGGAAATTGTTTCTGGGTCAGCTACAGGGCTTTTATAAAGGAATTTGTGTGAGTCAGGTACTCTGTAGTATCTGTCTGGTTTGGTTGGATCAGGAGGTAGAGAGTCTGGATTAAAACTAGACTCCAAGTAAACATCATCCACAATATCTAAAACAGGTGGGATAGCAAGAGGTCTGTGCTGGGGAAGTAAAACGAACTCTCGGAGCCTTTTCTTAGAATGTGAGTAATCCTAGCCTTCCCAGTGGAAATGTTCCCTCATGGTATGTAAAGTTTCCCCAAAGGAGTAGTCTTCAGGAGGAGATGCTGAGGGAATAGAGTCTTCATAAGGTGGAAAAGTGTAATCCTGTTCCTCAGAAGAATCTGAGGAGAGTGAAACCTGGTCAGAAGATGCATAATCCTCCTCTGGTCTTGGTCTTTTATCAGGAGGGGGATGGGAACCCCTGATAAAGGTAATCAAATCTTCAGCCATCTTAAGCATCTGTTTCTTAAGCATGGGGCCTTGAACTGTAGAGTGATGTACAGTTTTCTTAGGTTTTAAAAGAGTTTTATGCTTAGCATAAGATTTAATGGTGAGTGTAGACAGTCTGAAGACACCTTCTGCAACCGAAGGTGTTTCCACTGCACCGGTGTCTACTTCTGCTCCGGTGTCAGAAGATGGCTGCATCGGCCTAGTATGCCCCGCTTGGGAATCCGCAGCTGTCTGGGGTTCCAGTTCTGCGGTCATCAGGGGCTGCGTAGGTGCCTCACTGAAAACAGGAGAACCGGCGACAGGCCCAGCTGAGGCCTCGGAGTCTGGCTTGTTCCTGGGCTGCCTGTCCTTATCCTTCTGTTTTTTATGTATGGCGGTCGTCGGCTGCTCCGACGGCATGATATAATTAAATTTCCTACCAAAGTAACGCCGTGCGAAGTCAAAACGGCATTTGATAGTTCGTTTATTAAACCTAGCACAAAACCGACAACCTGTGACATCGTGATCTGGGCCTAGGCAAGGAATACAATAGGAATGGAAGTCCTTATGAGGTATTTGCTTCCCACAAGAAATGCAATTGTTAACTTTTTCTGACATCGGACTGAGGCAAGAAAATGTTCCCCAACGGGGTTACTTAGCTTTATTGAAGACTTCGGACTGAAATTCAAATGGAAAATCTCAGGTGTCGGCTGACCGGCACTTGCGAACTGCTTCTGCTTCGGGCACCACACGGCAAGAAAGACAGAAGAAAATGGCGTCAGATGCCCCTTATATACCCCTGGCGCACTGACATCAGGGAAGAAGCGACAGCAACCAACGCCGGACCAAGACTTTGGAATTCGGGCTGACTGCAGGACCGCCTGATGGCAGGATAACCCAAGTGTGATGACTGCAGCAGGGTAACACGATGAACATCCAGGACTGCAACAATGAATACACTTGAACATCTACATTTATGGTAAGTGTACACAACTGTACTATGTTCTTCGTGTTTCACTGTTGCAGTCCTCACATATGGGTTGATTCCCAAAGCCCAGTAAGAAGACAAAGGGGGGAAGAAGAATCACAGATTAAGGATTGGTAAGAAGGCCCGGCAAAACCAGCCCTGGATTTAGAAAACAAAGGTAGATTGTAATGCTTTGTGAAAATATGGACAGAAGACCAAGTAGCTCCTTCTAGAATGTCCTTAGTAGGCACACCTCTCAGAAAGGCTGCAGAGGTAGAGGCTGCTCTAGTAGAATGGGTCCTAATACCCTGAGGGGGAACCTTCCCATGCTGCAGGTAACAAAAGTGGTTACAATGAGCAATCCAATTGGAGATGGTTTGTTTTGAAATAGCTTTACCCTGAGCCCCAGGAGAAAAACTAACCAATAACTGTTCAGATTTTCGAAAGGATTTAGTCCTGTCTAAGTAAAATCTCAGCTGTCTATGCACATCAAGAGAGTGCAGAATCCTTCCCCCTTTATTTTGGAGATTGTTGAAAAATATAGGCAGGTGAATAGACTGGTTAAGGGTTAAACTGGAAACTACCTTAGGCATAAAGGAGGGATTAGTTCTCAGAGAAACCCGATCTGAGTAAAAAATAATGAAAGGTACTACTGCCATTAAGGCTTGCAGCTCAGATACCCTTCTAGTGGAAGTAATAGCTAAAAGGAAAACTTCAAATCTGCAGAGGCAGCTGGTTCAAAGGGAGGCAAAGTAAGTTTTTCAAGGACAAAATTAAGATCCCAAACAGGATTAGAAGTTCTTTTGGGAGGTCTAAGATTACTAGCTCCCCTTAGGAACTGCTCATCAAGGGGTGAGAAAACAATAGGTTGCTCAAAAGAACAATGAGCCGAAATTGCTGAAGCGTGAATTTTGACTGAAGAAAAGGAAAGTCCACCATTAAGAAAACCTGGTGTAGATAATCAAGAATGAGGGAGAGAGAAGGATGAGAAGAGTCATCTCCTTTAGCCAGCATCCAAGAGCAAAATCCTTCCATTTATCTGCATACCATTTTCTTGTGCTAGGCCTCCTGGCCTCATGAAGAACTATAACCACCTGTTGGGAAAGATTTAAAGTATTAGCCAGGCAGTTAAATGCAGAGTTTGTAGATGAGGATGAAGGAACTTTTCCCCCTCCCTGAACCAACAGATCAAGACTGAGCCTGGGAAAGGTTGCGAAGGAGGGGGTACCAATGCTGCCTGTGTCAATCTGGTGCTATCAGAATAGCCTTTGGTTTTTCATCCCTTATCTTTAGCAGCACTCTGGGAAGAAGAGGCAGAGGAGGGAATGCATAAACTGAGAGATGTGTCCATGGGAAGGACAACGCGTCCACCCTCCAAGCTTTGTTGTGAAACTCCCTGGTGCAGAAGGTTGAAAGGAGATGATTGGTATGAGAGGAGAAAAGATCCACCTGTGGGGTGCCCCAATGATGAGTGATGCGATGGAAAATGTCCTTGTTCAGTTGTCACTCGTGAGGATCCAGAACATGTCTGCTCAAATGATCCGCCAAGGAGTTTAGCCTCTCTGGAAGATAGTGGGCAATTGTATGTAAGCCCATAGATGCTGCTGTGGACCATAGTCTCATGCTTTGTCTGCACAAGGGGTAAGAGTGAGTCCCCCCTTGCTTGTTGATGTACCACATGACTGTGTTATTGTCTAGCCTGATCAGCAGAGTCCCAGGGTAGAGTAGGTCCTTGAAAGGCAGCAACGCCTGCTGAACTGCCATCAATTCTTTTAAGTTTATGTGCAAATGAATCTGCTGGGTGCTCTAAGTTCCCTGTATGCCCCTGCCTTCCAGATGAGCCCCCCCCATGCAACATCTGAGGCGTCTGTGGTGAGAGTCTGGCTGGCAGGCCATGGGCAGAAAGGCAAACGCTTGTTCTCAGAACAGGCCGTCACCCACCAGAGGAACTCCATTTGTAGACAAGGAATCAGGGGAAGAATCAAGTCTAAGTCCTGTGTATGTTGACACCAAAGATTCTTGAGGTACCACTGAAGTTTTCTCATATGCAGCCTTGCATATGGGATCATCAAAATACATGAAGTCATGAACCCCAGTGCTTGCAGGAGGAAATGCCTTGCAGAGAGCTGGGTCATGCTTGCCAAGTTCATGAAGTAAGCTGAAAGATCTTCTTGCTTCTGTTGAGGGAGGAATAACATCTGGGTGGCTGTATTCAGACTCGCTCCCAGGAAAACCATCTCCCTTGTAGGAATCAACATTGACTTCTTTTCGTTGAGAGTGTAACCCAAAGATGTGAGAATGTTCTTCACGAAATTCAAATCCTTTTCTAGTTGTTCTGGGGAGTTTGCTTGAATGAGACAGTCGTCCAGGTAAGGATAAATATGAATGTTTCTCTGCCTGCAAAAAGCAATGGTTGAAGCCAGGCACTTCGTAAAAACTCTGGGAGCAGTAGATAAGCCAAAGGGCAATGCAGAGAATTGAAAGTGTTGCTCCCCAGCCCTGAAGCAAAGGAACTGCCTGCAACTTTCCCTTACTGTGATGTGCAGATAAGCCTCCTTGAGGTCCAAAGTTACCAGCCATGAATCCTTGCCCAGCTAAGGGAGTAACTGTTGAAGGGTGAGCATCTTGAATTTGGGAATCACCAGAAAAGTGTTTAGAATAGACAGATCCAGAATAGGGCGCCAGGTGCCCCCTTTCTTGGGTACCAGAAAAAGTCTTGAATAAAAACCTAGGCCTGCCTGATTTACAGGAAATGGCTCTATAGCACCCATAGTCAGAAGAGAAGAAATTTGAGTTTCTACCTCTGCCCTGAGAGTTCTGGGTATGTCTGTGTACCCTTGCAAAACAGGGAAGGTGTGAAAGTGAAACTTGTAACTTTGGTTTACTATATTGAGCACCCATTTGTCATCTGTGATGGTAGACCATACCTCTGCAAATCTGGCTAACCTTCCCCCCCAAAAGAAACCCAGGGCCCGCAGAGGTAGGTACAAGAAGGCCGGAGTCAGTGAGAATGTTTGCCTTGGGAAGCTGGCTTAGAACTCCCCGATTTAGAAGAAGAAGAATGCCATTGTTTAGCCCTTTGAGGGGCAGAAGCCTACCCTCTGGAAGATCTGAAACCCCTAGGCATAGAGTGACCCTGCTTGCCAGGATCAGGGAAAGACCAATTCTTGGAAGGATAATGCCTACTAAACCAAGGAGGGTGAACCTGAAGGAAATCTTTTACAGCTTGCATAGATATTGCCTTATCCTCCAATTTCTTCAGTACCTCTTCAGCCTTATTACCAAAAAGATTGTCCTTGTGCAAAGGAACATCCAGCAATTTAGATTTAACAGGTTCAGAAAGAGGCTGCTACCTGAGTCAAGCATGCCTTCTGAACCAGTGGCTGCTGCTCTGCAGGAAGCCTCCAAAGTGTCAAAACCACATTGAAGTGAATGCTTATTAACTGAGGTGGCAGAATTCAGTAAGTCTTGTAAATCTTTGTTCTCAATCATGAAAGGAAAATCTCCAAGTTTAGCCTTAATAGCCTCCAAAGTATGCTGTGGATACTTAAGCATGTGAAAAAGACAATTCACGGATCTAATGGCATGAGTTGCAGAGGTATAAACTTTTTACCTCACCTGTCCAAGGCCCTAGACTCCTTATCAGAAGGCACATTGTTTGTAGCAATAGTAGCCTTAACAGCCTTGGGGCCTTGAGAAATAATTTCTAGATCAGCAGTAGGGTTTCTAAAAAGGAACTGATGAGATTCAGGAACCCTTTAATACCTATTTAGTGTTCTGGGGGCTGGAGGAACAGAATTAGGAGTTAAAGAATTCTCCATGAAAACATCATCCACAACTTCCAAAACTGGATGTATAGCCAAAGGCTTATGCTGTGGTAAATCCAAAAACTCCTATTCTTTTCTTAGACTGAGGAAAATCCTGACATTCCCATTTAACGTGCTCCATAAGAGTATTCAAAGTATCCCCAAAGGAAAAATCTTCTGGAGGGGAGGCAGAAGGGACAGAGTCCTCAGCATCAGAATCCTCAAAGCCAGTAAAAAGTTGAGAATTTCCTTCTTCACCAGCAAACATACTTGAAATCTCAGAATCTGAGACAGACAAAACATCAGGAGATAATTCCCTAGTCCTCTTTGGGGGGGGGGGTGAGAGCCCCTAATCAGGGAAAGAAGATCCCCAGCCATCTTTACCAACTGGGACTGAGGCACAGGAGGGGAGGCCGATGCCTGCTTGTGGGTAGGTTTGCGGCTGGAAGGTTTACTAGCAATCCGGAGGGACTCAGGAGGCCTAGCAACTGCAGAAGTCTGAACTAAGGTAGTCGGTCTGGTTCTGGTCTCATGTCGAAAATAAGAGGCGTCAGAAGCCGGTGCCTGCAAAGCGGCTCCAGACCCATCTGAGATGGCGACAGGCGAAGGGTCTGAAGACGAAATAGCAGCCTGCGGCATGGAGGACTCCGTTAAAGGTCTCGCCAGAGGCTTGCGGGTGAAAATCTGCGGACTGCAGGGGCTGTGAAAGCGCCACAGTGACTACCGCTGTGCTGGCGACCAATTTCACCAGTGTGTCATCAGCAGATTTAAACCTAGGCCTGTTGCCGTCCTTGTCTTTGCGTTTCCTAGGAATATCCAAAGTCGGGAGACCAGAAGACACCATACCGATGAACTTAGGCCAGACTCCGAAATGCTTATATGAAATCTTATCTCTACGGCGTATGGTACGCAGGTTAAAGGAAGCACAGAGATCGCAGTTAGGGACGTCGTGCCCAAGGCCCAAACAAGTTATACAATAGGAATGGAAATCACGGTGCGGAATCTGTTTTCCACAGGCAAGACAGTTATTATCTTTATCTGACATTCGTTAAAGCAAGAAAAGAGGATCCATAACGGGGTACTTACCTGAAGGCGTCTTCAACTTGGTAGTCAGAAAGCAAAATGAAGGTAAATGGCCAACCGGCACTAGTGCAAATTGCATCTGCTTCGGGCTCCACAGTAAGAAAGACTGAGGAAATGGCATTGGCTGCCTCCCTTTATACCTGATGGCCTGACATCAGTTTTACAACCGGCAGCAGCCAATGTCATATACCAAGGACTCTGGTATTCGGGTCGACTGAGGGCTACCGGGAGCCGGATAACCCATATGTGAGGACTGCAACAGTGAAACATGAAGAACATCAGAAAATGATGAAGTCTACATCACATGGGATCATCCATTACCAACAGTTTAAAAGATAGATACTAGAAAACCGGATATAGCGGTCCAAGAAAAGAAGACAAAAATAGCATTGATCATTGAAATCACCACACCCAGTGACTACAGTATCCTGCATACACAGAGACACAAAGTTATAAAATATCAAGACCTGTAAGCAGAAACAAGAGCAATGTGGAAGAAGGATACCCAGACAGTTCCAATAGTAGTAAGAGTAATGGGTCTTATAAAAAAAGAGTCTACAATTATATTTAGATATGTTACCAATACAAGATCACTTTTGGCTGACATCAAAGAGTGAGACAATACTAATTTCATGAAGTTTAATCGTACTTTGACTTAGAAAGTTATCCATTCCCATATGGTTTTAGAAACCCAAAAGATTTGAAGTAATTAAAAAGCGTCAGACCTGCCCCCAGGACAGCAGAACTCAACCAAGAGAGCTCTATTAACTACCTCCTGATCTTGCCACTGATTCTGAGAAGAAGGATGTCTAGCCTTGTCAGGTGGCAGACATGGTAGGTGAGAAAGGGTTAGTCAAGGTACTCACCCCAATCCAAAATTGTCACACTGACAATGGGAAAGGAGAAATAGTACTGTTACTCCAAAAGTGAAAATATTTGTAAACATCCATAATTATGGTAAGTTCCTAGCACAAAAGTGATATATTGTTCACAATTCACTGTTAAAATACTGAATTCCAGAGCTTGCATATCAGGGAAGGGGAATGCTATTATCTTGAACCGGCAGAAGACAAAAGTCCCAGGCAAGATGGCCAAAGAAAAACATGCCCTGGCCCTCAAAATACTAGCCAAGTTGTAATGCTTGGCAAATGTATGCAATGAAGACCAGAGAGCAGTTTCCAAGAAGGCTTGAGCAGGAATCCTTTTAAGATGGTTGTTGTCATAACTACTTCCCCTGACAGAAATTGCTCACACTAGACAGGAGACAGGCTTGCCATGATGAATGCAGCAAAACGTAATGCAACAAGTTAGCTATTCAGAAAGTGTTTGCCTGCTGACTGGCTCTCTCTTCCTGCCCTTGGCAAAGGCAGTAAAAGGCTGGTCTGACCTCCTTTAGTGCCTTGTTCTATCCAGGTAGAATCTTAGTCGTCTTTGAGCATGTAGGAAATGCAGAAGCCTTTCCAGTTTGTTTGGATGAATCAGAACAAAAACAGGGAAGTGAATATTCTTGTTCAAGGGTAGCTCTGCAACCATCTGAGCCCGATTTGGACTTAAACTGTTTTCTTTTTTGTTGTATGAAAAGCTAATAAAAAGTTAAAACAAAGATGGTGTGAGCCAGGAGAATGATTCTGTCCTTATGGAATAACATGAAGGGCTACCTGTTCATGACTGCTTGCAGTTCTGTAATATGCCTAGCGTAGATCAAGGAGTCCCGCAAAGCAGTCTTCTGACACACACACACACACACACACACACACACACACACACACACAAAGCTGGAGGTGGAAACAGCAGGTTCAAAAGGTGGAAGCATGACCTTTTCTAATTAAAAATAAAAGAGATCTTATGGTGGAGAGATCTACTTTTTGGGTGGTCTCAAATGCTGCCCCCCCCCCTTTTAAAGGTAATTAGGAAAAGGGGGTCCAATGGCAGACTTGCAGAAATGGCCAGGGCATGTACCGTTATACTGACATAAGAAAGCCCTGCTTTATAAAGGACTGATAGGTAGATGAGAAATAAAAGTTATGTACTCACCATAACTATGCATCTGTGTTATCCATTTTATTCTTCCTCAATGAATGGGTCTCGGATCCGACTCAGCCAGTTTTCTATAAGATTCTTTGATCTGACTCTCAATTACTGGAATTGGAGAAACCATACAATTTGAGGCCTGTAATGTCTGGATGAGTCATCCCTGATGGCTGTGACAGTAGATCTGGAAAGGGATCCAGTGTCCAAGGGGGAACACAGCAGGTGAGATCATAGGATGGAGAACCAAACTTGTCGAGGCCAGAAAGGAGCAATGAAGATTACATTGCTCTTCAACCAGAGTGCTGCCTTAAGAAATTTGGAGATTAGGATTAAGAGAGGGTAAGCATATAGGAGACTGGATGGCCAATCATGGATTAGAATATCTCTCGGTGACTACTCCTGAGGGGGAATTAAGGAAAAGAATCTGCTGCACTTGCTGCTGAGAGGGAAAGGCAAATAGGTCACAGCAAGAGTGACCCCATTTGCGAAAGATCATTTTCGCCACTGTACGACTGAGAGACCACTCATGAGGCATCAAGATATTCTTGCTGATTTTGTCGGCTAGACTGCTGGATTTCCCTGGTATGTGCGATGCTACAAGGGAGTGGCTGAAGGAGATCGCCCACTGCTAGACTCGCATTTCTTCTCGGCAAAGGAGGTAAGATCTGCTTCTCCCTTGTTTGTTAATTTACCATACCACTGACATGTTGTCTGGATAGCAATTGAAAATTCTGAAGGGCCTGCAATGCTAAGAAGAACGCTCTCTTCTCTAAGGCATTTATATGCAATTTGCCCACTTCTGGGGACCAAGTGCCTTGAACAGTCCATCTCAAGAAATGCCCCTCCCCACCCCATTTGGGAGGAATCTGTGGTCAGCATGGGCTTTGAGGGAGGAAGGATAAAGGGACGTCTCTGGCAATTTTTGTTGGACTGAATCCACCACAGCAGACATTCTTTGCAGGCTTGAGACAGTTTTAGAGGATGCTGCAAAGGGTGTTGGAATCCACTAGAGAATTCTCGTGTGAAGAGAGTGGTAGTATAAAGATAATCGCTGCGGCCAATGAACCTAAGGCTTGAAGAACCATTTTTGTTTGAGGAGAGGGGTGAGAAAGAATCTGTCTGACATGCAATCTGAAGGTAAGAATCCTGCTTTGTGGTAAAAGATTAAGACGATTGACTGTATTTACGCGAGCCCCTACAAACTCCAAGACTTGAATTAGTTGAAGAGGGGACTTGGTAAGACTAACTGTGATCCCTAGGAGTTAAGATAATTGGAATAAGTAATCCCTGGCGGTGAGAAGCCATGCATTTGGTGAACACCCTGGAGGCTGTACTGAGACTGAAGGGCAGGACTCTAAACTGGTAATGACTATTTCCAAACCAAAAGTTCAAGTACCTTCAAGAGTGCCTGCTCATTTTGATGTGATAATACATGTCTTAAAGATCTATACAGCACATCCACTTGTCCTTCTGTAGAAGAGGCTGAATGGACTGAACTGTGACAATCCAGAACTTGGAGTTCTTTACAAACTGATTTAGATAACTGAGATCCAAAACAGGTCTCGGGTCCTCTGTTTTCTTTGGGACTTAAAAAAAAATTTGGAGTAAATTCTGGATCCTTGTTGGTCTGGTGGGACCTCTAGGATGACCCTTTTGTCTAGCAGCTTTTGAACCCCTAGAGCTGCTAACTCCCACTGACTGGGTGGAACATCTGGGAGATGACTTCTTTTTTATGAGAGAATTTGTAAAAAGTGAATGAAATAGCAGGGTAGAAAAATGGATTCCCATGGCAGACAAGGTCTTTCCGTCTTGCTCACTGCGAGAAAGTGTCTCCAACAGTAGGCTCAAACAGGGAAGATCCAGAAAAAGGAGCACTGATGAATGACACTTTAAAGAGCTCCCCAAAATCACACAAATGCATCCAGGCACTTCTCCTGATGGCTATGCCTTAACTTGCAGCCTGTGAGGAACCTTCAGCTGCATGACATATTAGCCTCATGGGCGCATTCGATACAGACTGTAGGATGGCCAGTTGAGAGGAATAAGCTTTCTCTTTTTCCACTGACATGGACCCAGGGGTAGACTTGGAGAGTTCTTTAAACAAGTCCCTCTGTAACCTAGTAAAGTATGCCAAACCGTTAAGCGACCATAAGGCAAAGATCGCTAAAGCATAGATCCGCTTTCCTTAACTGTCCAATGTCCTAAATTCTCTATTAGGGAGATGTACAGAGGAGCTCTGTTCAGCTAGCTCCTTTTTGGTGGTTGCCACAGCAACCATGGCATCTATGGGGACTTCTTTACTCCAAACCATCCTATCATTAGGTGCACCAAGGATTTTGTCTGGATGCTAAGGAATAGGTTCTATGGTATCTGGCTCCTTCCAGGCCTGGTGGGAGACAAGATCTATAAGCTCATCTTCAGGGGGCGGGGGATAACACAAGACATAGATGGGCCAGACCAAAGTGGTTCCTATGCTCCCTGGATGCCATTTACTTAGACTTTTTTTAGGGGGTTTCAGCCACTGAAGTAGAAGCTGAAGAAGAAGGCACTGAAGCAGAAAGAAGGCCCTTAACAACTAATTTATACCATCTGTCACTAATGGCTCTGGCATTGAACACAGCACAAATCATAGAGGGAGAGTCTAGATGAGTGATGCTTATACAATAAATGCACTCCGTGAGGGCATCAGAGTTGAACATCTTATGCCTACAGAAAGTGCACTTCTTAAAACCAGTAGGCTTTTCAACCACAGCAGTAAACTATTGAGAATTCCAATACATAAAAGACATATAAAAGATATACGTAAACACACACACACACACATATATATATATATATATATATATATATATATATATATGCACACACACACACACACACACACACACACACACACACACACACACACACACACACACACACACACACACACAGTGTTTTTTTAAAGAAAAAGAAAAGCAGATAGAAAAGGTAGCTTTACCCACAATGCTCAAGAGAATACCTTAACGATACCTTAAGGTAAAGGAGAGATAAGATTATACCCCAAAACAGGTAAAGAAAGAAATAAAAAAATTAACAATAAGCAGATAGAGAGAGAAAGAGTTATTGAAAAGTTATATAAAGGCAGAGAAAAATAAAATTTTAAAGTTATTCCTCATGAACGTGAAAAAAAATTCCCCTGAGCTAAACAGAAGGCTATCCCAACCGAAATGTTAGAGCGGCAAACAAGATCTAGGGTAATGCAGTGGTTAGGGACATTGTGGGTAAAGGGAGGAGCTCAAGAGTGAGATCCAAGAATCTACAGAAAAGCAGCTGAATTGGATCCAGGGTCAGATTCGAGACCCATGAATTGAAGAATGATTGAAAATGACAACATCAGATCCAGAGAAACTTGTGGTGAGTATGGGTTCTGTTCTCTAAAACACTAATGGAAAAACTTTTCCACTTTGCATTACAAGATTGTCTTTTATTTGGTTTTCTGGACACCTGCAAAATTTCCAGCATGTCCTCAAAGAAAACATATGCCTAGAAGAGATGACTGCCAGGTCATCTATATTGTCAGTCACACTGTCCATAAGTTAGGGTAAATCGTAGACTCTGTGCTCTGAGTGAAGAATAGGTCCACACACTGAGGCAAAAAAAATGTTTTTTCTCTTATAAGACTCAGCAGAAGTGGTAACCAATGCAATCTGGTTCAAAATGGTGCTATTAATAGCACTTATAGCCTGTCCTTATCATTCATAATATCTTGGGGATCGAGGGCACTCGAGGGAAAACGTATAGAAACAGGCTTGCTTAGGTTTTGGAGAAGGTACCTGTTACTCAGTTCCCTCAAGTAAGCATTCTGGTGTAATATCTGCTCAGGAAAACCAAAAAGGCCTACTACTGACAGGGACTTGGGAGATGAAACACTTACAAGCTAGGGCCTGGGGGATGAACCATTTGCAGGTTGCCCATGTCCATTACATACATAACTGCCAAACCAGGGGTGAATTTCCTGTTTCTCATCCAACTGTCCATGTTGCACTTGAATTAGGTTAGGGAGTAATTCTGCTTCACATGGATGGGGAGCATGTTCTACAGATGGGGTAATCTATGGGATAAATACCTATCTCTCCAGCAGGTCTTTTTTATATCACAGGCAAGGTTTAAGTCTTTAGAACAGTTAATTCTGGTGTTGTTTGTTACGCGGACATGCAGGAGGTCCATCAGAGTTGAGTCTGACAATGCTCTGTATTGTCTGGCACAGATCTCCCCTCAAAAGCTCATGGGAGACAAAATACAAGGATAGAGCCTTGAGGCGGCCTGCATAGGGCATTTTAATTAACCCTGTATTCTTTTAGTGAGAACCTCTATGGACATTCCAATTGTCGGATATGCCTGGTCAGGTACATACCAAAGGGGGGCATTGTACTCAATGATAGGTCTGATGAATGCCAAATACAGTGGAACAATGACTTCCTTGGACTTGGATGCCATACCTTTGTTTATAAGTTGCGCAAAACAGAATGACTTTCTCACTACTGTAGATACGTGACGGTCAAAGTCTAGATTACTATCTATGTGCGTCCCTAAGTCCCTGACTACTGGGTCAACTCTAAGGGGTGTATTGTCAATATGATAGTTACCAGGGGTTGATGACTTCCCAAAGGATACTATTATGCATTTCTTGGCATTTAGTTTTAGTCCATGGCTCGGACACCAGTTGTTTGTCTATGTCTGCCCCTCCTGTAGAACATTTGTGTCAGTGTGGGATTCAATGACAGCTCCTAATTTTAATCATATGCAAATTTAGTCAGCCAGAGACCACTGACATTGGCCTTGACTTCTGAGAAGTAAATGCTAAAAAGGAGCGGTCCAAGGATTGATCCCTGAGGGATTCCACTTGTGACTGGCCTCTTTGTAGAGGTGGACTTCCCCAATTCTAAACTTGCTGGGTCCTGTCTGTGAGCCATTTGACTGTCCACCGGGTGACATACAAGTTTGTATCTAACCTCCTGAGTTTGTCAACAATGTCGAAGTGGGGTTATTGTGTCAAATGCCTTGGCCAGGTCAAAGTAGGCAATGTGAACTATTTCGCCCTCATCCATTGCTTTGGTGACCTTCTCAAATAAGTCCACCAGATTGAGTAGGCATGATCTGCTTCTTGACAAAACCAAACTGGGTTTATTCCGGTGTCTGTTGGTTTACTATATCACTCGATCATTTCCATGATAAGTTTTTCTATGGCTTTACATATAAGACTAGTGAGACTTATCGGCCTGTAATTTCCAGGGTCTGTAGATTACACATCTTTGTGCAGAGTTTTGACTCTTGCTGTTCTCCATTCATGAGGCACAAAGCCTGTTTGGAGGCTATAGTTAAATACCAGTTTTAGAGGCCCTGATAGGTCATGTTTTATGCCATTTAGAAGGCATCCTTTGAAACTGTCTGGGCCCATTGATGCAGTGTTCTTGGCCTTGGCTAGAGCTTTAAGGATCTGTTCCTTAGTGATAGCAGGGGGGAGTTATATTTGATGGTATTTCTTGAGGAAAGGTTGGGGGGGGGTAAAGTTGGAGCTGAATTTATCAGCCAGTAGGTTTGCTATATCTTCTGGCTCAGTATATGTGGGTCCATTTACAATGAGCTCTGCACACAATTGTGTATTGCCTTTGCGGTTGTGGACACAGCTAAAGAATGCCTTGTGGTTGTCCTTGGCCTGGGAGGTTAAATTCACCTCAAATTTGGCTTTGGTAGACTACTTGTCCTCTGAGATGTTTGTTTAGTTTGATGAGAGTGCTTTTATCCTGCTGGGTGCTGCACCTCCTAATTTTTTCCATGATTTTCTTCCTTCTCCTATACAGCCAATTGATTTTGTGATTCCACAAGGCTGGCTTGTTTTTCGAGTTAGTTCTGTACTTCTTCCTGGGGAGGGTACAGCTGCCTCTCTGCAGTTATTAACAAGCTTGTGCAGGGTTTCTGTGAACAGTTCTGCATAAGCAGCAGTGTTCTCAAGGTTTATGGGGGCTTGAAATTTTGCAAGGTTATCACCTAATAGCAGAAGGTTAGACTTAAAGTAGTTCCTGAATATTCCAGGCTTAGCTGGGGGTCCAGGTTTTATTTTTACTTCAACAGAGACCATTTTGTGGTCTGACGTTACCAGGGAAGACATTAAAGAAGGGGGTGTGCAGCACTCTCCCATATTAGTGAGGACCAGATCCAGTATGGCTACACTCCTGACTGGTGTATTGACTATCTGGTTCAGAGAGTTAGTGTTTACTAAATCCTGGAATCTCTGTGCCTATACATTTGGTGTCGTATAGGATTCCCAGTTAATAATGGCGTAATTAAAGTCGCCCATGAATATGGTATTGGGTTGGATGGTTAGTGTTCCTAATACATTTAAATACATGGTATGGTTTTCCTGGGTCATAGAGGGGGGACCTATAGCTGGTAAGGAAGTGATATTGGATTTTGCCTATGGTGATTTAAACATGGAACAGCTCAAGTGCATTGTCCTGTTTGACCAGCCTTGAGGTATATTTATTTGTGATGTATACAGAAACACCTCCTTCTTTAGTCCCTGTCTGTATAGTAGCTGGTCTAAATGTGTAGAAGGCATTATAACCTTGAACTGTTGGTATGCTCTCGTCGGCTTTAAACCATGTCTCAGTGACCGCACATACATCAGCATTCTCTAGGATGAATCGAGCTTCTAGGGAGTTAAGTTTTTTGTTTAGACTTCTAGCATTGAGAAGTAATACCTTTAGATTTTTTTTATTTTGATTTGCTATGTTGGAAGTACTTTCAGTTTGGCATTGCCTAAAAAAGCACTATAGGGGCAAAATGTTTTTAGGTAATATTTGAAAGCCTGGAGGGGAGAAGTGCAGACCATCTCTGGCAAAGCAGCGTGGTTTGTTGACCATCTCCTTCCAAGTTGATAAATATTGTATCCCCTTATAATGGCACCAGAAACTAAGCCAATTATTATCAATTTCCCTGCACTCTCAGATCCCCTCCATAGGTCTCACCATGCCAGGTCTGAGGAGTCTTGATTTTCTGAATGCAGCTTGAAGGGAACCACCAATTTAAAGAAATATGTTATGTCCATCACAAGAATTCTGTTCTTTCTGTCTTTCTTTTATGTATGGTAATAGCAGTACAGGGCACTGCAATGACTGGGTATACTGGCACCACTTATTTTTTAGGATAACACTGGAATTTTCTCATATGAAGTCTTAGGATATGGGTATATCCCAGGACTCAGAAGAACTCTTTGGCAGCATCTAATTCCTGTTGGTAGCTATTCTGAAATACTGTGGACAGAAACTGGACCTTGTCCTCTCGGAATGATGACTTCTGCACCTAGAAAAAGAACTTGTGAGTGAACAGCAGTATTTTGAAAGACTTGCTAACAGAACCAGGAGTTGGTAAAAGTTGACTGCAGTTTGTGATGCATTTAGGATCTCTTTCAGGGGACAACCTGGATGAGGCAGTCATCCAGATATAGGTAAATATTAATGTTTTTTGTCCTGCTTAAGGCAATTACTAGAACCAGGCATTCAGTAAAAATCCTGG
Organism: Protopterus annectens; assembly: GCF_019279795.1. Lineage (NCBI taxonomy): Eukaryota > Metazoa > Chordata > Ceratodontiformes > Protopteridae > Protopterus > Protopterus annectens. The sequence goes on from NC_056749.1 coordinate 265,357,876, forward strand.
GTACAGCAGATAGTCCAAATGGCAAGATGATGTAATTGTAATGGTCATCTCTTGTTTTTAATACAAAAAGTTGCCTAACCATCTTGTGTATATTGATGTGTAGACTGGCATCCTTTATTTCAAAGGTCACCATGTATGCCTGTGGAAGACACAAGGGCACATAGCTCTGCAGGGACAGTATTCTGAAACATGGGACTCTAGCAACTTGTTCAGTCTGGAGAGATTCACAAATGTATCTCTAAGTTCCTTCTTCTTCTTTAGACTAGATGCAGTCTTGAGTAAACATTAGGTCACTTTTCCTTTCTCTAAAACATTCCCTATGGAAGACATTCTATTCATGGAAGCATAAGGTGGTATTCATCTTTGAGCACAGCTGGAATGCATAGAAATCTTGTTTTATTCTGTCCCCTCCCAGAAATGTTGCCTGTAACTCTGCTTTATTATCTGCATGGGATAACCTAACTGCCCTGCATGGGATAACCTTCCAGTCAATCACAAAGAAAGCCAGCCAGCCTACTATCCATGTGGGGGGCAAGAAAGTGTACATCTATGTGGGGGAGGGGGGCAGAATGGGTTGGGATGGTGTTTTACGGGTGGGAAAAGGGGCAAGATTTTCCGAGTCACAGCTAATTCCTCTGACTGTCAAGGACAGGCCTTCCAGGCTTTGCCAACAGGTCAGTTTGTCACCATTATCTGTAAAGCCTTTTCTTTTCCTTTTGCAGCGTTGTCTTCTTGTACTTATGACAGAAAGGCCAGCTTTTACTTGGATAAGTTATGACATATTTTGGTGCTGGGGAGTGAAAAAGATCCTTAACCGACTACGTTTTTCCGACTTTCCTAAAGTTTCTTTAAAAATTAGCATTTCCTCCAGTTTCTTAAACACAAACACTGCTGTGAGTACAGAAAGATGCTCCTTATCCAATGGGGATATCAAGAAGCACTGTTTTCACAAGCTCTGGTTAGGAATGTGGCCTCAATCAAACATGTTTCCCAACCACTTGACCCTGCAGCAACTGTTCTTCATGATGCTTCCATTGCATCTTATGTACCCACATTTAATGGAGTACCTGGCAACGTGAGAACTGAGGCTGTATAATTCAAACATCTGTCTTTTCAGGTCCTTGTCTTCAATCACCGCTGCCTGTCTCAACTGGCTAAGGAGGGCAGGACTTCCAAGATAGCTACAGACTGAGAAACAGGATGATTAGATATCTTCATGTATGAAAAATGAGAAATTGCTATACAAGCCAGTAAAGGTTATTAGTCTGGGCAAAATTTGGTCAGTGGTTAGCAATTACAATGTCTGAATGTCAGCAAAGAAGGAATTTTGAGAAAATAGGGAAAAATCAACCAGAAAAGGAAAGAGAAAAACAGATACTAGGGAAAACATAGCAAAAGGTTCATATTTCAGCTTCAGTACAGTAGACTGCTTCCAATAATTTTGAAGGGAAAAAAACAAATGCACTCAGAGGTGTTTAAAGTAAGAAAACACTGGAGGAATATATAAAGTCAAATGAGAAAAAGTAAGAAGCGTTAAGTAGCAATTCAGATGAACTGATAAAACTGCAGAAGGTGAAATGAAGGAAAGACTGGCTAAGCACTTGGCTTCCCAAGAAGAAATGCTTCAATAATGGTACATTTAGAAACCAGAATACATAGAAAAAAATCTGAGATATTTTGCTATACCAGAGAAAATGAATGAAAAGACGGCATTCAGTTATATAAAAGTAAATATAAGCAACTGAATTGGGGTCCCACGGGAAGATTGGATAACAGAGGGCACACCATCTGTAAGCTTCAAATCAAGGCATCAGAACACACCAGAGACATATATTAATGAAGATACAAGCAGATCAGTAGAAAGAGATGTTCCTGACAAAGCTGCGGCAGAAGGGAAAACAACTGAAGGGATAGCAGAATACAGAAAGTAATTATTTACTGTATACCCAGTAGCAGAGATTCATAGATTCACAGACTGTTACTAGGCTAATGACCTGTGTGTGTGTGTGTGTGTGTGGGGGGGCTTTCTAAGCCTAGCCAAGGTTTCCTGAAAGAATGATGATGTCCTGCATCCAAACAGGACAGTGATGGTCAGGTATTTATAAACTACCTCTGTCCATAAGGGACATGGGTGCCAGGCCCTTTGTAAATTTCTTATTCCCCCATCCACTTGTCTAGGGTGTGCTTAAACTGGGTAACAGACAAACTCAGCTTAACAGACAAACTCAGCTTCCATAGGAGGGGCAGTCTCTTGGACACAACTGTCTCTCCAGCATGTTTTGTTTAAGTCACAGACAAAATTCAGGTCCTTAGACCTTGTATTTCTGGTACTCTGACTTAAGAATATTCAGGACATTTATAAGTATAGGGTTTGCGGATGCCTTGTAAGCAGGGCATAGATCAACCCTCAGCAATCTACAGGAGACTGAGTACAGGGAAAAGGCTTTAAGGCACTCTTCATAACGCAGGTTTGTTACACTTTGTATTCTTTTTTAAGGAACCTTTGAGTTCACTCTAGTTGCTCCATATGTCTGGTCAGGTATATACCAAAGGGAGCACTATACTCTATGACTGGTCTGATAAAGGCGGAGTAAAGTGGAATAATGATCTACATGCCATCCTCTTACTTATAAGTTGCACAACATAAAAGGACTTCCTCACCATTGTAGCCACAAGGTGGTCGAAGGTAAGGCTACTGTCTACGTGTGTACCCAGATCCCTGACCACTGGGTTGATTCTTGGGGGTGTATTATCAACATGGTAATGAGCCTGGATGTTGATTTCTCAAGGGGTATAATTATGCATTTTTTAGCATTGCATTTAAGACAGTGGCTTTAGTACCATTTGTTAGTCAGAGACAGACCTTCATTAAAAATGCTATTGTCTGCAGGGGAGTTGATAACCCCCATCTTGCAAACTCAGTCAGCCATAAACCTTCAGCATTTGCTTCCATTTCACAGAAATAGATGCCAAAAAGGAGGCGGTACAGTACCAAGCTCTGGGGGATTCTGCTTGTGACTGACCTCTTGGTGGAGGTGGCCTCACCTATTTTGACCTCCTGCTTTCTATCAGTGAGCCAGCTGGCTATCCAGCAGGTGATAAAAGGGTTTATACCTAAATTGGTGAGCTTGTCTATAATGCCTAACTGGGGTATTGTATCAAAAGCCTAGGCCAGTTTGGGGTAAGCTGTGTGCACAAGCTTCCCTTCATCTAATGCTTTACTGACCCTCTCAAAAAAGTCCACCAGATTTAATAGGCATGACCTTTCTTTAACAAAGCTGAACTGTGATGGGTCCAGCATTTGCATGTTACCTATGTCCTCATTTATCATATCCATGATGAATCTTTCCATGGTCTTACACATGAGGCTGGTAAGACATATGGGCCTGCTTGGATCAGTGGAAGGCCCTCCTTTGTGGAAAGGAATGACTGTAGCCATCTTCCATTACTTGGCCAAAAACCTTGACTGAAGGCACCAGTTGAAAGGAGATTAAAGTGACCAGAGAGTTCATGTTTCATGCTATTTATTAAACATACCATGATGTTATCGGGGTCCATCAAGGCAGTGTTTTTTGTCCTTGTAAAGTGCATTAAATAGAAGTTATGTCCTTACCATAACGTTCCATGTGGAGTGTTCATCTCGCCTTTGTTCTTACACATGGGTTCGGAGCCGATCCTCGGTTCCGTGTCGGCCGCTTGCAAGCTCTGCATCGAGAAGAAGCTCGAGACAACCTAATACCCACAATCCCCCTCTGCCTTTACCTCAGATCTAGTTTTCAAGCAAACCAGCAGTCAGAGAGAGAAACACTCATGCCAATATCACATATGCACAGAAACTAAGAGTCTATATATATACATATATATATATATATATACATGTCAACCATATATACAACAACTGCAATGCAGAAGCAGAATGCCCCAGACCAGGCACCAAACTGAATGTTCTTCCTAAGGGTGGGAGGGTGGGAATGTAAGAACAAAGCGAGATGAACACTCCACATGGAACGTTATGGTAAGGACATAACTTCTATATGTGATAGTGTTCAATCTCCTCGTTTGTTCTTACACATGGGTAGCGTCCCTAGCTCCTTGTTCCTGAGGAACTCACGGAAGGACGTTCTTGAGCACAGTGGAACCAAAGGTTGCCCTGTCCCTAGAAACCTTGTCTACCTTATAATGAGAAATGAATGTATGTGGTTTAGATCAAGTAGCAGCCGCAAATAGGGTCTAGTGGTAGGCGAGCTGCATGAGCCAGGGATGTAGACACTGACCTTGTGGAATGTCCTTTGGGTTTGTGCAAAAGAGTTTGATCTGAAGAATCATAGACATAGATGATACAATCAGTTAACCACTTAGAAAGAGTTCTTTTAGTAACCGCTACTCCTTTTCTGTTATCAGCAAAGGCTACAAAAAGTTGATCAGATTTCCTGTGATCTTTTGTTCTATCCAAGTAAAACCTTAGTTGTCTGTGGACATCTAATTTGTGTAACATATACTCCATTTTATTGGAGTGATTCTTGAAGAAAGTGGGTAATTCAATGGACTGATTAATATTGTTAAAAGAACAAACTTTAGGAAGGAAGGAAGGATGAATTAGTGCGAAGAGAAACTCTGTCAGAGTGAAAGATCAAATAAGGGTGTTTAATGGAGAGAGCTTGAAGTTCAGATACTCGCCTAGCGGATGTAATGGCTACCAAAAAGAGAGTCTTCCATGACAAAAATTTCAATGGGCAAGAGGAGGCTGGTTCAAAGGGGGGCAGCATCAACTTAGATAATAATAAGTTTAGACTCCAAGGTGACGTAGGAGATCTAATTGGTGGTCTAATATGAAAAGACCCTTTTAAAAAGGCTTTACAAAGTCTGTAGGCCATAACAGGAGCCCCACATTCTTCCACATGGAAATTAGAAATGGCAGCCAATTGAACTCTTAATGTGGCAGGAGAAGCACCCCGATGGAACAATTCTGTTAAAAACTCTAAAATTTTATTCAAAGGAGCTATAACAGGGTCCACTTGCTGTGTATTTGCCCAGAATACAAAGCGCTTCCATTTACTAGTATATGTTTTAGTAGTGGAAGCTTTATGAGAAGCCACTAATATATTCTGAACTGCAGGTGAAAGAAGATCAGACCTGGCTAAGTTAAATTGGAGCAGCCAAGCTGCTAGATGGAGGTCAGAGCGGGTGGGGAGTCCCTGACGAGTGAGTCAATAGATCTGGCTCTGGGTCCAGGATCCAGGGTCCCCAAATGCAGTGTGTCATGAAGAAGGGGAACCAAATTTGAGACCAGAATGGGGCAATGAGGATTATTGTCCTGTGTAGGTTGTTGGCTTTCTGGAGAAACTTTGTGATCAGGGGGAAGGGAGGAAATGCGTACAGGAGACCAGGGCCAATCGTGAATCAGTGCGTCCCTGGGGACTTCCCTGGAGGGTAATAGGGCAAAGTAGCTCCTGCATTTGGCGTTCATTGGAGACGCAAACAGATCGCAGGAAGGCTGGCCCCACGTGCAAAAAATCTTTTTCGCAACTGACTGTTTTAGGGACCACTCGTGCGGTAACAGTATTGCTCTGCTCAGCCTGTCGGCTATGACGTTGGATGACCCGGGATGTGCGTTGCTATCAGAAAGCGACCCGTGGACTCCGCCCATTGCCAGATTCTCATGGCCTCTCTGCATAGCTGATAGGACTTGGTTCCCCCTTGCTTGTTTATGTACCAGACTACAGACATGTTGTCCGTCTGAACTGCAATAGTTCCCAGAGGAAGAAGGGGAGCAAAGTGTTGCAACGCTAGAAACACTGCCCTCAACTCTAGAACATTGATGTGCAGATTGTACTCTAAATTGGTCCATTCGCCTTGGACTGTCTGTCCCTGAAAGATGCCCCCCACCCTATCAGGGAAGCGTCCGTGGTCACCGTAGCTGTCGGCGTGGGTAGCACAAATGGTCTCCCTTGGAAAGGTTGCAAGTCTGAAGCCACCAGTTTAGGTGTGATTTGCATGTGTTCGTTATAAGAATCTCGTGTGTCAGAGGTAGTTGTTGGAACGACCATTGTGCAAACAGTAGCCATTGTAGGACTCTCATGTGCAGTCTTCCCAAGGGTATTGCAATAAGAGAAGCTGACATGAGTCCCAAAACCTTCAGTACCAGTTTTGCTGGGGATTTCCTGGACAAAAGAAGAAGACGTATGTGAGTCTGAAGTGAAAGTATCCTTTCTGGAGGAAGTCTTAGAATTAACTGATGTGTATCTAATTCCGCTCCTATGAATAAGATACGCTGTGATGGCTGTAGTAAGGATTTTCCGAAGTTTACGGAAATTCGAGGTGAACACACAGTTGAAGAGTGTAGTCTCTGGCCTGTACTAGTTGGCGCTGGGTGGTGGCAGAAAGGAGCCAGTCGTCCAGATACGGAAACACCTGGAATCCTAGGCGCTCAAGTGAGACGCTACCACTGCCATGCATTTGGTGAAGACCCTGGGGCTGAGGTCAGACCAAAGGGCAGGGCTCGGAACTGAAAGTGACTGGCACCCAGCGAAGCGCAAATGATCTCTGGATGCCCTGGCCATTTTGATGTGGTAGTATGCATCCTTCAGATCTATTGAGCACATCCAATCGCCCTTCTGTAAGAATGGAAGGATCGATTGAAGTGTGACCATTGAACTTTTCTTTCTTGTGAAGGTACTGAGGTCGCTTAGGTCCACAATGGGCCTCCAGTCCCCTGTTTTCTTTGGAACTAAAAGAACCTTGAGTAAGTTCGAATCCTCTTTGGTCCGCTGGGACTGGTTGGATGACTCTTTTTCTAGCAGTTTTGAAATTTCTATAGCTGCTGGCTCTCGCAGATGGGGCACATCTGGGAGTCTTTTCTTTGGAATGGGATAAGATAGAAATGGTATATTGTAACCTCTGGTAACCACGCTTTTACCCACTTGTCTGTAGTTATGTTTTGCCAGGCCTGAGGGTATAAAGCTAAGCGACCCGACTGCCTCCAGAGCAGGACAGTCGGGCCTCCTCTCAGGAGTGCTGGAAAGGTTTACCAGGGAGTGTATCCCTGTCACCTTGATTCTGGACCCCCTCTGCCGCCAGGGCGTCTTCCACCTCTGCCCCTCCTCTGCCTCTAGAGGGGCATCACCCTGTGTGCCTGGGAAAGATCCTTGGGGTTTTGAAACCACATTTTTCCACCACGTTGCCCTTTGGGTACGGTCTGGATGGGGTGGAAAACGGACTCGACAGCAGACAGAGTCTTTCCCTCCTGCTCACACCGGGTAGGGTCTCCTTTACTTTGGGGCCAAAAGAGTGGCACCGTCAAATGGGGCGTTAGTAAAGGAAGACTTGAAGGCTTCCAAATGAACATAAGCGCATCCAGGATTGTCTGCGAAGAGCAACGCTGAAGCTGCTGCCCTACTCGAACCTTCGCTGCGTAAGAGATCAGCCTCATGGACGAGTTCACAATGGATGTAAGGGTATTAAGTTGCTGTCACTTTCTCTGAGACAGCAGCATCTGTAGTACCCTGGAGGGTATCTCCCAACTCTTTGACTAGATCCTCTGTAGTCGTGTAAAGTGGGTCAAATAGTTCAGGGATCGCATGGAAAAAGCAGCTGAACTAAAAATGTGCTTCCCATACCTGTCCATAGTCCTAGAATCTTTATTAGGGGGATGGACAGATGAGAAAGATTCCGACATCTCCTTTCGTGGCGCTGCCACCACCATAGCGTCCACTGGAACTCCTTTTGTCAAGTAAGCCTTGTCCTGGGGTGCAGTGATATACTTATTAGGCTTCCTAGGGACTGGTTCCACTGTGTCAGGAGCCTCCGCCCTCGAGCAATAAGTTCCATTAATTCATCAAAGGCGGAGTGACCCAGGAGGAGGAAGGCGAGCACCAAATGCCTTCAGAAAGACTGACTCATCCTCAGAAGGGGGGAGGGACTGCCAGTCACCTCTCTGTTTCAGGATCTCCAATATGTCAGAAAAAGAGACATCTTCTGAAGGTGACTTAGGGGACACTTCTGACTCATCCAAGTCAGTATCGGATGTCAAAGATTCTTGTGGAGAATCTAAGTGTCTCCTCTTACACAATCTTTTCCTAGGGACTTCTTAGGGGAGCATCCGAAGAAGCCTCCGAGGAAGAGGGGCACCCTCCAGGGGTGGCTGAGACACCGGTGCTCGGCGCTTGGATGTAGCCGTGGGTGCAGAGGAGGATAACGGACCTTTATGGGGAGGAGAAGCTGATCCTGCTGGCGTGGTTGTCTGGGTAGACAACACCTTCCTCATGAGGTCGAAAGCCCCGGGTCCCGAGTGAGGTATCTCCCGGTTCGAAGAAATGGGAAGAATCCCGAAACAGGCACCAAGGCATCGACCCGAGGACGGAACCGAGTCGATCCGCCGAGGCCCGAGGGCGTCGGAACGAAACATCGGTCCGACTCTGTCCTGGAACCAAGGATGGATCTTTGGCTCGAGACTCCGGTACCGGATCGGACGGAGTCGAGGTGAACGGAGCCGACCGAAAAGGACGGTTCTGGCACTGAGGGCTCCACAATCAGCAGCTCAGCTTTACGGCTCGAAGACTGGACAGGTCTCGGAGGAGGAACAGATGGAGATAACGGAAGGCCTTCAAGTCTCGACATCAATTGAGAGGAGACCGAGATGAGCTTGGATAAGGCCGTATTCTCCATTAACTTCTGCACCACACGGTCTACATCGGTGTCGGAGAGAGGTCGGAAGAACGAGTCGAAGGTATCGAAGGCGGAGCCGACCTCAACAGAGTCGGTGGAGGAGCTCCATCACCGGTTCCAAGACTCGAGGCTCGAAACTGCCAACAGTTGAACACTCGGCTCCGAAGTCTGTGGAACCGGTGATCTAACTACTGAACAGCTCGGAGCCGATGACCTGGGCTCCGACGTCTTCGATTCCTTCGAGGATTTGGATGCCTGGTCTGAAGCATCCAGAGCCTCCTGAAAGGAAGGTTTTAATAACCCCCTGTCCATGAGTTTCCTGCGCCTATCTGTCATGGCCCTCCCACTAAAAGAGTGACAAATTGAACAGTCCTCTTGTAAGTGGAGAGGGCCAAGGCAGTAGACACAGGAACTATGGTTGTCAGTAACTGACATTTTTTGGCCACACTGGCAACGTTTAAAACCTGATTTAATTTTCTCAGACATCTTAAAGAAGAAACAGGTAAAGAGAAAAAAGTCAAGTCCAGTAGAGTGACAAATCCAGTAAATATGTCGAATCCGATAATACAAGTCAGTCCGGTTGTCAAATTCAAGTAAGGGGTGGTAGGCCCCGAAAAACTCTAATAAGTTTAATTAAACTTAACGGTACCGAGTATTTCTACCTTACCACACACACATACACTATGTCACCAATAGTACTTTAGAATAAATTTTTCCTGAAAAATAACAATAATAAAAGTTATTTCTTATCTGAAGTTGCTCGAGCTCGATCCCAGTGATGCGAACGCAGCAGCGGCAAACTAGATCTGAGGTAAAGGCAGAGGGGGATTGTGGGTATTAGGTTGTCTCGAGCTTCTTCTCGATGCAGAGCTTGCAAGCGGCCGACACGGAGCCGAGGATCGGCTCCGAACCCATGTGTAAGAACAAACGGCGAGATTGTACACTATCACATTGACCTATTCTCTAGTAATGGTTGGGGGATCGTGTTATGTGGTATTTCCTTTGGACTACTGGGGGTGGGGGTAGAAATTTGAGCTGAACCTGTCAGCCAAAATGATGACAATGGCATCGGTTCAGTGAGGATGACGACATATGCAATAAATTCTGCACATTGTTGTGTATTTCCTCTGAGGTTACATACATAGCTGTAGAAAGCTTTGTGGTGTCCTTTGCCTTAGAAGCTATTTTTTCTTCAATGTAGCCTTTGAAGTACTAATTACCCTCTTAGCTGCCTATTTATATTGGTCAGGAGGCTTTAGCATATATGGCTTTGTTCCTCCTAGGCTTAGCCAAATTTTTTTCCTTTTGTTGTATAATGACAATTCCACCATGGTGGTTTGTCTTTTGAGTTTGTCTTTCTGTCTTTCTTTTATGTATGGTATTAGCAGTACAGGGCACTGCAATGACTGGGTATACTAGCACCACTTATTTTTAGGATAACACTGGAATTTTCTCATATGAAGTCTTAAGATATGGGTATATCCCAGGACTCAGAAGAACTCTTTGGCAGCATCTAATTCCTGTTGGTAGCTATTCTGAAATACTGTGGACAGAAACTGGACCTTGTCCTCTCGGAATGATGACTTCTGCACCTAGAAAAAGAACTTGTGAGTGAACAGTAGTATTTTGAAAGACTTGCTAACAGAACCAGGAGTTGGTAAAAGTTGACTGAAGTTTGTGATGCATTTAGGATCTCTTTCAGGGGACAACCTGGATGAGGCAGTCATCCAGATATAGGTAAATATTAATGTTTTTTGTCCTGCTTAAGGCAATTACTAGAACCAGGCATTCAGTAAAATCCTGGGTACAGCAGATAGTCCAAATGGCAAGATGATGTAATTGTAATGGTCATCTCTTGTTTTTAATACAAAAAGTTGCCTAACCATCTTGTGTATATTGATGTGTAGACTGGCATCCTTTATTTCAAAGGTCACCATGTATGCCTGTGGAAGACACAAGGGCACATAGCTCTGCAGGGACAGTATTCTGAAACATGGGACTCTAGCAACTTGTTCAGTCTGGAGAGATTCACAAATGTATCTCTAAGTTCCTTCTTCTTCTTTAGACTAGATGCAGTCTTGAGTAAACATTAGGTCACTTTTCCTTTCTCTAAAACATTCCCTATGGAAGACATTCTATCCATGGAAGCATAAGGTGGTATTCATCTTTGAGCACAGCTGGAATGCATAGAAATCTTGTTTTATTCTGTCCCCTCCCAGAAATGTTGCCTGTAACTCTGCTTTATTATCTGCATGGGATAACCTAACTGCCCTGCATGGGATAACCTTCCAGTCAATCACAAAGAAAGCCAGCCAGCCTACTATCCATGTGGGGGGCAAGAAAGTGTACATATATGTGGGGGAGGGGGGCAGAATGGGTTGGGATGGTGTTTTACGGGTGGGAAAAGGGGCAAGATTTTCCGAGTCACAGCTAATTCCTCTGACTGTCAAGGACAGGCCTTCCAGGCTTTGCCAACAGGTCAGTTTGTCACCATTATCTGTAAAGCCTTTTCTTTTCTTTTTGCAGCTTTGTCTTCTTGTACTTACGACAGAAAGGCCAGCTTTTACTTGGAAAAGTTATGACATATCTTGGTGCTGGGGAATGAAAAAGATCCTTAACTGACTACGTTTTTCCAACTTTCCTAAAGTTTCTTTAAAAATTAGCATTTCCTCCAGTTTCTTAATCACAAACACTGCTGTGAGTACAGAAAGATGCTCCTTATCCAATGGGGATATCAAGAAGCACTGTTTTCACAAGTTCTGGTTAGGAATGTGGCCTCAATCAAACATGTTTCCCAACCACTTGACCCTGCAGCAACTGTTCTTCATGATGCTTCCATTGCATCTTATGTACCCACATTTAATGGAGTACCTGGCAACGTGAGAACTGAGGCTGTATAATTCAAACATCTGTCTTTTCAGGTCCTTGTCTTCAATCATCGCTGCCTGTCTCAACTGGCTAAGGAGGGCAGGACTTCCAAGATAGCTACAGACTGAGAAACAGGATGATTAGATATCTTCATGTATGAAAAATGAGAAATTGCTATACAAGCCAGTAAAGGTTATTAGTCTGGGTAAAATTTGGTCAGTGGTTAGCAATTACAATGTTTGAATGTCAGCAAAGAAGGAATTTTGAGAAAATAGGGAAAAATCAACCAGAAAAGGAAAGAGAAAAACAGATACTAGGGAAAACATAGCAAAAGGTTCATATTTCAGCTTCAGTACAGTAGACTGCTTCCAATAATTTTGAAGGGAAAAAAAATGCACTCAGAGGTGTTTAAAGTAAGAAAACACTGGAGGAATATATAAAGTCAAATGAGAAAAAGTAAGAAGCGTTAAGTAGCAATTCAGATGAACTGATAAAACTGCAGAAGGTGAAATGAAGGAAAGACTGGCTAAGCACTTGGCTTCCCAAGAAGAAATGCTTCAATAATGGTACATTTAGAAACCAGAATACATAGAAAAAAAACTGAGATATTTTGCTATACCAGAGAAAATGAATGAAAAGACTGCATCCAGTTATATAAAAGTAAATATAAGCAACTGAATTGAGGTCCCACGGGAAGATTGGATAACAGAGGGCACACCATGTGTATGCTTCAAATCAGGGCATCAGAACACACCAGATACCTATATTAATAAAGACACAAGCAGATCAGTAGAAAGAGATGTTCCTGACAAAGCTGCGGCAGAAGGGAAAACAACTGAAGGGAAAGCAGAATACAGAAAGTAATTATTTACTATATACCCAGTAGCAGAGATTCATAGATTCACAGACTGTTACTAGGCTAATGACCTGTGTGTGTGTGTGTGTGTGGGGGGGGGGGGGGCTTTCTAAGCCTAGCCAAGGTTTCCTGAAAGAATGATGATGTCCTGCATCCAAACAGGACATTGATGGCCACGTATTTATAAACTACCTCTGTCCATAAGGGACATGGGTGCCAGGCCCTTTGTAAATTTCTTATTCCCCATCCACTTGTCTAGGGTGTGCTTAAACTGGGTAACAGACAAACTCAGCTTCCATAGGAGGGGCAGTCTCTTGGACACAACTGTCTCTCCAGCATGTTTTGTTTAAGTCACAGACAAAATTCAGGTCCTTAGACCTTGTATTTCTGGTACTCTGACTTAAGAATATTCAGGACATTTATAAGTATAGGGTTTGCGGATGCCTTGTAAGCAGGGCATAGATCAACCCTCAGCAATCTACAGGAGACTGAGTACAGGGAAAAGGCTTTAAGGCACTCTTCATAACGCAGGTTTGTTACACTTTGTATTCTTTTTTAAGGAACCTTTGAGTTCACTCTAGTTGCTCCATATGTCTGGTCAGGTGTATACCAAAGGGAGCACTATACTCTATGACTGGTCTGATAAAGGCGGAGTAAAGTGGAATAATGATCTACATGCCATCCTCTTACTTATAAGTTGCACAACATAAAAGGACTTCCTCGCCATTGTGTGTAGATAAAGTACAGTACCAAACCACGTAAAAAACATCCAATGTTCACGAAAAGCTGCTGTAACAGAAACAAAACTCGTTGGCAGTTCTTGGGATCAAGCAAAATAGTTTATTGGAAGTAAAAAATGAGCGCTTTCGCGTGGTCCATCCACGCTTCATCAGATGAATCACTTAAACCTGTGCAAAGATTATATACAACCGCTCAAGGCGGGAAAGTCTGCTCATTAATCAATTAACATTTAAATCATGCTGAAAACATTAAAAACACTTAACCATTTAAATGCGCTTGTAAGCTCAAATCTTGAGTTACTATATACTTTTATATTTTCAGAGAACATGTATACGTGTTCTCATGTGAATATCTATAGTATTATAATAACTAATAAATGAGATAAAAATATATACGTAAATTAAAACATTAATAACACTTAGTTAAAAATTTTAACTCGTTAATAAAAATTTTGTATATTTATACAAATCAAAATTTACCAAATATGAATGAAACCCATCACTAATTTATACAAATAAAGACTTCCTCGCCATTGTAGCCACAAGGTGGTCGAAGGTAAGGCTACTGTCTACATGTGTACCCAGATCCCTGACCACTGGGTTGATTCTTGGGGGGTGTATTATCAACATGGTAATGAGCCTGGATGTTGATTTCTCAAGGGGTATAATTATGCATTTTTTAGCATTGCATTTAAGACAGTGGCTTTAGTACCATTTGTTAGTCAGAGACAGACCTTCATTAAGAATGCTATTGTCTGCAGGGGAGTTGATAACCCCCATCTTGCAAACTCAGTCAGCCATAAACCTTCAGCATTTGCTTCCATTTCACAGAAATAGATGCCAAAAAGGAGGCGGCACAGTACCAAGCTCTGGGGGATTCTACTTGTGACTGACCTCTTGGTGGAAGTGGCCTCACCTATTTTGACCTCCTGGTTTCTATCAGTGAGTCAGCTGGCTATCCAGCAGGTGCTAAAAGGGTTTATACCTAAATTGGTGAGCTTGTCTATAATGCCTGACTGGGGTATTGTATCAAAAGCATAGGCCAGTTTGGGGTAAGCTGTGTGCACAAGCTTCCCTTCATCCAATGCTTTACTGACCCCCTCAAAAAAGTCCACCAGATTTAATAGGCATAACCTTTCTTTAACAAAGCTGAACTGTGATGGGTCCAGCATTTGCATGTTACCTATGTCCTCATTTATCATATCCATGATGAATCTTTCCATGGTCTTACACATGAGGCTGGTAAGACGTATGGGCCTGCTTGGGTCAGTGGAAGGCCCTCCTTTGTGGAGAGGAATGACTGTAGCCATCTTCTATTACTTGGCCAAAAACCTTGACTGAAGGCACCAGTTGAAAGGAGATTAAAGTGACCAGAGAGTTCATGTTTCATGCTATTTATTAAACATACCATGATGTTATCGGGGTCCATCAAGGCAGTGTTTTTTGTCCTTGTAAAGTGCATTAATGACCTATTCTCTAGTAATGGTTGGGGGATCGTGTTATGTGGTATTTCCTTTGGACTACTGGGGGTGGGGGTAGAAATTTGAGCTGAACCTGTCAGCCAAAATGTTGACAATGGCATCGGTTCAGTGAGGATGATGACATATGCAATAAATTCTGCACATTGTTGTGTATTTCCTCTGAGGTTACATACATAGCTGTAGAAAGCTTTGTGGTGTCCTTTGCCTTAGAAGCTATTTTTTCTTCAATGTAGCCTTTGAAGTACTAATTACCCTCTTAGCTGCCTATTTAGATTGGTCAGGAGGCTTTAGCATATATGGCTTTGTTCCTCCTAGGCTTAGCCAAATTTTTTTCCTTTTGTTGTATAACCGACAATTCCACCATGGTGGTTTGTCTTTTGAGTTCGTCTTATTCTTAATACGAATGGGCACAGCTCACTCTATACAGTTATCAATATGGATTTACAGACATTCTGTAAACAGCTCAGTGTATTCTATGGTGTTTACTGGGTTTGGGGATGCTTGGAATTTAGCCAATGTGTTGCTTAGTAGAGAGAGATTAACCTTGGAATAGCTACTACATGTTTTTGGTTTCACTAGATACCTGGATTTAATTTTTATTTCAAGTAATACTGCCTTATGGTCAGATCTGATGAGCAAAAATATTACATTAGGTGTGGAACCTTGGCCTCCCCATGCTTGTAAGTACAAGGTCAAGGATGTTTGTACTCCTGGTAGGAGAATGGACCAACTGTTCCAGGATGTTGTTATTAACAAAGTTTAGGAATCACTGGGCTTTTACAGCACAGTAGTACACCACAGCTTGTACATTAGAAGTGGTGTAAGATGAATTAGAAGCAAGTTTATCTCAGCAATCAGAAGATGTCAAGATGCAGGTGTAAGATTCAAGTTGCTATATCCATATGTCTTCAGAACATTTTTTAAAGGAGCAGAAACAATTTTGGATATAGAACAGGCTAAGGAAGAAATAAAGTTTAACCAGCAAACAGTGAGCCAGCATGTTGAAGGGGATTACTTATCTCTGTATTTGGACAGCAACAAAGCCCACACAAGGAGCTAGGCAGTGAAACCCTTTTCCAAAAAAATGCTTAGCTGACAGTAAAAAGACTGGGAGCTGAATAGGAAAAGTGCAGTTTTGTACCTACCATAAATGTAGATGTTCGAGTGCTAATACAGCTGCAGTCATAACAGATGGGTTTTCCTGCCGTCAGGCGGGTCCTCGGTCGGCCGAATTCCAAAGTCTAGGTCCGGCGTCGGATGTTGTCGCTTCTTCTCTGACGTCAGTGCAACAGGGGTATAAAAGAACCAGCCGACGCCATTTTCTTCAGTTTTTCTTGCCCCAGATTTCAGGTGCCCCCAGAAGGAAGGCAATACATAAATTTATGTAATAATGCAATGCAATATAATCAAAAAACAGTAGTTGCAAGCAAATACACCATAAAAGAATACCCCAATCAGGTTGTATGAGGAGGTGTTAGCCATTAGGCCTGTCCCAAGAGGGGAAGGAGGGAGGGAAACCTGGACTGCAGCTGTATTAGCACTCGAACATCTACATTTATGGTAGGTACAAAACTGTACTATGTTCATCGTGCATACAGCTGCAGTCATAACAGATGGGTAGAATCCCAAAGCTAAAAAAGGGGTGGTAGGCAGTAGGTGGAACTTGAAGGAGCCAGGATGCCCTGCAAGACTGCAGTGGCAAAGCCTGCTCTAGATTTGGAGTATAATGGTAGGTCATAGTGCTTGGAGAAAGTATGTACAGAACTCCAAGTGGCTGCTTCCAAAATATCTTTGGTAGGAACCCCCCTGAGGAAAGCTGCAGAGGTAGCTGTGGCCCTTGTGGAGTGAGATCTGATGCCTGCGGGTACAGTTTTACTATGAAAAGAGTAACAAAAGCATATGCAGTGGGCTATCCATTTTGAGATTGTCTGTTTGGAAATAGGCTTCCCTTGAGCTCCTGTAGCATAGGACACAAAGAGTTGCTCTGATTTTCTGAAAGGCTTTGTTCTGTCCAAATAATAATATAGCTGTCTGTGAATGTCCAAGGAATGTAGTAGTCTCTCCCCTTTGTTTTGAGGATTAGGGTAAAAGGTAGGTAAGTGGATAGCCTGATTCAAGGCTACCCTGGATACTACCTTTGGCATAAAGGAAGGATTGGTTCGTAAGGAAACTCTGTCCTGATGGAAAATGATGAAAGGCTGCACAGCCATGAGGGCTTGTAGTTCCGAAACCCTGCGAGCTGAGGTGATAGCCAGAAGGAAGGCTGTTTTCCATGACAAATATTGCAGTTCTGTTGAAGCAGCTGGCTCAAAAGGAGGCAAGGTCAGTTTTTCTAGAATGAAATTGAGGTCCCAAGCAGGTACTGGTTGTTTCCTTGGGGGTTTTATATTCTTAGCCCCTCTGAGGAACTGTCTTAAGAGGGGGTGAGAGAACAAAGGAGGATCAATGTTGTATTCTGCAGAAATCGCTGAGGCATGGATTTTGATGGAGGAGAATGAAAGTCCACTGCTTAGCATCTCAGCTAGGTACTGTATTATTTGAGGTTAATTCAATATTCCAGGATTCTGACCCTTTTTCTCATTCCAGGCACAAAACCGTTTCCATTTTGCGGAGTAAGCTTTTCTAGTAGAAGGCCTTCTGGCCTCCAAAATGACATCCTGCACCTCCTTGGAGAGTAGGGTCTGTTGTGAACTTAAGGAATCTTCCATGCGGCTAGATTTAGTGTTTTCAGCGGACTGTGAAGAGTTTTGAAGTTGTGCTGAGTCAGTAGAAGAGGCATTAGAGGCAGGATCCATGGTGGGGAATGCGTCAGGCTCCTCAGGAGTGGGTACCAGTGTTGTCTTGGCCAGTCTGGAGCAATGAAAATCATCTTTGGTCTGTCTGCTCTGGTTTTTAATAGAACTTTGGGCAGCAGAGGAAGAGGTGGAAAGGCATAAACTGTCATTGTTGTCCAACTGAAAGAGAGTGCGTCCACTTTCCAGGCCTGTGGATGAAAGGTCCTTGAGCAGAATTTTTCCAATTGGTGATTTCTGTGGGAGGCAAAGAGATCTATGTCTGGCCTTCCCCATGCTTGAATTATCTTTGTAAAAACTTGAGGATGCAACTTCCATTCGTGTGGATCTGTCATATTTCTGCTTAGGTTGTCTGCCAGCGTGTTTTCCTTGCCTGGCAGGTACTGTGCTTGAAGTTCGATTTGTAATTCCAGAGCCATGTTCCAAAGAGACATGGCTAGCCTGCATAGGGGGTATGAATGGGTTCCTCCATGTTTGTTTATGTACCACATTACTGTGGTGTTGTCTGTCCTTATCAACAGCTGGCCTGGATGCAGTAGGTCTTTGTAATCTATAATAGCATTTATTACTGCTAGCATTTCCTTTTGATTGATGTGTAGGTGCTTTTCTTTTTGGGACTATTTGCCCTGAATGCACCGATCTGTCATGTGCGCCCCCCAGGCGTAGTCCGAGGCGTCTGTTGTGATGACTTGATTTACTTGAGGCTTGCAGAATGGGAGACCTGTGTTTCTTTGGCATGCTTGAGCCCACCACAGAAATTCCTTTTGAAGACATGGAATCAGTGGTATTATTCTTTCCAAACTGTGGCTGTGTTGAGACCATAGGTTTTTTAGGTACCATTGAAGTTTCCTCATATGCAGCTTTGCACATGGGATTAGTATAATGCAAGATGCCATGAATCCCAGAGCCTGCAGGATTTTCCTTGCAGTCAGCCTGGTGAAAGTTGCCAGTTTTCTGAAGTATTGAGTTAGTTGCCCTTGTTTCTCTGGCGTGAGGTAGGCCATCTGGGTATTTGTATTCAAGCTGGCACCCAGGAAAATTACTGTTTGAGAGGGTATTAGCCTTGATTTCTTTTTGTTGACTGTGTATCCCAAAGAATTCAACAACATTATTACAAATGCCAGATGTTTCAGAAGTATGCGTTTGCTGTCCGCTTGGATCAGGCAGTCATCCAAATATGGGTATATTTGTATCCCTTGAAGTCTGCAGTAGGCAATTACTGATGCCATGCATTTCGTGAACACTCTGGGCACAGTAGATAAGCCAAAGGGCAATGCAGAGAATTGATAATGGGTTGAACCTGCAAGAAATCTGAGGTATCTTCTGCAATCTTGTCTGATTGGGACATGCAGGTATGCCTCCTTGAGGTCCAATGTTACCAGCCAAGACTCCTTGCCCAGCATGGGAAGAGGCTGTTGTAATGTGAGCATCTTGAATTTCGGCACGAGTAAAAATGTGTTTAGGATGGATAGGTCCAAAATAGGTCTCCAATCTCTTCCTTGGTACCAGGAATAGTCTGGAGTAAAAACCTTGACCCTGTTCTTGTGCAGGTACCTCTTGAATAGCTTTCATGTCCATGAGATCTGAAATTTGTTTTTGTGCCTCTGCCCTTTGATTGTGTGGCAGGTTTGGCATGCCTCTCATTTTTGGAAGGGTGTGAAAGTGGAATCTGTAGTCTCTGTCTATAATGTCCAGGATCCATTTGTCTTTTGTGACAATATGCCAATTTTTTGAAAATAATGCCAGTTTTCCGCCTAAAGGTGCTGCCATTTTGAACTTTGCTTGGCATGCAAAGGGGAAAGTCATTGGTTCTGCTTTCTGAATGGCTGTGAACTATCCTCACCACCTCTTTGTGTAGGTGCTTGCCATTGTCTGCCTCTAAACGATCCTTAAGATTGCCCTCTACCCCTCGGGCGCCTGTATCTACCTCTTTGGGGTCTGTCCGTGGCTGGAAAGGACCAATTTTTTGAAGGCCAATTTCTACTGAAACGTGGAGGTTGTACCTGTAGGAAATCTTTCACTCTTTGCATTGATTTTGCCTTTTCCTCCATTTTCTTTAATACCTCCTCAGCTTTAACACCAAACAATACATCTTTTTGAAGAGATGCATCTAGTAATTTAGCTTTGACATGATCTGGTAAGGATTGCTCTTTGAGCCAAGCATGTCTACGTATGACTGATCCTGTAACAGCAGCTCCACAAGAGGCCTCTAAAGCATCAAAACCACATTGCAAGGTATGTTTACCCACTTGCTCTGCACTATGTAACAAATCCTGTAACTCCTTCAAGTCTGGTTGTTCAGGTTGTGACATTTTGCTTTTCAACTGTGATAACAGAAACTGTTGGTACTTTAACATATGGAACTGACAGTTTAATGCCCTCATGGTTAAGGTGACCGAGGTGTATATCTTCTTCCCCCACCTTTCTAAAGCTCTGGAATCTCTCTCTAAAGGTAATGGATTTTTAGCAGTGGAGGCCTTAATTCCCTTGGGACCCTGTGAAATAGTTTCTGGGTCAGCCGCATGGCTTTTGTATAGGAATTGGTGTGAATCAGGAACCCGGTAATACCTGTCAGGCTTGACTGGAGCTGAAGGTAAAGAATCTGGGTTAAGGTAGGCCTCCGAATACACATCATCTAGTATGTCTAATACAGGAGGTATAGCCAGAGGCCTGTGCTGAGGGAGCAAAAGGAAATCCCTAAGCCTTTTCTTGGAGTCTGAGTACTCTTGGCCTTCCCAGTGGAAGTGTTCCCTCAAGGTATGTAAGGTTTCCCCAAAAGAGTAATCCTCAGGGGGGGAAGACAGAGGGAATGGACTCCTCTGCATCAGAATCTTCAAAAGGGGAGTATGAATGTTCCTGGTCTTCAGAATGTTCTGAAATAATGGAGGCCTGGTCCGAGGAAGAGGATTCTTCCTCCACTCTGGGCCTTTTGTCCGGGGGTTGAGAACCCCTGATAAGAGTAATCAAATCCTCAGCCATTTTGAGCATCTGCTTTTTAGGCATGGGGCCTTGAGAGGGGCCCTGTGGAGCTTGTCTTTTAGTATGCATGGCTGCTTTAGACTTAGTGAAAGCCTTGATGGAAAAAGAAGAAGAAGGCCTGAAGACACCTTGAGAGGTGGCAGGCCTGTCTAAACTCTGAGTTTTACCGCCAAGAGTGGCTTCGGTATCTGTAGTCGGGGTGTGGGCCGAAGAGCCTGCGACCTCGAGCACAGAAGACACCGCCAATGAAGTGTCATCAGTAGTCAGGGGCTGCGTAGGCGCCTCGCTGAGAACCGGACCACCTGTAGTCGGCTTTAGCGTGGTGTCGGTTGAAGTCGCGGACTTCGTATGCCGGTCCTTATCTTTGCGTCTTTTACTCAAAACTGGAGTCGGAGTATCCGACGACATAATGTAATTAAACTTTTTGCCAGAATAGTGTTGGGCGAACTCCACCCAATGCTTAATAGTGCGTCTATTGAATGTAGCACAAAAACAACAGGCCGAGACGTCGTGGTCTGGGCCTAGGCAAGGAATGCAGAGGGAATGAAAATCCTTATGCGGTATTTGCTTCCCACATGAAATGCAATTATTAACTTTGTCTGACATCGGTCTGAGGCAAGAAAAGTTTCCCCAACGGGGTACTTAGCTTTCAAGAAGATTTTGGTTGAAAAATATTTGTAATCTCAGGAGCTGGCCAACCGGCACTTGCGAAATGCTTCTGCTTCAGGCACCGCGTGGCAAGAAAGACTGAAGAAAATGGCGTCGGCTGGTTCTTTTATACCCCTGTCGCACTGACGTCAGGGAAGAAGCGACAACATCCAACGCCGGACCTAGACTTTGGAATTTGGCCGACCGAGGACCCGCCTGACGGCAGGAAAATCCATCTGTTATGACTGCAGCTGTATGCATGATGAACATCTTATACCAGAGACTGGTGTTGGGTGACTAAGATGATCAGAGAAAAGACCAGCAACAATGTAAAATTAGTGAAGAACTAACTGGAAGCATAAATGCTATCAGATGTAGTTTAGATATGTGAACCATGGTTCAGCAAGAAATGGTAGAAAAAGACTGGAAGTTAGTGGACTGTGTTAAACTGACAGAAAACTGCAAAGCATAAACCCCATGTTATATCATTAATGCTTACAATGACACTGAAGGGGATGAAGAACTACCAAATGTAACAGTTTTTGTTCTTATTAACATCATGATGTAAAATGCATGTTTTGCTGTAAAGCAGTCCTGTATACTATGCAGTTGGGGTATTTTTAAACATGAGATAGTGAGATTTTATCACAGATATCTGCATTTGCTAGTAATATTTAAGTACAAAAGTAATTTTCCTAAATGCAGTATATCCAGGTTTTACAAATGTAACAAGGTGAAAAAGGCTGGAAAAGAAGAAATTAAAGTTAAACAATGGGATCTTCGCTACTGCTGGGGGAATGTAAACAGTGCACTGGTCATACTATACATAAAATTAAAATATAATTATTTCTCCTATTTTTAGAGCTGGGTATCTAGACTAATGTCCTTAATTTAGGCTACAGACAAATTTAGTTTTACAAAACATGGTTAAAAATGATCAAGGGCGTAAAGAATGATAGCTCTTTTTTGCATTTACAAAGTTGCCACCTGTTTTCACACTGATATCTACTTTAAAATGATGCAAGAGGCCTACAGGTACAAGCAATCAGACATGATGGGGTCTGAAACGTTTACTGAGTGAAATCAACAAAGGTTCTTCATTGAATTTGCAAAGTTGACAGCTTTCACCCACATTTAACATTTAAGAGCTCTAAAGAGTGTGTTCTGAGTGAAATTTACAAGGTACAATGCAATTAACATGTAGAGGGATACTGGCAAGAAGTCTGGGATAAATGAAGTTTGAAAGTAAGGGGCATTAATACTTATACAAGTAGCTGCCTCCACAGCAGTTTTAGTATTTTAATGCATTAAATATAACAGCACATAACTTAGCTTACTTAAAAGTACCCAGTGCAATTACAGTGAAAAGTTAATGTCTACTAAAACTATGCAAGTTCCATTGGGGAGGAGGCTGGAAAGTGGTTTTAGTTTTGTATTTTTGCAGTGAGTTTAAAAGGGAATTTTTCTAATATTTTTTAAAAGTATTTTATTTTTGTTTCTTGAGTGCTTTTTACTGATGTAAAAAAGGCTGGTAAAATGTGACACAGGCTCAAACAGAGATAAACACACGGAAGATCAGCCTGCCAAATATTAGTGAGTGCACGTAAACTGCAAGACAGAAATATTCTCAAAAGAACTGTCACATATATCATAATATGTGCGAGTAGTAGAATAGCTATTTTGTCAATATTAACACAACATGTAAATGGTCTTGCAGGTAGGGACAAAAAAAAAAGAGAGAGAGAGAGAAATGAATTATATTAAGATGTGCGGGGTGCAGAACACCACACCGCAACAAAAGAACCTGGACAAAACTTGCTGTGGTAAAAAGCACACACACAAAAAAAATTACTTCTAAAATAGTCATCTACTGCACTTTCAAATATTTCTTGGTTGTTAGCTGTTCTTATTTGTAGTGGTAAACCATTCCCCCCCAAGCCAGTTATGAAGACTAGGCACCAGATATTCTTGTTCTATGGTGATTAGAACTGAACTCAATTGCTAAATAAACTACCAGTGAAATATCTGTCAGACATTTATAAATTTATAAATTAAAATCGGGTCACCCCCTAATCAACCTGTAATTGACACAGTAAAGAGAGAGAACTCAGTCTAGCTACATATCCCAGGTGCTTGACCCTACTGATTTGCCTAATAAAACACTTTTGGATTTTCTCCAATATCGCCAATTGAGATCTATTACAATTACAAACTAAGTACAATATTCAATACAAGGTCTATTACCTTGTACAGACTCTTTCATTCCTCTTGAAAATACACCGTATTATATCCTTTAGAGCACAGCAAATCACCTAATAAACTTCATAAGTAAACCTGCTGACTACAGTAACGCAAGTTTCTAAAATTACTTTCACCACTGAGAATTACAGTTCCATATCTAATAATAACAAGAGTTGTTTCCATAATGAATAATCTTTTACTAACATTAAATTCCATATGGTTATTCTTAAATTATGAACATAGATTATCCATGGACCTCAGAATTCTTGCTTGATCTTTAAATAGTTCACAATAGATTTAATCTTTGAGTCGTCAGTTTGACAAGTCTCAAGTTAATCGTCCTGTTCTTCTGATGATAAAGGTGCATTTTATCCTGACCAAACATTGTAGGCTTTACATACATCTCTTCCTAAACACTAATTAGTTTCTAAAAATAGAGTTACTTCAACACAAGTGATATGCTTTTGTTTGATTCAGTTTATGTTGCTATTCATTACTAGTCCAAAGTTATTTTTAACAGCTATCAATTTCATTTTACCAGTTACATGACCTTTAAGCTGGGATTCTGTTTAATAAAATTAATCAAATGATGGAATTCTTCAAGTATCTTAAAGTTATATAAGATATGGCCAGAATGGAAAGAAAGCTAATGCATTTATGTGGCATGTCTGTAAGATGATGTGAAGCATAAAACAATGAAATCTACTTTATGATCTAAAATACAAACTTTACTGATCATGACATTATCTTTCATCTATTTTTAATACTTAATATACATTGTTCCTATATAATTTTATTACAGTTTCTAAAGAATGCACATCAATTTCTAACGCTTCTGTTTCAAACTAGATTTTAATCATTTATTATTTTTAAACATGACATGGAATGGTAAGGATGACTGGAGTACACAGAGGGAGTATGTAAGAGTAAAAGGTAGGAAAATCTTCATGTCTAAAACACATAATAATTCATAATCTACCATAAAAATAATCAGTGAAGCTACTCACCACCCGTTTCCTGAGGATATTTCCAACCCTTCACTAGTTGTTCAAAAGCTTATTTTTTGACAGCCATTTAGTTATACAATCTTTATTCTGGCTTAGTTCTGTTACTTACACAATCCTTTCCTGTCTTTCTTGTCTTTTTTGTTTCTGTCCTTTTCATTTCCACTATCTTCACCCATCAGCATTCTCTGCAATTCCTTCCTTTCTTGCTCTTCTCGTTCCCTTGAGAGCTGAGAGCTTGTTTTCTTGTTTTGCAACATGTTCTCAATGTTTTTGCCCATTTCTTCAAAATCACTGTCTTCGGCTGAGCTGCTGTCAGTATCTGTAGATAGGATCTCTGTTGACTCCAGAACCCTAAAAAAGATGGTGAGAAATCAAAATGCATTCCAGGAAAGTAAAAGCCAAATGACAATGGAAGCTATACTCCAACCTGAACTCATTTGATTGGTTTATTGAGTTTAAATTAGTAATGAAATAATAAAGAAGCAGGAATATCAAACATATTAAGAATATGATTTAAAACTTTGTCAAAGTGGTAAAATGGTACACAAAACTCACCAGCTCCATTGGCAAGACAATGAAGCCCTGACTTTCACATCACCAGCCAAGATTTTTCCAGTGGCTCAGGTGCCGGGAGGAGCAGCTACAAATGCTGCAGAGGGAAACATACGCTGGTCCACAAGGATACCAAGAAAACTGCACTTATTTAGTGGAATGCATGTACAGAAACAAGCACACTCCACCTGTGAAGCGAGCTGTAACAGAAGTCACCATGGTCAGGAGAAGGAGTTAGTTGCATAAACAAAAAATCCATAACTTTTAAAGGATAATACCACCACTCCTGGCACCTGGCTTTCACTTTCCAGAGGAACAAATGATCCAGCTGGCTCTCTCCACCCCAGCCCCTGGGCTTGAAGGAAGGAAAGAATGGACCAGGAGAGTGTCTGATAAAGCTTGGTAGCCAATATGTGACTGAGGACATGCACTTGTATGGAGAGGGCAAAAAAGACTGTCTGGCAGTGTGGACTGTAGACCACCCAACACACACCGAGAAGTGAGGTTAGGGTCATCATACAGGTCTCTATTCCTGGGATATCCTTGTTGCTGCATAACTCATGACCCCACCCCGTACCAGCTAGCTCCTATCCAACACTAGGTGAAATGCCTGGAGAAGAAGAATAAGTGTCCCATGTCTGACTGTAGCAGGAAATCTGTATTGTTGTCTGCATATGTTATTTGGCAGAGGTTTTACACCAGATGCCCTTCCTGACGTACCCCTCCCCATTTATCCGGGCTTGGGACCAGCACGAAGAAATGCACTGGCTTGTGCATCCCCAGTGGCTGGGAAAGTGTAGTTAGGCAGCATAGAATGGTGGTCTGTAGGATGACACTGGTGATCAAGAAGAGGAGGACAAGTGTGAGAGCAGTGCCAAAGATCAAATCGTGGAAATTGAAAAAGGATGATTGTGAGGTGGAGTTTAGGGAAGAGTTAAAACAGGCACTGGGGGGCAGTGAAGAGTTACCGAACAGCTGGGTAACTACAGCAGAGATGGTAAGGGAGACAGCTAGAAAGGTGCTTAGTGTGACATCTGGACAGAGGAAGGAGGACAAGGAGACCTGGTGGAGGAATGAGGAAGTACAGAAGAGTATACAGAGGAAGAGGCTGGCGAAGAAGAAGTGGGATTGTCAGAGAGATGAAGAAAGTAGACAGTAGTATAAGGAGATGAGAAGCATGGCAAAGAGAGAGGTGGCAAAGGCTAAGGATAAGGCATATGGCGAGTTGTATGAAAGGGACACTAAAGAGGAAGAAAAGGACCTGTACCGATTGGCTAGACAGAGGGACCGAGCTGGAAAAGATGTGCAGCAGGGTAAGGGTGATAAAGGATAGTGGGGGAAATGTACTCACAAGTGAGGAGTGTGTGTTGAGCAGATGGAAATAGTACTTTGAGGGGCTGATGAATGAAGAGAATGAGAGAGAGAGAGAAGGCTGGATGATATGGGGATAGTGCATCAGGAAGTGAAACAGATTAGCAAGGAGGAAGTACGGACAGCTATGAAGAGGATGAAGAATGGAAAGGCTGTTGGTCCAGATGACATACCAGTGGAAGCATGGAGGTGCTTAGGAGAAATGGCAGTGGAGTTTTTAACCAGATTGTTTAATGAAATCTTGGAAAGTCAGAGGATGCCTGAGGAGTGAAGAAAAAGTGTTTTGATACCTATTTTTAAGAATAAGGGTGATGTGCAGAGCTGTAGTAACTACAGAGGGATAAAATTGATCAGTCACAGCTTGAAGTTATGGGAAAGAGTAGTGGAAGCTAGGTTAAAAAGGGAGGTGATGATTAGTGATCAGCAGTATGGTTTCATGCCGGGAAAGAGCACTACAGATGCGATGTTTGCTCTGAGTGTGTTGATGGAGAAATATAGAGAAGGTCAGGAGGAATTGCACTGTGTCTTTGTGGACTTGGAGAAAGCATATGATAGGGTGCCTGGAGAGGAGTTGTGGTATTGTATGAGGAAGTCAGGAGTGGCAGCGAAGTATGTAGGAGTGGTACAGGATACATACGAGGGTAGTATGACAGTGGTGAAGTCTGCAGTGGGAGTGACAGATGCGTTTCAGGTGGAGGTGGGATTATATCAAGGATCAGCTCTGAGCCCTTTCTTATTTGCAATGGTGATGGACAGGTTGACAGATGAGATCAGACAGGAGGCACCATGGACTATGATGTTTGCAGATGACATTGTGATCTGTAGTGAGAGTAGGTCCAGGTTGAGGAGACCCTGGAGAGGTGGAGATATGGTCTATAAAGGAGAGGAATGAAGGTCAGCAGGACTAAGACAGAATATGTGTGTGTGAATGAGAGGGAGGATAGGGGAATGGTGAGGATGAAGGGAGTAGAGCTGGTGAAGGTGGATGAGTTTAAGTACCTGGGATCAACAGTTTAGAGTAATGGTGAGTGTGGAAGAGAGGTGAAGAACGAGAGTACAGGCAGGGTGGAATGGGTGGAGAAGAGTGTCAGGAGTGATTTGTGACAGATGGGTACCAGTAAGAGTGAAAGGGAAGGTCTACAAGAGGGTAGTGAGACCAGCTATGTTGTATGGGTTGGAGACGGTGGCACTGACAAATATGGGTTGGAGACAGTGGCACTGACAAAAAGGCAGGAGTCAGAGCTGGAAGTGACAGAGTTAAAGATGTTAAGATTTGCACTGCATGTGACAAGGATGGACAGGATTAGGAATGAGTATATTAGAGGGTCAGCTCAGGTTGGACGGTTTGGAGACAAAGTCAGAGAGGCGAGATTGCGTTGGTTTGGACATGTGCTGAGGAGGGATGCTGGGTATATTGGGAAAAGGATGCTAAGGACGGACCTGCCAGGTAATAGGAAAAGAGGAAGTCCTAAGATAAGGTTTATAGATGTAGTGAGAGGACATGCAGGTGGTTGGTGTGACAGAGCAATATGCAGAGGACAGGAAGAAATGGAAACAGATGATCCACTGTGGCGACCCCTAATGGGAACAGCCGAAAGAGAAGAAGAGGAGCCTGATTGTAGAAAGAGCTTGATGGTCAGCAGGCATGAAGGCAAAATGGATATAGAAAAAAGAAATAAAATGGTTAGGAAATATTTGGCTATGAAAATTAACTAAAATCACTCTCATCTCAGTCTTGTACAGATGATTTTTAGATGACTTCAGTCTAGTATTCAACTATAACAACCAGTTCTTTTCATCCTTCAGTCTAAACTGCAACAACAAATAGGTTAATACAAAGTCCAATAAATTTCTGTTAAAATAAATTAACCACAACAACAAAAGGGGAAGATTTTTAAAAGAGGGTAGCTCAAAACTTTCAAATCACATACCACTAAATGTCAAAACTAGTTTGACCAAATTAAAACTTATACAGTACTGTCGTCACAAAATGGAACTGCAAACATGAGATGAAAAGTTTAGGGATAGTGGCACAGTGGATAGTGTTGTCGCCTCACAGTAGGAGTTTTTTCAGTTCGATCTTTGGCTGAGGTGCATTCTGTGCAGAGTCCGCATATCCTCTCTATGTTTGTCTGGGTTTCTTCCAGGCGCTTGGTTTTCCTCCCACATTCCAAAGACATGCAGTAGGTAGACTGGACACTCTAAAGTGACCACAGATGTGTGTGTATGGTGTGCATGAATTACAGTGGCATGGCTAGCCACCCGGCGGTGTAAACTTTGCCTCCAGATGATTGTCACTGTTGAAGTGATACCCTGCCCTCATGTGCAAAAATGGGAAATGGGGAAAGATGGTTGTGTATAGATGGAGTTTAGGACTTTAGGGCCAAAGTGTCTTGTCAAACATGCTCAACAGTGAAGTCCTTGTCAACTGAATGGATGGCAAAATTATTTTTTCTTTGTGATGGATGCTGGACTTAAGAAATTCCAAACCAGTCCACACCAGGATGCTTAGTCACTTAATTTGCCGAGTCAGGAGGCTGCCTATGAATATTTTCACAACTACCCACAAAATTTGAAAGCTTATGACTTCCCAAGGACATTACTCTTGTCTGGTTACATACACCCAAACCCTGGTTCTACCACTATTCCTAACACCCCACAAAATATCACCCCCAATTCTAACCAACCACCCATAACAAAAAAGAAAATATCCTTCAATTCTATCAAAACTCGAAGTATGCTCAATAAACTAAGCCAGTTTCATGCTTGGTTATCTCTTCATACCCAGGACATTATCTCTGTCACAGAAACTTGGCTTAAACCTAAAAACCAAGATAAAGGCATTCTTCCTCCTGGTTATAAAATACTTCGCGAAAATTGCTTAAAGAAAAAAGGTGGAGGTGGTGCTTTAGTTTGCTCTAACTAACTCACTCTCTCCCTTCCTAAAGAACCAATTCCCTCCTTTACACCTGCTGAAATACTAATAACAAACCTCAAACCCAATGACTTTACTACCATCACAGTAGTAGCCATATACATTCCAGCAGGGGACAACATCCCCTTAATGGAAAATATACTGTCATATCTCTCCCTAAATTTCCCTAATGAAACTATTCTTCTTGGGGACGTAAACATTAATTGGCATAACCTTAATAATCCAAACCCTCCACAACACAAACCTCCATGGATTTACACAACTAATCTCCAAACCTACCCATGCTAATAACTTTCATTCTTCATGCTCCTTGACAGACTGGATTCTTGTCTCTAACCCCAGCAAATACCATAACCCTGAAACTCTACCTGATGCCCTGAGCAACCACTCACCTATAAAAGTGCTATGATACATTACCCATCTCCCCAAACCACACAGACTTATCACCTGCCACAAACTTTGAACCTTTAACCCAGACACTTTTAAAACCCTCCTCACTAGAATTAACTGGAATTTCCTTACTCAATGAAGCAGTAAATGCCTTCAACTCAACTTTCCTAAATATTTTAAATTCTCTAGCCCCACAGAGAAAAGTTCAATTAAAGGCAAACATTTCATCCTGGCTATCTAAAGCCACCCGTACCGTTATGAAATCAAGAGACAGGGCATGGGAAACATGGGTACAAACCAAACTTCCAGCTGACCTTCTAAAGTATGAAGAACTTCAAAATCAGACAAAAAAAAACTTATCAACAAAGACAAAAAAGACTTTTATTATAATCCCCCCAAAAAGTACAGTTTTGTACCTACCATAAATGTAGATGTTCGAAGATCCACATTGCTGCAGTCCTTACATATGGGTAGTCCGCTGTCCTCGGTCGGCCCGAATACCAAAGTATTAGGCTGACGTCGGTCAAGGCGCTTAAAACTGACATCAGGACGTCAGGGTACAAAAGCGCATGACCAACGTCATTTCCTCAGTCTTTTCTTGCCCCAGATGTCAGAAGGCCCTAACAAGAAAGGCCAAAGCCAAAAACCAGCAAAACCTAACCAGCCACCCGTGCACTAACCATATTTACAATATGTACAACACAAATCATACCACTACCTATAACAACAGAGGGGAAGGAGGGAGGGTAAATTGGACTGCAGCAATGTGGATCTTCGAACATCTACATTTATGGTAGGTACAAAACTGTACTATGTTCTTCATCTCACATTGCTGCAGTCCTTACATATGGGTAGAATCCCAAAGCAGAGGTAAGGGAGGATGGCAACACTATAAAGCATTAGGACCTGCCAACATGCCCTGTAAAATTGCAGTGGCAAATCCAGCCCTAGATTTAGAGTAAAGTGGAAGGTGGTAATGCTTAGAGAAAGTATGCACTGAACTCCAAGCAGCTGCCTCCAAAATATCTTTAGTAGCCACCCCCCTTAAAAAAGCTGTAGAAGTGGCAGTAGCCCTAGTGGAATGAGGCCTAATCCCAGCTGGAATCTCCTTACCATGATGGGAATAACAGAAAGCAATACAAAAACCAATCCACTTAGAAATAGTTTGTTTTGAAACAGGTTTGCCCTGAGAACCCAAAGCAAAAGAAACAAACAACTGCTGAGACTGCCTGAACCCTTTAGTTCTACTCAAATAATATCGCAACTGTCTGTGTATATCCAAGGTGTGCAAAATCCTTTCCCCTTTATTTTGGGGGTTTGCATAAAAAGTAGGCAAATGAATAGTTTGGTTTAAAGCCACACTAGAAACCACTTTAGGCATAAAAGAAGGGTTAGTACGCAAAGACACCCTATCCTTGTGGAAAATTAAGAAGGCTCAACTGCCATAAGGGCCTGTAATTCAGAAACCCTTCAGAGGTAATGGCCAACAAAAAAGCAGTCTTCCATGATAAATATTTCAACTCTGCCGATGCTGCAGGCTCAAAAGGTTGTAGAGTAAGTTTCTCCAACACAAAATTGAGATCCCAAGCAGGAGCAGGAGCTCTACGTGGGGGTCTTATATTCTTTGCCCCTCTAAGGAATTGCTTAAACAAAGGCTGAGAAAATAAAGGTGGGTCACAGTCATAGTGAGCCGAAATTGCTGCAGCATGAACCTTTATAGAGGAGAAGGACAAACCTTTGTCCAATAACTCAGTAAGGTATTGAAGAACAACACTTAAATTAGGTTTAGAAACATCAAAGTCCTTAGTTGTACTCCAAAATAAAAATCTCCTCCATTTATCTGCGTAAACTTTCCTTGTACTAGGCCTTCTGGCCTCCAAAATAACATTCAAAACTTGTTGTGGAAGCTGAGACCCTCCAGGGTTTAAAACAGAATATGCCAGGCTGTCAGATGTAGAGAATGAAGTTTGACATTGAGTAAATGACTGTTCTCCTGAGACAGTAGGTGAGGAATCGAAGGCAAAGGCCATGGAGGCTCCTGTACCAGACTTCTCAGTAATGGGTACCAGTGCTGTCGAGGCCAATCTGGAGCTATTAAAATCATGTTTGGCTTGTCCTGTCTGACCTTCAGCAGTACCTTTGGGAGGAGAGGCAGAGGTGGAAAGGCATACACATGAAGATTGCTCCAATTGAATGAGAGAGCATCCACTTTCCAAGCTGTGGGATGAAACCTTTTGTGCAAAACTTTGGCAGCTGGTAATTTTGTGGAGAAGCGAACAGATCTATGTCTGGAGTTCCCCATAACACTGTCAATCTCTGAAATACATGAGGATCCAATTTCCACGGGGATCCATAATTTGTCTGCTCAACACATCTGCTAAGGAGTTCTGTGCTCCTGGCAGAAACCTTGCCTGAAGATTTAGCCGTAAACTGAGAGCAGTCTCCCACAAAATCATTGCTTGTCTGCATAGAGGATAAGAATGTTCCCCTTGCTTGTTGATGTACCACATGACAGTTGTGTTGTCTGTTTGAATCAACACCTGCCCTGGAAGAAGTAAATCCTTGAAAGCTATCAATGCAAATTGGACTGCTAACATCTCCTTCAAGTTGATATGTAGATGTTGAAGTCTGGCAGGCCACGTGTCTTGTACCCATTTTCCATTTAGATGAGCTCCCCAAGCTTTGTCTGAGGCATCTGTTGTTAAAATCTGACTCGCCTCTGGCCGGGTCACAGAGAGTCCCTTGTTTAGGTGACATTCCTGAGCCCACCACAAAAATTCCTTTTGAATGCAAGGTATTATTTGAATGACAGTGTCCAAATCTTGGCAGTGCTGTGTCCATACATTCTTGAGATACCATTGTAGCTTCCTCATATGCAGTTTGGCATTGGGAAGTACCAGAATACAAGATGCCATGAACCCCAAGGCTTGAAGGACTGTCCTTGCAGTCAGCCTGGACAGACGAGACAACTGGTGGAAGTAAAGAGAAAGATTCTTTTGTTTGTCCGGGGTCAAAAAGGCCATCTGGGATGCTGTATTCAGTCTCACACCCAGAAAGCACATGTCCTGAGAGGGTACTAGACTGGACTTTATTTCGTTCACAGAATACCCCAGGCATCTTAACACTGCCATCACATACTGTAAATGATGAAGAAGTTCGTCCTTTTCTTGAGCCAGAAGCAGGCAATCGTCCAAATAAGGATAAATCTGTATTCCTCTTAGCCTGAAGAAAGCTACCACTGGAGCCAGGACCTTCGTGAACACTCTGGGCGCAGTAGATAAGCCAAAGGGCAATGCAGAAAACTGATAATGTGAAGTCCCAGCCCGAAAACGCAGATACTTCCTGCAACTGGGCCTGATAGGAACATGAAGGTAAGCCTCCTTGAGATCCAGAGTCACCATCCAGTGATCTTTGCCCAGCAGAGGTAAAAGCTGCTGTAACGTCAACATTTTGAACTTGGGAATGTCCAGATATGTGTTGAGGATAGATAAATCCAAAATTGGCCTCCACGTGTTTCCTTTCTTTGGTACTAGAAACAGGCGAGAATAAAATCCTAGGCCCACTTCTGGCAGAGGGACCGGTTGTATGGCCCCTATTTGAAGTAGTAGAGAAATTTGCAGCCTCTAGTCTTTGCTGAGGAGGGATGTCCGGCATGCCTTTGAAAGGAGGCAAGGTATGGAAATAAAACTTGTAACCCCGGTGTATGATATCCAATACCCATTTGTCTTGGGTAATCAACATCCAATTTTCCTTGAAGAGAGCTAACCTTCCTCCCAAAGGTGCTGCCAGGCAAGAAGGATCTGGCAGCTGAAAAAGTGGGTCATTGGGCCTGTTTACGAAAGGACTGTCCCCTGCCCTCACCCGAAGATTGTGCAGGTGAACTCCCTGTTCTAGGCCTGAAAGAACTCTGAGCTCTGCCCCTACCTCGTCTAGATCTACCCCTAGACTGAGAGTCATAAGAAGGATACGTCCACCCCTTAGCAGGCCAATTCCTACTAAACTGGAGGCTGAACTTGCAAAATCTTTAACAGCCTGCATAGACTTAGCCTTGTCTTCCATTTTCTTCAAGACTGACTCCACAGGTGAACCAAACAACACATCAGACTGCAAAGGAGCATCCAAAATCCTTGTCTTAACATGGTCAGATAAATTCTGATCCTTCAGCCAGACGTGCCAGCGAAGAACTGAGCCAGTGGCAGCCACCCTAGACGAGGCCTGCACAGCATCAAAACCACACTGTAATGAATGCTTACCCACCTGTTCAGAGACATGCACCAAATCTTGTAATTCTTTACACTCAATGCCTTCCGCCAGAGCATCCACCTTAGACTTCAATTGAGAAAGAAGAAAGTTTTGATATTTCAACATATGAAACTGGCAATTCAAAGCCCTCACTAAGGTAGAAGATGTATAGACCTTCTTTCCCCATCTATCCAAAGCTCTGGCTTCTTTATCTAGAGGAACCGGATTTTTTACAACAGAGGCCTTGACACCCTTAGGTCCCTGACTAATAGTTTCTGGGTCCGCCCTAGGACTCTTATAAAGATATTTATGAGCCTCAGGCACCCTGTAATACCTATCCAGTTTAACAGGAGCAGGAGGCAGAGAATCAGGATTAAGTGAAGCCTCTGCAAACACATCTTCCACAACATCCAGAACAGGGGGTATAGCCAAGGGCCTATGCTGGGGTAACAGCAAAAACTCCCTAAGCCTTTTCCTAGAATCAGAGAAGTCCTGACCTTCCCACTTAAAATGTTCCCTCATAGAATGAAGTGTCTCTGAAAAAGAAAAATCCTCTGGAGGAGAAGCAGGAGGAGTGGAATCATCTGCATCAGAATCAGAATAAGGAGAATACTCCTGCAAGTCTTCAGCTGAAGACTCTGAAACATCCGAAGCCTGCTCAAGACTTCCCAACTCTGGCTCCACCCTAGGCCTCTTATCAGGAGGGGGCAAAGAACCTCTAATCAGAGTAATCAAATCTTCTGCCATTTTAAGCATGTGCTTCTTAGGCACAGACCCTGCTGAACTAGGAGTGACACCAACAGAAGGTAAAACTGGCCTGCCTCTGGGAGAAGCCTTGGAAACAGAAGGAGAAGGCCTAACCACCCTAGGAAGGGAGGGGAGTACAGTAGCCCCTTCAGCCTGACCTGGCTCCTGAGAGATCACCTCCTGCAAAATCAAAGTCTCCCCCTGAGACTCCAGAGAAGTCTCCGACGGAACCAGTGGTTCCACTGAAGCCTCTAAAGAACCGGACGACTCATCTAGCCTGGGTTTAGCTGCTTTGTCTCGGAGAACGGCATATTATAATTGCACCGCTTCCCAAAGACCAGCCTAGCACAATCTAACCTTAATAGTGCGTTTATTGAACCTAGCACAAAAGCGACACCCGTCGTGCTCAGGCCCCAAACAAGGAATACACAAAGAATGATAATCCCTATGCGGTATCTGTTTCCCACAAGAAATACAGTTATTCACTTTTTCTGACATCCGGTAAAATACTGAGGCAAGAAAAACCAAAATATTCCCTTAGCCAACTTGGATTCGGTCTGAAACTCCGAAAAATTTCAAACGGCACTTGCAACGCTGCTTCTGCATCGGACCATGCGGCAAAAAAGACTGAGGAAATGACGTCGGTCATGCGCTTTTGTACCCTGACGTCCTGATGTCAGTTTTAAGCGCCTTGACCGACGTCAGCCTAATACTTTGGTATTCGGGCCGACCGAGGACAGCGGACTACCCATATGTAAGGACTGCAGCAATGTGAGATGAAGAACATCATTAAAATCTGATCCAAAAACATTCTGGAATGCTATAAACCAAATACTACATCCAGGTAACCCAACTTCACCAAACCCATG
Source organism: Protopterus annectens (assembly GCF_019279795.1). Taxonomy (NCBI): domain Eukaryota; kingdom Metazoa; phylum Chordata; order Ceratodontiformes; family Protopteridae; genus Protopterus; species Protopterus annectens. The sequence continues at coordinate 265,393,258 of NC_056749.1, forward strand.
TCCTGCTGAAGAAACTGACAATACCTTCAACACCTACTTTATCAAATCCATTTCCAAACTATTTAACCACAACCTCTCAAACAACAGCACTTCAAACCTCACCATAGATCCCTCAACCACTATCTCACTAAACCCCTTTTCTCCCAAACCTATCTCCACTGACTATATCAGAATTCTACTCTCAAAGTTCAAACCATGCTCTGTATCAGCAGACAATATTCCTTCTTACTTTCTCCAGATTGCTGCACACTCCCTTGCTATGCCTGTATCTATACTAATCAATCACTCCATCTCTAAGTCTAAAGTTCCTTCTAGCTGGAAACAGTTTTACACTATTCCTATTCATAAAGGAGGTAACTCCACAGAAATATCTAATTTCAGACCTATCGCTATCCTCTCCCCTCTCTCCAAAATCCTTGAGAAATGTATACACAAACAAGTTATGCATTAGCTCTTACAGGCAAATCTTCTCACTCCAACACAGCATGGCTTCCGTCCCAAGTATAGTACAAACACAGCTCTACTATCATTTCTCAACACCAAAGAAAACAAGTGGAGGTCTACATTGGTTTTTTCATAAAAGATCATTTCTCAACACTTTAGCCCTGTCTACAGATGATCACAAACTCATATCCTGTCTAGTCTTTAACCTTTCTAAGGCTTTTGACACCGTTTCACACACACACTACTATTTAGTAAATTTGTAGACCTAAACTTCTCCCCTAATACAGTTGCATGGTTCTCTGATAGGCTGCAGTCAGTACGATGGGACTCAGCACTATCTACCCCTCTCTCAGTAAGAACTGGTGTTCCCCCAAGGTTCCATTCTTGGACCTCTACTCTAACATCTTCATCAACTCACTCCACTCCTCTTGTCCTCAATCTAATACTGTCCAATATGCAGATGACTCAATAGTCATAACTATTGCTAATCCCCCCTTAGAACTCCTAACAAATACCCAGACATCTTTCAACTCAGTAGAGACATGGCTCACTAATATTCAGCTCATCCTCAGACCTAGGAAAACAAAATTACTACTCTTTCCACCTAAATCTGCAAACCACATTAAACTTTCCTTCTCCATATGATCCCTAAACAATACTCCTATAGAAGTCGAAACTAGCACAAAATTCCTTGGCATTACCAATGACGACCAACTAAAATTCGATCTTCACATTAACAATTGTATCAAAAAAACACCAAAAGCTAGGACTACTGTACAGGAAAAACAAATTCTTAACTACTGAACCTAGGATTTCTCTTACTCATGCCTACCTTTTAGCATGCTTAACCTATTGTTCCCAAATACTCATAAATCTGAACTCCTTCCTACTTACCAAAATAGAATCAACCTACCACAAAATAGCTAGATTTGCAGCTAAACAAACATATAAATCTCACCACTGTCTCTTCCTAAAATACCTGAACTGGCCCAAACTACCTCACCTGTTCCTACAATCTCAACTCCAAATCATACACTCCATCCTATATCAGCCTGATTTCTGCCCAAGTCTATATTCTCTCATCTCTCACTACTCCCCTACCAGACTTCTCCAAAGCTCAACCCAAGACCTACTAAAAATCCATAAACCCAAATCCAACACAGGGGGCAACTTATATAGCTACCATCCCTCTATTGCATGGAACAAACTCCCACTAGAAATAAGGTCCCTGACTCACTCCAAACAATTTAAGCTAGCAACCAATGACCACTATGAAAAACACTGGTCCAGCCATTGTACTCACCCTCCCTGATTATTACCTACCTTTTATAATACAGCCAAACTAACTTAATAAAACTTGCCATTAACTGCTTCATCCTAAGTTTCCTCTGCAACCTCCAAAGCTTCTATACTCTGATCCCCGAAATTTCTTATGTAACCTTTTAGGTTTCTACTACTCTGCATACAAAACCTTATATTTACTCCACTCTCTTTTGAAACCAAAACATACACCGTATTCTACTTTTTTAACATTCTTCTTTTTGTTTATAGTGCTGTTTTATCTGTCTTTTTAACATTTTCCCTTTTGTTTATAGTACTGTTTTATCTGTTAACAATAAGCATGTATGTAGCTTACATATTTTAACTACCAAAATTCTCTATTGCTACTTTTAATGAAATGTATCCGTATTGCTATTTTTATTGCATTGTATATCTTTGGAGTTTTTCTCCCCGGGCCTCCGCTGAAAAAGGGCAATAGCTCAGCCGGACACTCCCAGTCAACAAATGTAAAATAAAATAAATAGCTGCTAGCTACTTACAGCAAAAGAAAGTAGATAAATAACAGTTTTTGTAAGATCAATCTTTTGTAGTTTTAAAAGATTTGACAAACCCTACCCACACTCTCATGCTGAGGTGCGAAAACTCTCAGTGCAGTAAATGAAAGTTCTGTGGTACAGTGGTTAAGGTGTATGCCTTTCAACCGTAAGGTGCAAGGTTTGATTCTCCACACTGGAAAAAGCTTTACAGATTGAAGATTTTTTTTTGGGCTATAGTGCTCAGACAAGCTCCACGTGGGTTTACAGAGTGGTCCTAGCAGCAAGGAACTCGAAAAAGCGACTACCTTCTGGATTTAAGTATATTTGCTTTTTTTCACTGGAAATAGCTTCTGTTGCTTACTTTAAACTAGCCTGAACTGTTTTTTTTTCTGATTACTGCATTTATTTTTAAATCTGCACTTAAAGTTACATTTAGTCGAATTTAATTGAAAGTTTGCTTGTTTGTTTGTTTAATTTAACTGTGGAGGCTGCCCACTAAAGTGTGCTAGCCTGTGTAACTAATTTATCACTGTCTCTGCATTTTCTGTGTATTTCTGCAAAAAAAAACAAAAAAATAATCCTTGTTTTCCCGCCTTTCTCGACTAGTTTAGACCAGTATACAAGCATTGCTGTATTCTGGGCTGTGGTGTAGTTCCTGTGTTGTCCATTACCTTACTTGGATAGAAGGAAGTTTCTTTGCTCACCAGTGGGAGTGGGGAGCCTTGAGCAGCCTACCTGTCCTTGGGGGAAGTGACCTCAGCAAAAGAAGCTGTAGTAATTGGTTGTTTGGGACCATTCCTAGCTCTTTTGTAGTTCACTGCTTAAAATCCGCCTCTGCTTTTTCTGGCTATACTGCTCAGACAAGCTCCATGTGGGTTTACAGAGTGGTCCTAGCAGCAAGGAACTCGAAAAAGCGACTACCTTCTGGATTTAAGTATATTTGCTTTTTTCCACTGGAAATAGCTTCTGTTGCTTACTTTAAACTAGCCTGAACTGTTTTTTTCTGATTACTGCATTTATTTTTAAATCTGCACTTAAAGTTACATTTAGTCAAATTTAATCGAAAGTTTGCTTGTTTGTTTGTTTAATTTAACTGTGGAGGCTGCCCACTAAAGTGTGCTACCCTGTGTAACTAATTTATCACTGTCTCTGCATTTTCTGTGTATTTCTACAAAAAAAACAAAAAAATAATCCTTGTTTTCCTGCCTTTCTTGACTAGTTTAGACCAGTATACAGGCATTGCTGTATTCTGGGCTGTGGTGTAGTTCCTGTGTTGTCCATTACCTTACTTGGATAGAAGGAAGTTTCTTTGCTCACCAGTGGGAGTGGGGAGCCTTGAGCAGCCTACCTGTCCTTGGGGGAAGTGACCTCAGCACAAGAAGCTGTAGTAATTGGTTGTTTGGGACCATTCCTAGCTCTTTTGTAGTTCACTGCTTAAAATCCGCCTTTGCACGGCTTTGTGCGCATAGCTAGCTCAGCCGGTTAAACAAGGTTAAACTTTTTTCTGGCTCCGCCAAGTCTGCTCTTCAATTTTTCCCTTAGAACTGTTCTACTTGCAATCTAAACAGCCTATACTCTATCTGAAAAGCTCAGCACTTGCTCCTAAAGCATTTTTATACAGGTAAAGCACTCTTAAACAAAAGAAAGTACTTCATTCACCTAAATTCTGTTGAGTACACATCTCCTATAGGTCCTTTCTGACTCAGTTACACAGCAATCTTTTTCACTGTTTCTAGCATGTCGAAGGGTCAGTTGCTGGCGTCCTCTCCTGTTCAGCTGGTGAATCTGGGAATCTTGAGGCAATGTTACAATTGCCTCATGTACACAGACAACCCTCTCCTCCTCCCAACAAATACAAATATATGCGAGAGATGCAACTATATAGCCAAACTGGAGGCTAAGCTCTCTCAATTCAGAACTGGAAAGACCAGTCAGGAGGAGAAGGTAACCACGCACACCACAAACCCAGTCTCACATAGAACTATCACAACAGCAAACCAAACACATAAACACACAAAAACATACTCGGAGGCGCTGATTAAAAATCTACCAAAACAACAGAGGCCTCCAAAGCAGACACCCAAGCAACCACCACCTAAAGACATAGCACATGCAACACATAGTTCACAAAGTCAGTGTGCTAAACAGTCACAGCCCTTAAGGCCAAACAACATGCCAGACACACTTGTAATAGGTGACTCCATAGTCAGACACACTGACGTCCCGCTCACCAGACTGAACAAGGAGAAGGTCACAGTAAGCTGCCTGTCGGGAGCTAGAATCCACCACATAACACAAGCACTCAGGTCACTCCACAGCAAGTACAAATATGACTCCGTCATTGTACATGCCGGTGTGAACGACCTGAGACGTACCTCCCTGGACTACATGAAAAGAGACATAGAGGAGCTCTCTGATTATGTAGCCCAGACCGGTATGACCCTGACCCTGAGCAGCATCTTACCCTCACCAAGAATGATGCCACAGTACAAAGACAAAATGATCAGTTTTAACAATTGGCTTAATTACTGGTGTCATTCTAAGGGGATCCAATGTCTGTCTGCTTGGGATGACATGCTTGACAAGCCACGCTGCCAAGGGATGGCTTGCACCTGTCACCCTGGGCTTCCGGATATTGGCCAAGGCTCTTGCCACCCCATAGTGCCTTTTTAGGCAAGGCTCAAATGACAAACCTACCTCCCTAGAAAACACAAGTGGAAAAAAACTAAGGGTAATGCTGCTCAATGCCAGAAGTCTAAACCTCAAGATGCAGCCCTCGAAGCCCTCCTCAGTATGGAGAACATCGATGTCTGTGCAGTGACTGAAACCTGGTTCAAGGCTCCTGAGAGCACCCCAGCACTATCAGGTTTTACCTCATATCATGCTTTCCGCCCCAAAACTTGGACCGAACCACAAAAGGAGGGGAGTATCCATTTTCATCAAAGATACCCACACCTCCAGGTTAGTGGCAACGCCGAAGCATCGGAGACTATCCAGGTGCAACTAACCATAGGCAAAACTGCCTTACAGTTTGTAGCATGCTACAGACCACCCTCTCAAACTCAGGAACCCCACACAGCCTTCCTGAAGACACTGGAGAGTATGAATGTCTCTCCAAATACCATAATTTTGGGAGACTTCAACTACCCAAACATAGACTGGGAACATTACTCAAGCCCCAACACCCTAGCCCAAAGGTTCCTAGAATTCATAAACTCAAATGCAATGGAACAACTAGTCACCATTCCCACAAGAGGAGACAATATACTAGACCTGATCATCACAAACATGGGGACAAAATGCTCCACACCGGAAGTATATCCCTCTTTGGTGAGATCAGACCATAAATTAATCTCACTGGAAATCCACATCCCGCCCCCACCCCTGCACAAAAGACCACAGTGAAGAACTTCTCAAAAGCAAACTTCACACTTCTTAAGACCAAAGTGGTATCCTTCAAGGCCCCTGGGCCAGTGGAAACCACAACCCACACTGCTGAATCCTTTGCAAATGCCTTCTATGGGCACCTTCAAGAATGCATGGATCATGCAATCCCAAATAAAACCAAGACCCATTCCCCCAAAGGCAGGCGCCCGGTCTGGTGGACCCCAGCCATAAACAAACTTTACAACAGGAGGAGGAAGCTACTACATGACAGAGCAAAATCCCTAAAAGGGAAGGCGTCTCTGATCAGTACTACCAAAAAACTACGATCACTCATAAAATCATCCAAGGCCAACTTTGAGAGAAAAATCGCAAAAGACACAAAAGACAATCACAAGGCCTTCTTTAGCTATGTTAGAAACCTGGGTGGAAACTCCCAGATATGCTCAGAGTTAGTCCAAAATGACACAAAATACACTGAACCCACTGACATTGCCAACATTCTGGCAGACAGGTTCAGTGCAAATTTCTCCTCCCTCCCCCAAAGGAGAAATAACTATCCCACCAGAGTGTAGCCTCCTAACATCTCAGATGCCCAGGTGAGAGCCGCCTCTCTAAAGCTAAAAACACAGCATCAATGGGACCGGATGGTGTCCCGGGCTGTGTGCTACATGAACTCAAGAGGAACTAAACCCACACATAAGGCTGCTGTTTAATCTTAGCCTTACTACAGGATATGTACCCAAAGAGTGGCGGATGGCAACAGTGGTCCCACTTCACAAAGGCGGTGCTTCTACGGACCCTGGAAATTACCGCCCCATAAGCTTGACGAGCCTGGTCTGCAAAGCTATGGAGAGGATCATTATGGAACTCATAAACAAAGACATTGGGGACCTACAGACATTGGATCCTACCCAATTTGGCTTTGTCAAGGGCAGATCCTGCCTTTTGAACTTGGTCGACTTTTTGAAACAGTCACTAAGGCCATTGATGAGGGTAAGGCAGTTCACACAGCCTACCTTGACCTTGCAAAAGCCTTTGACACAATACCCCACTCGGGCATCATAGACAAACTCACCAGCTTAAATGTAAACCCATATGTCACAAGATGGGTTGCAAACTGGCTCAAGGACAGAACCCACAGGGTCAGAGTTGCTGGAGCCATGTCAGACTCTAAGCCAGTCACAAGCGGTGTCCCACAGGGCTCAGTCCTGGGACCCCTCTTGTTCGGCATTTATTTTTCGAGGTACAGGCAAACATAGGAGGATTGTGGCTGACAAAGTTCGCAGATGACTGCAAACTGGGCCATAATTGATACTCCAGCGGACACAAGCATCCTTCAGAGAGGCCTCATAGAAATGGATAATTGGTGCCAGAGCCATGGCCTTAAGCTGAACGCCAAAAATGTATAGTCATACCCTTTGGGAAAAACAAGGTACCGACAAATTACCACATAGGCGGTAATCCATTAAGTACAGAAGAGGTAATCAGGGACCTAGGGACCCAGGTTGACAGTAACCTCTCATTTGACACTCACATTGCCAAAGTGGTTAGGAAGACCTTCTATATTGCCCACCTTATCATGAAGGGTTTCACATCTAGATCAAGAGAGGTCATTGTGCCCCTGTACTCTTCTCTTATCAGGCCAATGATTGAGTACAATGCCCCATTATGATGTATCTCACCCGACACCTGCAGCAGTTGGAAAGACCCCAAAAGTTCCTCACCAAGAGGATAAAGGGTCTTAAACATATGTCATATGCTGCCCGACTGAAAAAACTCCAGCTCTATTCAGTCGCATACCGCCTACTCAGAGGTGATCTGTGCCTGACGTACAAGGCCATGTCCAATTCTGAATTAATGGACATGCTCCACCTCAGAAAATCCAAATCCATCAGAGCCACGAAAACAAGTGACTTAAACCTCAACACAGAAATAAATAGGACATGCTGGAGGGACAGATTCATAACCCAGAGGCTCCCTACACTCTGGAACAGAATCCCAGTCCATGTTAGGCAGAGCCCCTCACTGACTCTATTCAAGAGAAATCTCGACGAGTGGATGGGAGATCGTAGGTTTACCCCGGGGGTCATCTCTGTGTCACTACTAGACAGAGGCATAGTAAACTAAACCCTAAAAGGGCGTAGTATTCTCATCCTAAGGGGTGGTGTAAGCCACATACACTCTGGCTAGGCTTATAAATGCCTTAGGGCAGATAGCCTAGTACGAACCTATGAACCTATGATCCTTGTTGTGCATTTACAAGCAACAAGCAACAAGTAGCAGGACTCAAACTTAGTCTGCCTGCTACTTCCTAATGCCTTCAGTGGGAGGATTTTTCTGTCTCATGAATGATGCAGACTTAAAATGTGGTTTTTACTAGTTCCTCAATTATATCTGTCATGTTCACCCTCCTTTTTTCTATTTCATATTTATTTATACTTTTGTAACCAGGAAAGGGAACTGGTCCCAGGACCCTTTTCGGCCACAACTTAGGCTACATTGGCAAAGATAATAACAAATATTAAATACACTTAGCAATACAAAGAAAAAAAATACTGACAAAGACCTTGCACATGTGCAACACATAGCCAATGTGTGACAATGACCAAGTAAATAATTTTTGCAACATTTACTAGAATGTATATATTAATAATGTTTAACTACACTATGTTGTACACATATTGCACGCGCGCGCACACACACATATAGTGTGTGTGTTTCTGTATATGTGTATAGGTTCATAGGTAGGTACTAGGCTATCAGCCCAAGGGCATAAGTAAGCCTAGCCAACAAGGTTCTCCTGGCTTTCACCATCCAAGAAAGTTGTTTTCCTGTGCCCTTGTCAAGCAGAGCCACAGAAGTGATCCCTGGGATGAATTTCCATTTTCCATCCACTCATCAAGATTTTTCTTGAAGGGTGCTAATGAGGAACTCTGCTTGACATAGATGGGTAGTTTGTTCCGAAATATGGGAAGTCTCTGGGACAGGAATCTAACCCTCCAACATGTTTTGTTTATTGCAGTGACAAGGTTTAGGTCCCTAGAGCATGTAGCTCGGAGGGAATGGGATTTCTTTAGGTGTAGCATGTCCAGCAGCTCTGGGTTTGACATAGCTTTGTATGTTAGGCAGAGATCATCTCGGAGTAGGCAATATGCTATGGAGTAAAGCTGGAGTTTTTTGAAATGGTCAGTGTAGGGCATATGTTTGAGGCCAGTAATCCTCTTGGTGAGTTACTTCTGCTGCCTTTCCAGCTGTTGCAGATGTCTTGTGAGGTGCACTCCAAAATGGGTCTAATGAGTGATGAGTAGAGGAAATAAATTACCTCTTTTTCCTGGATGAGAACCCATTCGTGATGAGGTGTGCCACGTAGAAGGATTTCCTGACTACTGTGGCGATGTGATTATCAAAGGAGAGTCTACTGTCCACCTGGGTCCTAAGGTCTCTTATCACACATTTGGCATTAAAGAGACTGTCGCCTATGTGGTAATTCATGGTTACAGAGTTTTTACCAAAGGGGATGACAAAGCACTTTTTGGTATTGAGCTTGAGGCAATGGTTCTGACACCAGGTGTCTGTCTCAGTGAGGCCTTCTGTAGGATGTCCACATCGTTTGGGGACTCGACTAGGCTCCTAATTTGCAGTCATCTGCAAACTTCGTTAGCCAGAGAACTTCTGTGTTAGCATGTACTTCAAAGAAGTAGATACCAAACAGGAGAGGACCCAGGACTGAACCCTGAGGAATTCCACTTGTCACTGGTTTGAAGTCAGATTTGGAGTCTGCAACCTTTACAGTGTGGGTTCTGTCAGTAAGCCAGCTGGCAACCCATCTTGTCACATAGGGATTTATACCTAATTTAGTGAATTTATATACAATTCCAGAATAGGGGATGGTGTTGAAAGCCTTGGCGAGGTCAAGATAGGCTGTGTGAACCATCTTACCCTTGTCTATGGCTTTGGTGACTGCTTCAAAGAAGTCGATCAGGTTCAGAAGGCATGATCTGCCTTTCACAAACTCGAACTGAGTGGGGTCCAGAGTTTGGAGGTTACCAATGTCTTTGCTTATAAGTTCCATAATAACACCGTTCCATGGCCTTACAAGACCAGGCTTGTCAGGCTAATAGGGTGATAGTTCCTGGGGTCTGTGGTGGCTCCCCCTTTGTGGAGTGGGATAACGGTTGCTGTGTGCCATTCAGTGGGCATGAAGCCTGACGTGAGGCTATGACTGAACATGGTGCTTAGATGGGGAGCCAGTTCGTTCTGAAGTTTGTGTAAAATCAGCCTGGGATGTTATCTGGTTCCATGGATGCTGTGTTCTTGGCTTTAGAGAGTGCAGTTTTTACCTGCGTAGTTGTGATTACACAGACTCTGCATTCTTCTGGTACATATATGGGCTCTTTAGGGGGTGAAGTTAGCACTGAACCTATCTGCCAGGATATTGGCAATATCAGTTGGTTCTGTAATGTTCTTGCCATTGTGCTGTAACTCAGACCAGATCTGGGTGTTGCTATTGAGATTCTTGATATAGTTATAGAATGTTTTGTGGTTGTCCTTAAAATTAGTTACAATTTTGTTTTCGTAGCTAGCTTTGGAGGATTTTATGGGGGATCTCAGCTTCTTACTGAGGCTGACCAGGGAGTTCCTCCACTCATGGGATTTTACTCTCATTTGCAAGTTTCTTCCTTCTGAAGCAGATAAACACAAAAGCCAGAAGAAGTAGCTGAATTGAACCCACTCAAAGTATTGCAGGCTGCAAATCACCACACAGTTGAAGAATGCAGAATCCACTTTATTAACTTCAGACAAAACATCCAAGGATGAGCGCTTTCGTCTAGAAAGATCTAGACTTCATCAGGTCTGATGAAGTCTAGATCTTTCTAGACGAAAGCGCTCATCCTTGGATTTTTTTGTCTGAAGTTAATAAAGTGGATTCTGCATTCTACAACTGTGTGGTGATTTGCAGCCTGCAATACTTTGAGTGGGTTCAATTCAGCTACTTCTTCTGGCTTTTGTGTTTATTTGCTTCAGTTTGTGCTTTGTGACTTTTTTGAGTTTCTTCCTTCTGTTGTAGAATTTATGGCAGGGGACCACCAGATTGCTTCCTGTTTTTGGAGGATAGCTTCTTGGTTCTGTTAGGAACAGCACGATCCATGAACTCATGTAAGTGCTTATAGAGTGCATTTGTGTAGGATTCAGCAGTCATAACTGTATTGTCCTTCTGCATGGGTGTCATGAAGTTCGCCACTTCTGTCTTTAGCATCATGAAGTTGGCTATGGAGAAATTTCTTTACAGTGGTTTCCTTAATGGGGGGTGGGGGTGGGATGTGGATATCTAGGGTGATAAGTTTATGGTCAGATCTGACCAACGAAGAGTTGACTTCAGGTGTGGAGCACCAGTCACTCATGTTGGTAGTGACTAGCTCTAGGATATTGTTGCCCCTGGTGGGGGTGTGGATAAGTTGATCCAGGACATTGAAATTTATAAATTCCAGAAAGCGTTGAGTGTAGGAGTTGGTACATGAGTAGTTTTCCCAATTAATGGTGGGGGTAGTTGAAATCGCCCATTATTAGGGTGTTTGGTTGAACCCTAATATTTTCCAGTATATCAAGAAAACAGGAGTGGGAATCCTGGTGCATGGTGGGGGATCTGAGGAAGCTACAATTTGGACTGCAGTTTTGCCCAGAGTTAGTTGCACTTGGATAATCTCAGATACATTATGCTGAGCAACTAGAATAGAGATGTGGATATCCTTAATGAATATGGACACACCCCTGCCTTTAGTGTTCCGGTCCAGGTTAGATGTCCGAAAGGTGTGGTATGAGTTATAGCCTGGTAATGCAGGGGTGCTCTCTGGAGCCTTGAACCAGGTCTCAGTCACTGGACAGATATCAATGTTCTCCATTTTAAGGAGTGCCTCGAGTGAGTGCATTTTGAGGTTTAGACTTCTAGCATTGAGTAGCATTACCCTCAGGTTTTGCTTGCCTGTACCTGTTACGGTGGTGAATTTGTCATTTGAACCTTGCCTAAAAAAGGCACTATAGGGGCGGGAAGAGGCTTAGCCAGTATCCGGAATCCCAGGGGCGACAGGTGCAGGCCATCTCTGGCAAAGCATCGTGGTCTGTCAACCATGTCATCCCAGGTAGACAGATACTGGATCCCCTAAGAATGACACCAGAAGCTTAGCCAACTGTTGAAGTCAATCATTTTGTCCTTGTACTGCGGTATCATTCTTGGTGATGGCAGGATGCTACTCAGGGCTAGGGTCATACCTGCCTGGGCTACAAGATCCAAGAGCTCTTTCATGCCTCTTTTCATGTAGTCCAAGGAGGTATGTCTCAGGTCGTTCACACCAACATGGACAATGACAGAGTCATATTTGTACTTGTTGTGGAGTGACCCGAGTGCATGGGTTATGAGGCAGATCCTGGCACCCGACAAGCAGCTGACAGTAACCTTGTCCTTGTTTAGCCTGGTGAGTGGATCATCAGTGTGCATGACTATAGAGTCACCTATGACTAGTGGGGTACATTGTTTTGCCTTATTGGCTGTGGTTGCGTGGCACTCTGAGTCTGTGGGCTATGTGTCATTTGGGTTGTGTTGGGGGGGTGGAGGTTACTTGCATTTCTGCTTTGGAGGTCTCTGTTGCTTGGGCAGATTATTATTGAGAGCCTCTGAAAATGTTTTTGTGTTTCTATGTGTGGTTTTTAGTGGTGTAGGTTTAGTGGGATATTTGATGAGTGTATTGTGGTGCAAGTGTTTACCTTCTCCTCCGGACTATCAAGTTCAGTCTTGGTTGGAGACAGCTTTGCCTCCAGTTTGGCTAGATAAGTTCATCTCTCGCAGGTTGTAGTGCTGAGTGGTAGGAGGAGAGGGTTGTCTGTGTACACGAGGCAATTGCTACAGTGCCCCAAGATGCCCACATTCATCAGGTAGACAGGAAAGAGCACCAGGAGCTGACCCTTGGAGATGCCTGGGAGGATGGCATAATGGTTAAAGTATTTACCGTGCAGACACAAGGTGCAGGGTTTGATTCTCACATGGGGTAATTGGCTAGGCTTAAAATGGCCCACAAGGGCAGTTAGCCTAGTATTAACCTATGAACAAGTGAGGAAGGTAAGTACAGGAGCTGTTTTTCCTCAAGGCAAGTGAGGAAAGTAAGTATTAAAATTGTTTTCCTCTAGGTAATGAGGAAGGCTGAGTGCTGTAGTAATTTGTAGCTTACTTACTGCTTACGACAAGTTATGAACAAGTGCTGAGCATGGGGAAGCAAATTCAAGTGCTAAAACTAAGAAACTGGCTAGTTCTAAAGGAAAAACTGAAGAGCAGACTTTATGGCACCAGGAACAGTTTAACCCTAGCTAAGCGGGGCTGCACATTGCTCAAACTCGTGCAAACACGGGTTTTTAACTCAAAGATGAAAGGGATAGAAATCAGCCCAAACCGGCCAATAAGGTTCAATTTCAGAGTTGGAAATCACTCCTCTTGCGACAGATAAGCTGCTCAATGCTTACCACTCTCACTGATAAGCAGAAAGACTTCCCACTACCACAACAAGGTCTGGACAACTCAGAAACACAAACTAAAGTCCTGAAACCAGCAAATCTAGGATCCGGACTATTCTAGTACAGGAAAATGTGGGAAACGAGCAAAATAGATAGTATTTTTTTTTGAGAAATTAAGCATGAAAAAAGCAATTTAACAGTAGTTATGCACAGAAAAGGTGGTCGCACTTTAGTGTGACGCCTACAGTAGTAAATGCAGTTTAAATTAACTTTAAGCTGAAAATCTAAGTGTACACACAGCAAAAATGATTTAACAGTAAAATGCAGCAGAAATATCAACAGAATCACAGCATAAATGGTGTTTAAATTGCGGTAAGCAAAAAACAGTCGAGAAAATGCCAAAAAGATACTTAGAATCAGCAAAAAGTCTCTCCTTCTTGTTTCTGGTGCTGTAGTAGTCTGCAGGATGCCCAAACAGTATCCGCTGAGTTAAGGAAAATGCGTGCATAAAGTACATGTACAAAAGCATATGTGTTTGTGTGTGTGTGTGTGTTCGTGTGTGTGTGTTTGTGTGCGTGTGTGTGTGTATTTAAACACAGTTAAGTACTTCTGATTTCCTTTTCTTAGTGTTTTTAATGCAAGGGCACATAGTAAATGTATGTTAAAATAAATTCAGCTGTATATTATGGCTGCACTCTAACAATTTACGGACGGACTCAAAGTCAGTGGGAATCTCTTACAATGGATCTGCATGTACCAGATATGCATCCTCCTCTGGAAGGATGTCACAAAAAAGCATAAAAGACCTTTTTATGAACAGTAAAGAAGAAATATCAGTGCACCTAGTTGATAGGGTTGCCACCATACCTCTCATCCTCTTAGAGCAAAAAATCTGGACAAAGCCTAAAATGATGGGTGGACAAATAGGGACAGATTTTAAATATTGCTCTTACAAACTTAGAAAGATGATAGGATAATAGGTTTTGCATTAGCATGAATTTTCTGAAGGATGTGGAGTCTTAAACTCAAATATTTGTCATTATTTAATGACTTCAATCCTCAGCTATTTACCAGAAATGTACAGATTTTACGAGGAACACACCAAAAATATGAGGCAAAAATCTGGACATTCTTCAAAAATCTGTACAGTTGAGAGGTATGGTTGCCACCTGACTCTCTTTCTGCAATTCTGTCCTGTGTGTGTGTGTGTGTGTGTGTGTGGGGGGGGGGTCTTGAAAATGGTAAATGCATTGATACTTTACAAGAAAAACATTTTCTGACTTTTCTCTAAATGTCACAGTACTCTTGGATACTACATTTAAGTTATCTTACCATACAAACTATTATAAATAACATTTAAAGCTTAGCATTTCAATACTGTGTTGCTGCTTATGTAAATCACTCAAAAGAGTTGACAACTGCCTTTAAACCCATGACTGATCTATTTGCTTTGTTTTGCTATGAAAGGGGAGAGTTAAGTTGTCCTCCCAGCTGCAATAAAAACAGTGGAAAAAGTACAGTTTTGTACCTACCATAAACGTAGATGTTCGAGTGTTCACCCTGCTGCAGTCATCACACTTGGGTTATCCTGTCGTCAGGCAGTCCCGCAGTCGGCCGGAATTCCAAAGTCTTGGTCCGACGTCGGTTGCTGTTGCCTCGTCCCTGACGTCAGTGCGCCAGGGGTATATATATTGCAACAGATGCCATTTTCTTCAGTTTTTTTTGCCCCAGATGTCAGGTGCCCCCAAAAGGGTGATCATAATTAATACCAAATGGTGTGAACACTGCACAAACACAAAATCCCTTCAGCTATAAGCAAATACATCAGTAAGGCATAGCAGAGATTTAGCCAGTAGATCAGAGGGGATGGAGGGAGGGTAACCTGGACTGCAGCAGGGTGAACACTCGAACATCTACATTTATGGTAGGTACAAAACTGTATTATGTTCATCGTGTTACCCTGCTGCAGTCATCACACTTGGGTTGAATCCCAAAGCTAAGGTAGGGGGGAGGTATCATAGAGGGTTAGTGGAGGCAATAAGGCCCTGCAGAACTGCAGTGGCGAAGCCAGCCCTGGACTTAGAGTAAAGAGGTAAGTGATAGTGTTTGGTGAAGGTGTGTACAGAACTCCAAGTTGCAGCTTCTAAAATTTCCTTGGTAGGAACCCCCCTGAGAAAGGCTGTAGAGGTAGCTGTTGCCCTGGTAGAGTGGGATCTAATGGTAGCAGGAACTGGTTTCCCATGATGGGTATAATAGAACCGTATGCAATGACCTATCCATTTAGAAATGGTTTGCTTGGATATAGCCCTCCCTTGCGAAGTTGTAGCATAGGATACAAAGAGCTGGTCAGTTTTTCTGAAAGCCTTAGTTTTATCCAAGTAGTAACGAAGCTGCCTGTGAATGTCCAAGGAATGCAGGAGTCTCTCACCTTTGTTCTGTGGATTGGGGAAGAAGGTAGGTAGGTGGATGGTTTGATTTAAAGCTACACTGGAAACCACCTTAGGCATAAAGGAAGGATTAGTTCGTAGAGAAACTCTGTCTTGATGAAAAATGAGGAAAGGTTCCACTGCCATTAGTGCCTGTAGTTCTGAGACTCTCCTAGCTGAAGTTATTGCCAGGAGCAGGGCAGTCTTCCAAGATAGGAACTGAAGGTCTGCAGAGAAAGCTGGTTCAAAGGGAGGTAGCGTTAGTTTTTCCAGAACAAAGCTGAGGTCCCATGTTGGTGTAGGAGCTCTCCTAGGTGGTCTAATGTTTTGTGCCCCTCTGAGGAACTGCCTTAGAAGAGGATTTGAAAATAAAGGTGGATTTGTGTTGTAGTGAGCTGAAATAGCTGAAGCATGGATTTTAATTTGAGGAAAAGGAAAGTCCTTTGTGCAACATCTCAGCTAAATACTGCAGAATGTGAGGCATGTGAGGCTGAGTTATGTCTTGGCCTTTAGCTTGGTTCCAGGCAGAAAACCTTTTCCATTTGTCCGAGTAAGCCTTCCTGGTACTTGGCCTCCTGGCTTCCAGAATAACATCCAGAACTGCTTGTGAAAGAGGAGCTGGTTGGATGTTTAGTAGATTTGCCATGCAGCCAGATTTAAAGTTTTGAGCTGGCTGTGAAGAATCTGTTTGTTTTGTTGCATGAGCAAATGGGGTATTTGAGGCAATATCCATGGTGGGCCGTGAGCCATATTCTTCAATAGTGGGTACCAGTGCTGGCGTGGCCAGTCTGGGGCTATGAGAATCAGTCGTGGTTTCTCCTTTTTGACCTTCAAAAGAACCTTTGTGAGGAGAGGTAATGGAGGAAAGGCATATGCTGTCAGGTTTTTCCAACTGAAGGAGAGAGCGTCCACTTTCCAAGCTTGATGGTGGAATGTCCTTGTACAAAATTTTGTCAGTTGGTAGTTTTGAGGACTGGCAAACAGGTCCATGTTTGGAAGGCCCCATTTCTGAGTTATCATTGTAAATATTTGTGGGTCTAGTTTCCACTCGTGGGGATCTTTGATGTTTCTGCTTAGGTCATCTGCCAATGTGTTCTTCTGTCCTGGCAGGAATTGAGCTTGTAACTGGACTTGGTAGGCCAGAGCTGTGTTCCATAAGATCATTGCTTGCCTGCAAAGAGGGTAGGAATGTGTGCCCCCTTGTTTGTTTATGTACCACATTACTGTGGTGTTGTCTGTCTTTATTGCAAGTTGTCCTGGATGTAGTAGATCCTTGAAGGCTGTCAGAGCTTTCTGTACAGCTAGCATCTCTTTTTGATTTATGTGCAGATTTCTTTGTTCTGCAGTCCATAGGACTTGAATGCATTGTCCTGCCATGTGTGCCCCCCAGGCGTAGTCTGAAGCATCTGTTGTGATAGTTTGCCTGGTTGGGGGCAAGGTGAAAGGCTGACTCTTGTTGAGGTGACATGCCTGTGACCACCATCGAAATTCCTGTTGAAGGCAGGGAATGAGAGATATCATTGTGTCCAAGCTGTGGCTGTGTTGAGACCATAAGCTTTTTAGGTACCACTGTAATTTCCTCATATGCAGTTTTGCAAATGGTATTATTAGTATGCAATATGCCATGAAGCCCAAAGCCTGCAGAATTTTTCTTGCAGTTAATTGGGTCTTTGTTGCCATTGTCTTGAAATATTGAGTCAGTTGTAGTTGCTTGTCTGGTGTAAGATAAGCCTTCTGGGCCATTGTATCTAAGCTGGCACGCAGGAATGTCATTTTTTGTGAGGGTACTAATTTTGACTTCTTTTCGTTTACTGTGTACCCCAGACAATTTAGTAGATGCTTCACAAAGGCCAGATGATGTAAGAGAATGTCTTTGCTTTCTGCTTGGATGAGGCAGTCGTCCAGGTATGGATATATTTGAATTCCTCTTTGTCTGCAGTATGCAATTACTGGTGCCAGGCATTTTGTGAAAACTCTGGGCGCAGTAGATAAGCCAAAGTGCAGTGCAGAGAATTGGTAATGGGTTGAACCTGCAATGAAACGGAGGTATCTTCTGCAACTTTGCCTGATAGGGACATGCAGGTATGCCTCCTTGAGGTCCAACGTTACTAGCCATGCTTCCTTGCCCAACATGGGAAGTAGCTGCTGTAGTGTTAGCATCTTGAATTTGGGAACTTGTAAGTAAGTGTTTAGAATTGAAAGGTCCAGAATTGGTCTCCAAGCATTGTCCTTTCTGGGTACTAGAAAGAGCCTTGAGTAAAATCCTTGGCCTTGCTCTCGAGTAGGTACCAGTTGAATGGCTCTCATGTCCATGAGAGCTGTAATTTGCTTTTGTGTCTCTGCCCATTGATTTTGTGGCAGGTTTGGCATTCCTCTTTTCATTGGCAAGGTGTGAAAGTGGAATCTGTATCCTCGTAAAATTATGTCTAGGACCCATTTGTCCTTTGTGACCATGTGCCAGTTGTCTATAAAAAGTGCGAGTTTTCCCCCCAAGGGGGCTGTCAAGAAAGTACTGCTTGGCCAGATGAGGTGCAAGTCATTGAGTTTGCCTTCTGGTGGGTTGAGACCTGTCTTCTCCTCCCTTCTGTGTTGTAGTGCCCCATTGGTGAGGTTTATACTGGGCTTGCGGTTGTCCTCGGCCCCTTGGGCGCCTGTATTTACCCCTCTGTGGTCTGTCAGTGGCTGGAAAGGACCAATTTTTTTTTGGCCAGTTACTGCTGAAGCGAGGGGGTTGTACTTGTAGGAAATCTTTGACTGTCTGCATTGATTTTGCCTTATCTTCCAGTTTCTTTAAAACTACTTCTGCTTTAACTCCAAAAAGAACATCCTGCTGTAAGGGAGCATCTAGTAGTTTTGCTTTAACATGATCAGGCAGAGTTTGTTCCTTTAACCAAGCATGCCTACTTATAACCGATCCAGTGACAGCTGCTCTGCAGGAGGCCTCCAAAGAATCAAACCCACATTGTAAGGTATGTTTGCCCACCTGCTCAGTGGTGTGCAACAAATCCTGTACTTCTTTCAATTCAGATTGTTGGGGGAGGGAGGTTATCCTTTGCTTTAACTGAGAGATTAGAAATTTCTGATACTTAAGCATATGAAATTGACAATTTAGTGCCCTCATAGCTAATGTGGCTGAGGTGTAAACCTTTTTCCTCCACCTGTCTAGTGCTCTGGAATCCCTCTCAGAAGATACTGGGTTTTTAGCCATAGAAACCTTAGCCCCCTTGGGACCCTGGGAGATAGTCTCTGGGTCAGCTATTGGGCTTTTGTAAAGAAATTTGTGGGAATCAGGTACTCTGTAGTATCTGTCAGGCTTAGCCAGAGCAGGAGGAAGAGAGTCTGGGTTGAAATTAGATTCTAAATAGACATCATCCACAATGTCCAAAACAGGTGGGATGGCTAGAGGTCTGTGTTGGGGAAGTAAAAGAAACTCTCTGAGCCTTTTCTTGGAATCAGAGTAGTCCTGACCTTCCCAGTGAAAATGTTCCCTCACAGTGTGTAAAGTTTCCCCAAAAGAGTAGTCCTCAGAAGGAGAAGCTGAGGGAACAGTCCTCAGCATCAGAATCTTCATAAGGAGAGAAGGAATAGTCTTGGTCCTCAGAGGAATCTGAAGAAATGGACAGTTGCTCAGAGGAAGCAGAATCTTCCTCTTGTCTAGGCCTTTTGTCAGGAGGGGGCTGTGAACCCCTGATAAGAGAAATCAAATCTTCAGCCATTTTGAGCATCTGTTTCCTAGGCATAGGGCCTTGAACAGGAGACTGAAGTGCAGTCTTTTTAGATTTAGAAGGAGTCTTCGACTTAGAAAACGTTTTAATGGTGAGAATCGTTGGTCTGAAAATGCCTTCAGAAACCGATGGCGTTTCTGTAGCACCAACGTCTTTAGAAGCGAAGTCGTCGGAAGGGCCTGAAGTAAAAGGCTGCGTCGGCCTAGTACATTCCGTCAAAATATCCGTAGCGGTCTCGGGTTCCAGATCTGCAGTAGTCAGGGGCTGCGTCGGAGCCTCACTGAGAACCAGAGAACCAGAGACCGGATCAGCCGAGGCCTCGGAATCTGGCTTAGGCTTGGGGTTGTCGGTCCTTATCCCTGCGCTTTTTGTGCACGCTGGTAGTCGGTAGCTCCGACGGCATGTTGTAGTTAAATTTTCTACCAAAATAGTGTTGTGCGAAATCAAATCATCTTTTAATAGTACGCTTATTAAACCTAGCACAAAACCAACAAGAAGTGACGTCGTGATCAGGGCCTACGCAAGGTATGCAGTAAGAATGAAAATCCTTGTGAGGTATTTGCTTCCCACAAGAAATGCAATTGTTAACTTTTTCTGACATCGGTCTGAGGCAAGAAAAGTTTCCCCAATAGGGTACTTAGCTTTATAGAAGACTTCGGTCTGAAATTCGAATTCGACAATCTCAGGAGTCGGCTGACCGGCACTTGTGAACTGCTTCTGCTTCGGGCACCGCGCGGCAAGAAAGACTGAAGAAAATGGCATCGGCTGCAATATATACCCCTGGTACACTGACGTCAGGGATGAGGCGACAGTAACCGACGTCGGACCAAGACTTTGGAATTCCGGCCGACTGCGGGACCACCTGACGACAGGATAACCCAAGTGTGATGACTGCAGCAGGGTAACACGATGAACATCAGTTCCGCACCTTTCTTTTTTTTTTTTATATCAGTTGCTGCATTCCTGACATTTGCAGGATTAATTGCCCATCCAAGATTGACAGTAGTACCTCACAGGGTAAACTACAGACTTAACTGTGTCTATGATATGTCATGCAGGTGGAGACAAATTTCTCTGCAAAGTATGTGAGAAATTGACTTAAAAAAAATTGTAGGTGGGCTTTCCTTTCTTTGACTCCAATGCAAGGAAATAAGAGTTTTAAAAAGTACAAGCAAATTTCTGGTACCTACACAGTACTAGAACCACACTATACGGAGAAAAGAAACCTAGCGATCGTGCTAAACTGTATGAGAGGGTGGAGTTTTCCTTTAAGGTGAGAAGCAAGAGGAGTGAAATACTTTGTGGATATACAAGTTGCAGCTGTTAGTGCAAACAGCAAGAACTTGAAATGAAAAATGTTCTCTCTAACTTAAAACCTCATGAATTTTATGTGAGGTGGATTAGTTATACAAAGGCAAGTGTCCTTTGTAACTAATCTACATGATCAGTTCCTATGACAAAGGAGAGGGAAGAACAATTGAGCTGTTAACATGTCTAATTTCTTCTACAGAACAAATATGGAGAAATCAGTCAAGCCTCTTGGCGACCATTAAAAACTTACAAAAACCTACAGCTCCCTAATGTGGAGGAATAGGTAGGTTCTTGTGTTGCAACTGGTCATATGCACTGGGATAGTATAGGCATAGAAAGAAGTGCACATTTAATGCTTATTTCATGAGGTGTAATCCCCATTTATCTGTGACAGAAGTTCTCTGAGTCGAAGCACAAATTTGGAACATCTCAGTACAGTTGCTCAGGGAAGTTATGAAACTGTTTTTATGACTACGTGAAGAAAGTACAGTTGTGTATACTTACCAAAAATGTAGATGTTTGAGTGTATTCACTGTTGCAATCAATACATTTGGGTTATCTGCTTGCAGTAGCACTCAGTCTGCCTGATTAACAAAGTCTTAGGTCCTGCGTCAATTGCTGTTTCATCTTCCATGACGTCGGGTAGTCAGGGGTATAAAGCATACAGCCGACGCTATTACATCATTACATCAGTTTTTGTTGCCCCAGATGTCAGGTGCCCCCATAATGGGAGGCAATTATATATACAAGGTTACACCTCCAACAAAAAAGCAAATACACCAAAAAACTTTAAATATAGTAAGCAGGAATAGAGGTATAAAACCAAAATAGGTGGTGTAATAGTGCACAAGTAAACCACTATAAAACCAAAAAAGAGCACTAAGTGTTGTGAGTCCTCAGCAATAATTTTATTACAAAAACTTAAGCACTTTCGTCAGTACTAGTTGACTTCCTCAGAACACTTCAAAAACAAAAAATTATGTTTAAATAATGTAAACTCAATAATCATTGGTTCATTCTTCCACCAAGGGCTTGACAAAAATATCTTAGTTCATGAATATAAAACACAGCTCATGAATATTAAGTATAAACACATTAAAAACACATAATTAATACATTGTTGCAATACAGTTGTATCCAACAATTTGTTCTTCACACAAAGAAATTCAGTCATCATATTCCTTATTGAGAGTGTACCCAAATAACCTTATGAACTTTATTGATATGTATAAACTCAAGAACCATCCCTATGCACCCCCCCGCATATTCTACCAACTATATTACTCAAACATAAAGCATTCCTACAACTTAACATAGTAACCCTCCCACCATACCTATTACCCACAGAGCACAATCATAAAGTTTCCCTAATAAACAAACACATTCAAAAACTGAAAAATCTGATAACCTCATGCATATCAAAACTAGCCCTAAGTGGAGACATCCACCTCAACCCTAGCCCTACCATCTCCGACCCCAATCCTCATAATCAGACTAGAAACCACAACTTCCCCATATCACAGCCAACAGAAAGCCAAGTGACTTCCTTGTACTAAGCCTAATATTAGAAGTACATCCAACAAAGTCCATGAACTCCATGCCACCACAAACTTGTACTCCCCAGATACAGTCATCCTGACAGAAACCTGGCTAAAACCTCACATTACCAGTGAGCAAATACTCCCTACCAGTTACGGCATACTAAGAGTAGACCAGCTAAACAAGATATGAGGCGGTGTAGCTATAATACTTAAACAGCATCTAAACATCCAGATCTTAAAATCATCAGCTCCACAAATAGGCAATGAAGAAATAATATATACCAACCTCAAAATAAACCAAAACAAAACCATCAAAATAAATGGATGCTACTTCCCACCTGACCAAAACATCCCTCCACTAGAAAACCTCCTCAGCTGGTCTACCCACCACCTCCAACAAGAAACTATCATTTTAGGTGATTTCAATACTGACTGGCAATCCTGTTCTGGCAACAATCCAGCCCATCATATAAACCTTCATGGCTTCACCCAACTAGTCCAGTCGCCAACCAGGATGAATAAAAACTCCAGCAAGAACACTACCCTGGATTGGATACTAGTCAGTAAGAGCCCCCATATATACCAGGCTGCTAATCAGATAGCCTCAGTGATCACTCCCCAACATTCCTACTCAAAAAATACATATACCAAGCTAAACCTGTCATCTACTGTCAAATATGCAAAAAGCTAAACTTTAACCCACTCACATTCATCTCATCCCTCAAAGAATGTGGCATCCCCTAAAGTACCACAGTCTTGATGACGCAGTTGAATTTTTTAATACTACCTTCCTGAGCATCCTTAATTACCATGCCCCCATAAGACTTTTCAGAGCGAAAGCACAACCCTCCCCATGGCTACAGAAAACAAATAAGTCAGAAATGAAAAACAGGGATAAAGCCTGGGAGCAGTGGCGCAAAACCAAAACCCCCTCAGATTGACAGAAATTCCTAGAACTACACAATAGAGTTAAAAAGCTAATAAAACAGGACAAATTCCAATACTTCCAGTCTGCCCTAGACTCCTCCCAACACAGCCACAAACAATTCTGGTCCTCCATAAACTCCATCCTCCATCCAGGTAAAGTCAGTACTCCTCCCTCCTAACATCCCTCACTCCTCCAAAAATATTGCTACATCATTCAACACACACTTCACACAAACCATACTATCACTAGCTAAACAACACAACCCTCCTTCCCTCCAACCTACACTTTCAACTAGTAATCTCCCCACTGCCGTCTCTTTTTCTCCTGTACCTACCTCCAACATAAAAAAACTCAACTAAACTTAAGCCCACCAAATTAGCAGCAGACAACCTCCCACGTGAATACCTACAAATCGCAGCTGATGCTCTGGCCTAACCAGTATCCATCTTGATTAACCAATCTCTGTCAGAAAGTTACGTTCCCACACTGTGGAAAGTATCACATATAATTCCCCTCCACAAAGGTAGCCCCTCCACAGAACTAACCAATTACAGCCCCATACCTATTCTCTCTCCACTCTCCAAAATACTAGAGAGATGCATACATTCTCAGGTCTCAGACTACCTCCTTACTAACAACTTCCTTTCCAATACTCAGCATGGTTTCCGACCAAACCATAGTACCACCACTGCCTTACTCTCCCTTACTAACACGATCCTTCAGCATAAAAACAATGGCTATCTCTCCTCTGCTACTTTCCTAGACCTATCTAAAGCATTTGACATGGTCCCACACAAACAACTAATCTCTGTCCTCAATAACCTATCCTTCTCTCCATTAGTCACCAACTGGTTTCAGAGTTACCTGTCTGACCGCCAACAATCCGTTGTATGGCAGAATGACATATCTCCCCAACTACCTGTCTCCACAGGGGTTCCCCAAGGATCCATCCTTGGACCCCTACTCTTCTCTGTTTTCACCAATAATCTAGCCTCTGCCACCAAACATGGTGCACTCATACAATACGCAGATGACTCAACCATCATCTGCTCAGCCTAGTCCCTACCCAAACTGCAAAAAGTCACACAGGAAGCCTTTTCCTCTATTGAAACTTGGTTATCCGATGCTCAATTAATACTCAACCCAAACAAAACTAAACTACTCATCTTCCAACCCACCAAACATACTCAAAACAACTCTCACTTTAACATCACAGCAAAAGACAACACCACTATATACCCAACTGAACACACCAAATTACTAGGAGTGGAAATAGACAATAAACTAAAATGTGACATTCACATATCCATGACCATAAAAAAGTCCACAAAAAACTAGGAGCGTTATACAGAAATAAGCAACTTCTCACCAAAGCAGTAAAGATTTCAATAGCAAATTCCCACCTTATCTCCACCCTACTTTATGCCTCTCCAATATATACCAACCTAAGGCAATGCGACCTAAACAAGCTGGAGACTTGCTACAACAAAATCGCCAAATTCGCCACAGGGGCATCCTACCACAGTCACCACTGTCTCTCACTTGCTGAACTGGGCTGGCTTGAACTCCCTCACCTCCTTCAATGGTATCAACTATCACTCGCCCACAAACTAGTAAACCATCCACTAAATGTCCTATCCCTCCAGAGTCTACTCCAACCCTATCGCACCACCAGACCACTAAGATCCAGCAACAAAAATCACTTGCAGATCACTAAAGCCAATAACTCTGCTGGTGAAGCACTATTCTCTTGCGCCATAGCCAAATTATGGAACTCCCTCCCACTCACAATTACCTCCGTACCATCATGCACCCACCTCAAAACTTTACTAAAAGCGCACCTAAAAACATGCTGGCTATGCCCTTGCAACTCCCAATCTAATATCACCCACCCCATCCATCCACTACCTTACTTTCCACCCCACTAAATACCTTGATTATAACAAGCTCAGATGCTCATAAGCCTAGTACTTTTTATACAGAAGGAACTTCTTATTGTAACATTTGTTAATGTCTGTTATATACTTCACAGATAAAGATTCTAGTAGTCTACTGATGTACTATGTTCTGCATCTGTAAATATGTTTGTAATTAACTGCTATGTTAAACTGTTAATGGCTATGTAATCCAATGTAACTACTGTCTGCTTATTTTAACTGTGGAGCTTTTCTCCCTGGGCCTCCACTGAAAATGGACCTACGTCCAGTCGGACACTCCCGGTCAACAAATGTAAACAAATAATTTAATTAATACCAATATTAAACCTGTCCTACTTTTTCTCTTAATATTGGCAGGATAGTTAAATGATCATTTAAACCCAGAAAGAAGTTTGCAGCTAGCCTTAATTGCCATAATAGTTCTTTTTTACTAAGAGCGTTTTGCCAATCTCCTCCCCTAGCTTCAATGTGAACAATGTCGAGAATGGCAAATTTAAAACCACAAAAGTCAGCACATTGCAAACTGTGTTTGTATAAGGCTTTAGTTTCCTTCTTATTTTTTGTGTCATAGAGGTGTTCATAAATCCTGGTTTTAAATAACCTCTCAGTTTTTCCAACATAAAATGATGTACAAGTATTACACCTAGCAATGTATACCAGCTTACTTGAAAAGCGGTTAACCCTTCTCAAAAACACAGTATTTTTATTTTGGTTAGCTAGGGAAATAAGAGCTATCCTGTAGAATATAGGAGCAATAAGGACATCTACCACAGGGCCTGCTCCCATTAAAATATCCCTGTTCACCTTGATTTTCAGTTCTCCTTTCCAAGACCGACTTTAAATTGGGTCCTATTTTGGTTGAAAATATAGGTTTTTCACCCACTACCTGAAATACTTCAGAATTAGCTTTAAAAATACTCCAATTTTTATAAAGTATTTCTTTAACTCTGTGATACAAGGGGCTATATTGGACAACACATGCCTGTTGGAAATCAATTTTGTCCTCACTCTTGGAAGCTACTTCAGGATTATTGATTTTGCTAAGTCCTTTACCCAACAGCAGAATATACCTTATACCCCACTCATCCAATACTCCTTTTAAAATCGTATCAATAAATTCACCAGGGTACCCTCTTTCTAGGAACATATCTAATAAGAATAGAGGTATAGCCAATAGAAGTCAGGGGGCTGGAGGGAGGGTAACTAAGACTGCAACAGTGAATACACTCGAACATCTACATTTATGGGAAGTGTACACAACTGTACTATGTTCTTCGTATTTCACTGTTGCAGTCATCACATTTGGGTAGATTCCTAAAGCTAAGAATGGGAGGAGGAAATTAGACAGCATTAGGACCAGCTATAAGGCCCTGCAAGACTGCAGTGGCAAAGCCATCTCTGGATTTAGAGAAAACTGGCAAATGGTAATACTTGGTGAAGGTATGTACAGAACTTCAGGTAGCAGCTTCCAGGATGTCCCTGGTAGGGACTCCTCTGAGAAAGGCTGTAGAGGTAGATGCAACCCTGGTTGAATGTGGTCTAATCCCCTGTAGGGTGGATTTTCCATGGTGCTTATAGCAGAAATGAATGCAATGACCTATCCATTTAGAAATGGTTTGCTTTGAAAAGGCCTTCCCCTCTGCCCCTGCAGCAAATGCAGTCAGCAGTTGTTCAGATTTCCTGAGAGGTTTAGTCATGTCCAAATAAAATCTAAGTTGTCTGTGCACATCTAAAGACTGCAGTATTCACTCCCCTTTGTTCTGTGGATTAGAAAAGAAGGTTGGCAAATTAATGGACTGATTAAGGGCCACACTGGATACCACCTTGGGCATGAAGGAGGGCTTGGTCTTGAGGGACACCCTGTCCGCATGAAAAATTATGAAAGGCTCCACTGCCATGACGGCCCGTAATTCAGACACCCTTCTTGATGAAGTGATGGCTAAAAGGAAGGCTGTTTTCCAAGAAAGGAATTTCAACTCTGCATTCGCAGCTGGCTCAAAATGAGGTAGAGTGAGTTTTTCCAATACAAAGTTAAGGTCCCAGGCTGGAGTAAGGGCTCTCCTGGGTGGTCTTAAGTTTTTGGCCCCTCTGAGGAACTGCTTCAGCAGTGGAAGAGAGAAGAGGGGTGGCTCTGTGTTGTAATGAGCTGAAATGGCTGAGGCATGAATTTTGATGGAGGAAAAGGAAAGGCCTGTGTGCAGCATCTCAGTTAAGTATTGAAGAATCTGAGGCAAATTGGGTGTTGCTGTGCCCATCCCCTGAGCTTGGTTTCAGGAACAGAATATTTTCCATTTTTCAGCATAGGATTTTCTAGTACTAAGCCTCCTTGCCTCCAGAATGACATCCAACACTTGCTTACTGAGGGATGGTAAAGCAGAGATTAGGTAATAAGCCAGGCTGCCAGGTTCAGGGCTTGAAGCTGTGAGTGTAGAATCTGGCCCTCCTGCTGGGACAGCAGGGCAGGTGCCATGGTGCCAGCAATGACACACTGCGCAAAAGGGGGTACCAGTGTTGGCGTGGCCAGTCTGGTGCAATCAGTATTGTCTTTGGTTTGTCTTGTTTGATCTTTAGTAGTACCTTGGAGAGGAGAGGCAGAGGGGGAAAGGCATAAACTGATAGGTTTTTCCAAGTGAAGGACAGGCTATTCACTTTCCAAGCTTTTTTGTGGGGAGTCCTTGTGCAGAATTTTTCCAATTGGTAGTTCTGGGGGGAGGCAAACAGGTCTATATCTGGGCTCCCCCATTTGTTTCTCAACATGTTGAATAGCTTAGGTTCCAGTTTCCACTCGTGTGGGTCCATGAGATTTCTGCTTAGGTTGTCTGCCAGTGTGTTTAGTTTTTCAGGCAGGAATTGAGCCTGTAGGTGCACTTCGTAGCTCAAGACTGTGTTCCACAGAGCCATGGCTAGTCTGCAGAGAGGGTATGAGTGGGTTCCCCCCTGCTTGTTTATGTACCACATAACAGTGGTGTTGTCCGTCTTTACCATTAATTGCCCTGGAAGTATGTGGTCCTTGAAGACTGCCAGAGAATTCTATACAGCTAACATTTCTTTTTGATTGATGTGCAGGTGCATTTCACTTGGGTTCCATTTGCCCTGAATGAACTTCCCTGCCAAGTGAGCCCCCCATACATAGTCTAATGTGTCTGTTGTTAGGGTTTGGGTGGCAGAGAGTAGAGTTAATGGCAGTCCCTTGTTTTGGTGAAAGGCGTCTGCCCACCAAAGGAACTCTATCTGTAGACAAGGAATGACAGGAAATATTGTTCTAGATCCTGAGAATGTTGACACCATAGGCTTTTTAGATACCATTGTAGATTCCTCACATGCAGTCTTGCATATGGAATTAGTAGAATGCAGGAGGCCAGGGCTTGCAATATTTTCCTTGCAGATAGCTGGGCCTTTATGGCCAGTAGTTTGAAGTAGGCTGTCAAATGAACTTGTTTTTCTGGCATGAGAAAAGCCATCTGGGAAGTTGTGTTCAAGCTTGCTCCCAGGAATACAACTTGTTGGTAGGGTACAAGATGTGATTTATTTTCGTTTATGGTGTACCCCAGAGAAGTTAGCAATTTTTGTACAAACGCCAGATGATTCAATAGTATGTCCTGGCTTTCTGCCTGAATTAGACAATCGTCCAGGTATGGATATATTTGGATATTTCTTTGCCTGCAAAATGCAATGACTGGAGCTAGGCACTTTGTGAATACCCTGGGCGCAGTAGATAAGCCAAAGGGCAGTGCAGAGAACTGACAGTGCATGTAGCCTGCTTTGAAGCGTAGGTATCTTCTGGAGGATTCCCTTATTGGGATGTGCAGGTAGGCTTCCTTTAAATCCAGTGTTGCCAACCAGGCATCCTTGCCTAGCATAGAAAGCAGCTGGTGAAGAGTTAGCATCTTGAATTTTGGGATCACCAAAAATGTGTTTAGGATAGCGAGGTCCAGTATAGGACACCAGGAATTGTCTTTTCTGGGCACCAGGAAAAGTTTTAAGTAGAAACCTTGTCCCCTTTCCTCTTCTGGAACAGGTTGAATAGCCCTGATGCTTAAGAGAGAGAGAATTTGCTTTTGAGCTATTGCCCACTGATTTGGGGGTAGGTCTGGCCAACCATTTGGGGTTGGTAAAGAGTGAAAGTGGAATCTGTATCCTTGTGAAAATATATTTAAAACCCCTTTGTCCTGGGTAATGAGTTCCCAATTTACTGCCTACCGGGCAATCTTACCCCCTAAGGGAACAAGTCAGTTGTGCAGGGCTGGGAAGATTTAAAGTTAAGTCATTGAGACAGTTTACCATAGGGGGGAGTCTTACCACTCCCTGCTTTGGAAGTGGGAGCTCCCCACTGCTTAGCCCTGTGAGTACCTTGGGGTTGAATCCTGGGTGTTCTGCCGGTTCTGGATTTGGACTGAGAAGGCCAGAAAGAGGCAGGAAAGGACCAATTTTTAGACAGCCAATGCCTACTAAATATCTGGGAGGCTGTACTTGCAGGAAATCTTTAACAGTTTGCATAGATTTAGTTTTTTCCTCCATCTTTTTAAGTACTTCTTCTGTTTTGTTGCCAAACAGGCAGTCTTGGTTTAAGGGAGCATCCAGCAATTTAGCTTTACCATGACCTGGCTCTCTAAGAGTATGCAAGGTTTCACCAAAAGAGAAATCCTCTGGAGGGGAATAGAGTCCTCTGCATCAGAATCCTCATAGGTAGGTAAGGGTAATTTCTGGTCATCAGAGGAAAAGTACAGTTTTATACCTACCATAAATGTAGATGTTCGAGTGTGCCTACCTATTTGGGGGCAGCTGACATCTGGGGCAAGAAAAACTGAAGAAAATGGCGTCGGCTGCATCTTATATACCCTGTTGCACTGATGTCAGGGAGGAGGCGACAGCAACCAACGCCGGACCAAGACTTTGGAACTCAGGCCGGCTGGGGAACCGCCTGACGGCAGGATAACCCAAGTGTAATGACTGCAGCAGTGTCACACGATGAACATCAGAAATTTCAGAATCCTGATCAGAAGAATCATAAGCAAACTCAGTCCTAGATCTCTTAGAGGGGGAAGGTTGGCTTTCCTTGATTAAAGTAATAAGGTCTTCAGCCATTCTTATCATTTGTTTTTAGGCATAGAGGCCTGACCATGCGGTCTGGGCATCGATTTTCTAGGCATGCATCGAGTTTTAGGCCTTGAAGAAGAAGAAGATGGTGAAGGTTAGTCAGTAGGCCTGAATACACCCTCAGAAGCCAGTGCCTGCACAGTGGCTCCGGACCCATCCAAGGTAGAGACATCCGCAGGTTCCACATTTGAAGCATTTTGCGGCATACCGGACTCCGAATGGGTCTCAGTAGAGGCCTGTGAATCTGAAGTAGCGGGTATCAGGGGGTGCGAAAGCGCCTCACTGAGTACCGTCGAACTGGCGACTAGCTTAAGAGAAGTGTCGTCGGCAGCTTTGGACCTATGTGGTCTGTCTCTGTCTTTATCTTTGCGTTTTTTCGGAATGTCGGTAGTAGGGTGGCTTACCGAAGCCATACCTGGATAATTGAACTGAGTACCAAAATATTTAGAAGCATAAATAAACAGACGACAAATAGTTCACTGTTTAAATAAGGCACAAAACCGACAGCGAGGTACGTCATGGTCAGGGCCTAAGCAATAAATGCAGTACGAATGAAAATCTTTATGAGGTATTTGCTTTCCACAAGAAATACAATTAATGACTTTTACTGACATCGGTTTAGAGCAAGAAAAAATTTCCCCAACGGGGTACATAGCTTAGTTGAAGACTTCGGTTCTGAAACTCGAAAACGAAAATTTCAGGAATCGGCCGACCAGCACTTGCGAACTGCTTCTGCTTCGGGCACCGCATGGCAAGAAAGACTGATGTAATTGGTGTCGGCTGCAAGCTTTATACCCATGGCAACCTGACATCATGGAAGATAAGGCAGCAACTGACGCAGGACCCAAGACTTTGTTAATCTGTCCGACTGAGGGCTACTGCAAGCAGATATAACCCAAATGTGATGACTGCAACAGTGAAACATGAAGAACATCGACGGATTACATCATTGCTGATCCTAGCTAGAACTTCAAAAGTTGCTTTCACTTGCCTTAAGGGAATTTTTTAGGGGCTATGAGATGATTGTATCTTTCACAGGAAAAAAGTCTCAAATATGGTGGTAAAAATGAATGAAAACTGAAAAAAATCACCAGTGGGAGATATAACATCAATTAATATTTGCGGCTATAAAAAAGGTAGTCCATAACAGTTGGAGAATATTGGAAACAAGTGTGGACGTCAAAAGAGTGGTAGGAAATTGACCGTTTTTTTATTAACAAGAAAGCTACAGTATTAAAAATTATTTGGAAAAAGGAGAGAAACGTACAGGAGAAAAAAAGAGGAACTTATAAGTTATAGGTGTCACAATTGCTCCATGTGTGTAGGTACATTTTAGAAAGTCCGTATTTCATGGACACAAGCACATCGGAAACTTATCCAGCATCAGAATACTTCACATGCATCTCAAAATATGTGGTTTAACTTGCAAAGTGGTCCACTTGTGAAGCATTTTATATCGGAAAGACTAATAGGGAACTGGGAACTAAAAAAATAATTTATGAACATCAGTATGAAATTAAAATCAAAAACAAAGAAAATGCCTTGGGTAAACATTCAGTAGGGTTGTCAGTGTTTTAAAAATGTTGTTTTTGTGTCATTTACCATGTTCTGTGTAACTTCGATAGCTACAGGGAGAATGAGCTTGAATCTTCTGTGTGGGAACCGAACCGAACGAATGACCGAAGAGCTCGGACTTCTGACCCGATTCTTCGCGATTCGACCTTGATGAGGATTTGATGCCAGAGCCTCTTTGACAGAGCTCTTGAAAGGTAGATTAAAAAGACCCTATCCATATTGCCTTCCATATTGCTTGTCCCTTCCACCGGACTGAATGAATGATTGATTACACATTGATCTGCAGATGGAGAGGAGAAGACAGTAGACGAGGCGAGGTGATTATCAGTCATCGTACATCTTTTGCCCACATTGGCAATGCCAGCTCAGACTTAGCTTTCTGTGACATATGATCAAATCTTATGTATAACTAACAAAGGTAAAATTTAGTATATGTCAAGTCCAGTAGTTTTGTCTAATCCCAGAAACTTATGTCAATCCAGTAAAAACAGAAAAATTAAATGGCAAGTTTTATTTTATGCTTATTGTGAACATGGACTTAAACAGCAATGTAAATTATAAGGTGGTTCATAATCGAAATCAGCACAGTAGCAAATCTAAATAGAATTTCTTGATACATTTTATACTGTTTTTATTTTTTCTTGTAATATATTTTTTTAAATACAATTAATTGTTATTTGACCATGTGACAAGAGTATGTTTGTTTGATAGAATGGTATTTAAGTACTCACTGTTTATTGATAGTTATGTTCTGAACATTTATTAACTTACTTGATGTTGTATCTCCCATTGGTGTTTTTTTTTTTTTTAGTATTTGTTCACTGATGGTCTCTTTCCTTTAAATGAATGAATGAATAAGTTTGTACTGGAGAGATCTAGGACCTTTCCTTGAGGTTCTTCATGCACTTCTGTACTCTTTGCCATTCTGCAATATTTTTCATTCCAGAGATGTGCAACCAAGTATGCTTACTCAACACTATGCCTGATGCTGCTCACCTTATCTGACAACTGGCAATCGTTAACTATGCCCATAAATAGCATATCTTTCATTACAGTCATTAAGGTGCTGTTGCAACTTCTGCATACTCGGTGAAAAAGAATGTTTTTCTTCATCTGCAGAAGGCCCCATTACATGTTAAATTGGTGCAGTGATTTGCAAACTTGACAGTTATGGTTAAGGCACTGTACTCCATTTTTCTTCACAGATACATGTGTTTCAATTCCTTAGTTGGGGCTCTCAAACATTAAGGAAGAGTGCAACATTTTCTTTCTCAGATTTAGGGGGTGAAAATGACAACCATGAAGCAGCCATAGTCACTATACAAGACACCAATGGTTACAATTTCAAAAATGATTATTCCAGCAAAAATGCATTTCTTACAGATGCCCCATACCACTAATGGTAATTTTTCAAAGCAACTTCTATGCCAACTTAAAAAGATGAAGTCAACTAATATGCAAAAAGAGGCAAAGGTCTGAATAAGGAAAAGTCCCCCCCCCATGGGCATTCCTTCAGCATCAATGATGAAGGCAGATTCCATTCAAATAATATGGACTGACTTGCTTAGAAACGTTTACTAGCTATGCATGAGTCTCCATTTGGTGACAGAAAGAAACTTAAAATGAACTGTGTTGACAATCAGCTCAACAATAAGATATAAAAGATATATTCTTACCATGTCAGCAGCTGTATAAAAACACCCCTCCACCTGATGGGTCTTATGTCTGCTCATTCATTCTACTAACCAGATATAAGCATGTTTTCTTTGGAAAACCCCATGTTTGAGGATGGCTGTATACATATGATGATGTACGTCATATCATAAAGCACTGAATACTTACGTATGCTCATTCTCTGAGCCAACCAGCTTACATATCAATATAAAGAAATAGCAATAAAGATTTGACACTTGTACTGTCAGCAAGTAATATACGAGTATATACGTGCTTGATTCACGATGAAGTCACATAGGAAAGATCCATCAAAACAATGTTTGTTGTGCCACATATCCCGAACTATAACCCAGTTAACCCCCACCTCATTCAATGGTCTGGCTGCTGAAGGAGCTGGCTGGGAAGAAAAGTCATCATCAGCTAATGCTAAATCACCAAAATGGGGAAGGAGAAAAGGATGGTGTTATAAAGGTCCTGCCAAAAGAGGTCCACCTGGGAAAAAAGAAAGAGCTCCGGCAATCTGGGTGACAGATACTATAAGCCTGTCAAGGAGTGGACATGTACTCCAGCTGGGTAACGCAGGTGTGTTAGAGTACAGACACTCACTGTACACATTGTATCTCAATCTCTAGCCATCGCAGTGAATGTCCTAAGATACAAAAATGCTCTAAGCCTCTGCTGCAAATGGCAAGATCCATGTCTCTTTCCACCCTCTCCTGCAGCCTCAGATGCTGGAAAACGGGAGGAAAAAACTTGTCAAAATGGGATGGGGCTTAATGGCAATGGCAGAAAATAGGTTCATAGGTAGGTACTAGGCTATCTGCCCGAGGGCATTTATAAGCCTAGTCAGAGTGTGTCAACTTTCGCCGCCCCATTGACTAATTAACTGAGCCTCTGTCAAGAAAAGCCAATGAAGTGATCCCAGGGGTGTATTTTCTGTTACCCATCCACTCGACAAGGTCTCTCTTGAAGAGTGTTAGTGAGGGGCTCTGCCTAATGTAGTTAGGAATTTTGTTCCAAAGGATGGGGAGTCTCTGTGACAGGAATCTATCCCTCCAGCATGTTCTATTTATTGTTGTGGCAAGGTTTAGCTCACTGGAGCAAGTGACTTGGATTTCTTTAGGTGGAGCATGTCCATCAATTCTGAGTTGGACATTGCTTTGTAAGTCAGGCAGAGATCACCTCTGAGTAAGCGATATGTCACTGCGTACAGCCAGAGTTTTTCCAGTCGGGCTGCACAGGACATATGTTTGAGGCCAGTAATCCTCTTGGTAAGGTACTTTTGTGGTCTTTCCAGCTGTTGGAAGTGTCTTGTGAGGTACATCCCAAATGGGGCATTGTACTCTATGATGGGTCTGTTGAGTGACTAGTAGAGGGGCACTATACCCTCTTTATTTTAGATGCGAACCCTTTAGTAATTAGATGGGCTACATAGAAGGATTTTCTAACTACTTTGGCAATATGATGGTCAAAGAGAGATTACTATCTACCTGGGTCCCCAGATCTCTTATTACCTCTTCTGTATTAAGGGGGCTGCCACCTATGTGGTAATTCATGGGTGTTTTGTTTTTCCCAAACGGGATGACTATGCATTTTTTGGCATTTAGCTTAAGACCGTGACTTTGGCACCAGGTGTCCGTCTCAGTAAGGCCCTTTTGGAGAATGTCCATGTCAGCCCTAGAGTCAATTATGGCTTCCAGTTTGCAGTCATCGGCGAACTTGGTTAGCCATAGTCCTCCTGTGTTTGCCTGTACTTCTGAGAAGTATATGCCGAACAGTAGGGGTCCCAGGACCGAGCCTTGTGGGACACCACTTGTGACTGGTTTAGAGTCGGACCTGGAGCCTGCTATTCTTACCGTGTGAGTTCTGTCTGTAAGCCAGTTGGCAACCTATCTTGTGATGTAGGGGTTTATGTTCAGGCTGGTGAGTTTTTCTATAATTCCCGAGTGGGGAACGGTGTCAAAAGCCTTGGCGAGGTCAAGGTATGCTGTGTGAACCACCTTCCCCTCATCTATGGCCTTGGTGACTGTCTCGAAGAAGTCAACTAGGTTTAGTAGGCATGATCTGCCCTTAACAAAGCCGAACTGAGTCAGGTCAAGTGTTTGGAGGTTCCCAATGTCTTTGTTAATGAGTTCCATGATGATGCGCTCCATAGCCTTGCAGGCCAGGCTAGTCAGGCTTATGGGGTGATAGTTACCAGGGTCAGTTGTGGCTCCACCTTTGTGGAGCGGAATAACCGTTGCTGTGCGCCATTCTATGGGCATGTAGCCTGTGTAGAGGCTGAGATTGAACAGTGTGTTTAGGTAGGGGGTTAGTTCGTTCTGTAGTTCGTGCAAGACGCAGCCTGGGACACCATCTGGCCCCACTGACGCTGTGCTTTTGGCTTTTGAGAGGGCTGTTTTCACCCATGTGTCTGTGAATTGCAGGACACTACACTTCTCCGGTATTGTTGTGGGCCCTTTTGGGGGTAAGAGGGGGGGTGAAGTTTGCACTCAATCTATCTGCCAGGATGTTGGCAATATCAGTAAGTTCAAATAAATTCAAACAAGCACAAACTGGGAAAAAATATACCGGATTCAGAGCAATGAGGTTAAAAGTTGATAAACCACAGCGATCACAGGACAAAAAAGGTTTATTACATGAAGCGCTTTTCGTCTGTGGTAATACACAGACTTCCTCAGACAATACACAATTTAAAAAGGCAGCTTAAATAGCACAACAATGCTGATTCGAAGGTCATAGACCAATCAAACAAACTTATGGCCATGTGTAAAATTTAAAAACATACACACAGTAGTCACACTAAATCAAATAACATTGTGGGTAGTGTGAATATTAAAGTACTAGGAAATAAGAATATCTTGAACCTAGTCACTCAAGCGAAGACCAAATACTGCCTAAATAATAAAATAAAATACATAAAGTATATAAAAGACATTTGTAAAAAACAATTAAAAACATGTTTATCTGTCCAAATTCCTTAATTTAAGGAGGCTGCTAATAGAGCAACCTTCATTAAGACCTGGTAAAACGTAGGCATTTAATCTAATCTGCCAACGTAATTCTGATGCTTCCAGTAGTAAATGTAAGGGAGCCCCTCTCATGGTGTCATGCAGCTGATCAATTACCATATATTTAAAATGGTGGTCCTCATGCTGAATGATATGCTTAGCAAGGGCATTTTCCTGTTTGGCTTTGCTGACTGCATATTGATGTTCGTAGATCCGGTCTCTTAATCTACGCTCGGTTTTGCCAACATAAAATCCTGTGCATTTTTGGCATAAGGCTAAATAAACCACCATTCTGGAATTGCAGGTGCATCTACATCGGATGTCAAATCTGATGTTGTTAATCTTAAATCTATTAGATTCGAATATATACCGACACTGGTTACAGTTTTGGCATTTGAACATCCCAGGGGTAAATTAAAGTCTAATAAGGTTAAGAAATTGGAGCGGGATTTGAAGGCGTATGAATTAGGGGTGGCTTATCCACCCCCAGCGCCTTCACAAACATGGAACTTTAACACTGGTAATGTTAATACATTCACTACAGCTAGTGGTAGTGAGGTTCCATCTAATAACATTAGAGAGCTGGATACACTTGGAGATACACCAGTGGATCATGGTGTTAGGAGGAGTGAGAGATTACAGAACCGGAAACAACAATCAGCTCATAATGTTATGCCCATTGGTCAGCAACATGTTTTTTACAATGCCAACCGTCAGGGGGCCATCCCAAAACAAAGGAACAATTTACAGCAACCCACCAGGGCGAAACAACAGAAACAGAATTTTCAGAGACAGTAGATACTGTGTGCATTTGCAACCTGGTTCTACCCCTAAATATAGGGGAGGCCCTGGACTGTATAGCCATTGTTGCTCCCAGTATGGAATTGTCTTTGAATCCCATCAATAACTCATTGGTGGATGTGGCTAATACCTCGGTTCCTTCCACTAATGAAGCCGTGAGACCGATTATTTCCACTAATCAACTAGGTGACTTTAATATTTTTAATTATTCAACAGTGCCGATTCCGGATGAACTGGCTGACTTCTTATCAAAAGGGCACACTTATGTCCCCCAACAGAAGTTTGATTTAGTTAATACTGTTATAGATATTAAAATGTTTGCTCGTAAATTGAATTTTAACCTGTTGTTTGAACCAAACGCCACCAGTAATAATGCTCCACATAACATCAAGGTTTCCAGTATGTTTAATCCGCCTTTGCACCCATTAGTGCAAGCTTTTGAGAACAGTTGTGAACTTGATCTGAGACACAGTAATTTGCATTCATTTCCAGGTACCAATGACTTGGGCAAGGTTGAAATGTCATTATTGGAATTTGTTAAGTCACATTCTTTAAGAATTTGTAAGCCTGACAAAGGAGGAGGAGTTGTAGTCTTTGACAAAATCGACTACTTTGATAGGATGCTTGACCTACTTTCAAATGATGCATATTCGATCAGTTCTAGATCTGAAGTTAATAATGCATACCGTAGCATTAAAAACTCTCTAGATGAAATGCTATTTGAGGGTAGACTTGATCAAGACCAACATAAATATCTTACCACTTTATTTCCTAGATTTCCTTGTATCTTTGGTATACCCAAGATACATAAGGACCTCCTCAATCCACCCATGCGTCCTCTAGTCGATGGGCGTGGATCCCCTACATACCCCTGTGCCAAACTGGTAGACACAATTTTACAAAAATACCTGAAGGACGAAGAGCAAATATGTAAAGACTCCTGGTCTTTTCTAGCTAAAATAAACGAAATCACATTCAGTAAAGAGTATAAATTCTTGACAATAGACGTCAAAGATTTATATACGTGTATACCTTTACAGATAGCTATTGACTGGGTAGCCTTTTTTCTTAAAAGTAAGGGTGCCCCACCACATGAAATATCACTGGTTATTGAATTATTGGATATGATCCTATATAATAATTATTTTATATTGGGAGAGAACTTTTATCTCCAAAAAATCGGGGTGGCTATGGGGTCGCCTTGTGGGGCCAGTTTGGCTAACATCGTGATGTCCTACTGGGAAAGGGAGAATGTACTTAACAATTCACTACTGGTGTCCAAGATCAAGTATTACACCCGGTACCTAGATGATATCTTCATCCTATTAGAGGGTGAAGAAACTGACAGTTTAGTACTACTTGACCAATTTAATAAGTCAACTGATTTTTTATCCTTTACTTCCACTTTTAATACAGAGGCGATAGCTTACCTAGATGTATGGTTGGTGAAAAACGAAGCCCTTAGCAAATATGTAGCAAGTATATACAGGAAGCTAACACATTCCAATTCATTCCTTCATTTTAGTAGCTGCCACCCGAGCTACCAAAAAAGGTCAGTAGTTAAGGGCCAGCTCGTACGAGCAGCTCGGATGGTTAGCTTAGATGATGATTTTCGTAAGGAATGTAACTTACTTAAAAACATGTTTTTACATAGAGGCTATCCATCTAAATTGCTGGACAATTTGGTTAAAGAAGTTACTAATAAAAGACTAAGAGGGATGTATCAACCTATACTTAACATTGCCCCAATATGTGAACTTGAGTTTAGGTTAGAGCCTGTGGGTGAAGTTAATCCATGTCAT
Source organism: Protopterus annectens (assembly GCF_019279795.1). Taxonomy (NCBI): domain Eukaryota; kingdom Metazoa; phylum Chordata; order Ceratodontiformes; family Protopteridae; genus Protopterus; species Protopterus annectens. The sequence continues at coordinate 265,432,234 of NC_056749.1, forward strand.
TTTAATAATACCAAATTAATTCTTACATACTGCCCTTCTAGCAGGTTCATTATGGACATTATCATTAAGAATTGGAATATGTTTCGTTCTAACCATTCAATTCTGAATAAATTGGGAGATAGACCAGAAGTCACATATAGAAGAGGTAAAAATCTGAAAGGTTTATTAGAACAACCAGAGGTGAAATGTAGTCGTACCCCTGGGATGTTCAAATGCCAAAACTGTAACCAGTGTCGGTATATATTCGAATCTAATAGATTTAAGATTAACAACATCAGATGTGACATCCGATGTAGATGCACCTGCAATTCCAGAATGGTGGTTTATTTAGCCTTATGCCAAAAATGCACAGGATTTTATGTTGGCAAAACCGAGCGTAGATTAAGAGACCGGATCTACGAACATCAATATGCAATCAGCAAAGCCAAACAGGAAAATGCCCTTGCTAAGCATATCATTCAGCATGAGGACCACCATTTTAAATATATGGTAATTGATCAGCTGCATGACACCATGAGAGGGGCTCCCTTACATTTACTACTGGAAGCATCAGAATTACGTTGGCAGATTAGATTAAATGCCTACGTTTTACCAGGTCTTAATGAAGGTTGCTCTATTAGCAGCCTCCTTAAATTAAGGAATTTGGACAGATAAACATGTTTTTAATTGTTTTTTACAAATGTCTTTTATATACTTTATGTATTTTATTTTATTATTTAGGCAGTATTTGGTCTTCGCTTGAGTGACTAGGTTCAAGATATTCTTGTTTCCTAGTACTTTAATATTCACACTACCCACAATGTTATTTGATTTAGTGTGACTACTGTGTGTATGTTTTTAAATTTTACACATGGCCATAAGTTTGTTTGATTGGTCTATGACCTTCGAATCAGCATTGTTGTGCTATTTAAGCTGCCTTTTTAAATTGTGTATTGTCTGAGGAAGTCTGTGTATTACCACAGACGAAAAGCGCTTCATGTAATAAACCTTTTTTGTCCTGTGATCGCTGTGGTTTATCAACTTTTAACCTCATTGCTCTGAATCCGGTATATTTTTTCCCAATATCAGTAAGTTCACTATATTTTGTGCTGTTCTGCACTAGCTCAGAGCATATCTGCGAGTTGTCACTTAGATTCTTGACATAGCTAAAGAAGGCTTTGTGGTTATCTTTCGAATCCTTGTCTATTTTTCATTCGAAGTTAGCCTTGGTTGATTTTATGAGGGACCTTAGTTTCTTTCTGATACTGATCAGGAATGTCTTTCCTTCTTGGGATTTGCTTTTTTTCTGAACTAGTTTCCTCCTTCTATTGTATAGCCTGTTTATGGCAGGGGTGCACCAGACTGGTTTCCTTCTCTTAGGGGAGTGAGTCTTGGTTTTGCTAGGGATGGCACAATTCATGCATCTTTGTAGGTGTTCATAAGAGTGCATTTGTAAAGGTTCCTGCATCTTGGACACTATTATCCTTTAGTGTGGGGGCTGTGAAACTTACCACCTCTGTCTTAAGTAAGGTGAAGTTTGCTAAAGAAAAGTTTTTCACTGTGGTTTCCTTGATTGGGGGTGGTGGCGTGGTGTGGTGTGGACATCCAGAGTGATTAGTTTATGGTCTGATCTAACCAGTGATGGGTTGACCTCCGGTGCAGAACACCTGTCACCCATGTTGGTGATGACCAGGTCCAATATGTTTTCACCTCTGGTAGGGGAGTTTACCAGCTGATCCAGGGCATTTGAGTTGATAAATTCCAGGAAGAACTGGACCTGGGAGTTTGTACTTGAGTAGTTTTCCCAGTTAAGGGTAGGGTAATTGAAATTGCCCAATATCAGGGTGTTCGGTAGGACCTTCATGTTTTCCAGTGTCTCCAGAAAGGCAGAGTGGTGGTCCTGGGTCATGGAGGGTGATCTGTAGCAGGCCACAATTTGCACTGCAGATTTGCCTGATGTTAGCTGCACATGGATGATCTCAGAGGTACCATGCTGCGCCACTAACCTGGAGGTGTAGGTATCCCTGATGAATATGGATAAACCCCCTCCTTTTGTGTTTCAGTCCGTGTGCTGTGGCCAAAATGTGTGGTATGAGTTGTAGCATGGTAGTGCTGGGGTGCTCTGTGGAGCCTTGAACCAGGTTTCAGTTACTGCACAGATGTAGAAGTTCTCCATACTAAGGAGTGCTTAGAACGCGTGCATTTTGAGATTTAAACTCCTGATGTTGAGTAGCATAACCCTCATTTTTTTATTTGTGCTGTTTACGAAGGTGGGTTTGACTTTTGAGCCTTGCCTAAAAAAGGCACTATGGGGGCAGCAAGAGCCTTGGCCAATATTCGAAAGCCTACAGGTGACAGGTGCAAGCCATCTCTTGCGAAGCAACGAGGCTTGTCGAGCATGTCGTCCCAGGCTGACAGACATTGGATCCCCTTTGAATGACACCAGAAGCTTAGCCAATTGTTGAAACAGATAATTTTTTCTTTATACTGCGGTATCATTCTTGGTGAGGGCAGGATGCTACTCAGGGTCAGGGTCATACCTGCCAGGGCTACATGATCAGAGAGCTCTTCCATGTCTCTTTTCATGTAGTCCAGGGAGGTACGTCTCATGTCATTCACACCAACATGAACAATGACAGAGTCATATTTGTAATTGTTCTGAAGTGACCAGAGTGCTTGTGTTATGTGGCAGATTCTGGCTCCCGACAGGCAGCTAACTGTAACCTTCTCCTTGTCCAACCAAGTGAGTGGGACGTCAGTGTGCCTGACTATAGAGTAGCCTATTACTAGTGTGTTAGGTATGTTATTTCGTCTTAAGGGCTGTGATTGTGCTGCACACTGATTTTGTGTTTTATGTGTTGTCTGGTTTGTGACGGGAGGTGCAGGTTTTTTGGGTGTCTGCTTGGGAGGTCTCTGATGCTTTTGCAGGTTTTTATTTAGAGCCTCCGAGTATGATTTTGTGTATTTATGTGTATTTTTTGCCAGTGCTGGTTTAGTATGTCTATGTGAGGCTGGAGGTGTGGTGCAAGTGTTAACCTTCTCCTCATGACTGCCTGTTCCAGTCTTGGGTGGAGAGAGCTTAGCCTCCAATTTAGCTATATAATTGCATCTCTCGCATATTTTAATGTTTTGTGGTAGGAGGAGAGGGTTGTCTGTGTACATGAGGCAGATGTAACATTGCCTCAGGATACCCAGGTTCACCAGCTGGACTGGAGAGTATACCTAAAATTGCCCTTTGGTCATGCCTGGATAGTAGGGGGAGCTGCTTAGTTGCTTGGTTGGTGAGGGGTGAATAAGGAGCTTTGCCCTGCTAAGCAATCAAGTGTCAGGGTATATTAGTGGTTGCTATTAGGTCTGAGCAAGTGCTGGACTGTAGGATGCTTTTTAAGTGCTTAGGTTGAGAGTTGGACTACTTTCAAGGGAAAAACTGAAGAGGAGACTTGGTGGAGATGGGAATAATTTAGCCCTAGCTAACCGGCACTGCCCGGATGTGCAAAACTGTGCAAACGCGGTTTTTACAGCAGGGAAATGAAAGAGATAGAAATTAGCCCAAAATGGCCTATAAACTACTAACTTCTGGGCTGGAACCACTCCTCCAGGGACAGATGGCTGCTCAAAGCTCCCTCTCTCACAGGTGAACAGAGAAACCTCCTTCTATTCAAGTAAGGTATGGGCAACTCAGAAACTTGTAACACAACCCTGAATTCAGCACTAGCCTGAAAACTGGACTATACTAGCTTAGAAAGGTGGGAAACAAGGAAAAATATATTTTTTGAAAAGATAAGGCAAAAACAGTAAATAAAATACACTTAAAACAGCTTTAAACAACTACAAACATTAAAAAATACACTTAAAACAGCTTTAGATGAATGTAAGCAATCAGACAAGGCTTTTAAAAAAATGACCCAATTAACCAGTAAAAAATTCTCAAAACTGAACCCTGTTCCTGTAGTCTTCAATCAGACAAGTTCTAACTGCACACTCCTTCACTGGGGTGCAAAGGAACCTTCTCCAAAAAAGAAGGCCTGGATTACTGCTCAAGTTATACAAACAAAGCTAGATTCAGCAGGCCTGAATCTAGTTTATGCGACAGCAAACAAGGCACACCAATTTCAGTAAGAAACAGTTCAAATATGCAGGTACTATAAGCCTCTAACCAGAAATTCCCAGCTCAGAAGGGCAGAGTCCAGCCTCTCCTCCCACAAGAGTGCAGACCACACACCTTCTTAATGTAAAATGACTGGCTTGAAGCCCAAGTACTTAAACCAGAACTAATACACTTTTAGAATAACAGACACTGATCCTTCAATCAGCAGTTCCCAACTTACAAGGATGTAAGCTACCTGTGTCCTGCCACAACAGTGCAGACCACAAACCTTCTTAATGTAAAACAACTGGTCTCAAGCTCAAGTGCTTAAACCAAAATGGCTTAGAATGATAGTTACACCAAACAGTAATAAATACAACGGAGTACTTTTAAGATGACGCAAAAGCAAAATAAAGTAATAAAGTAGGAAGAAACACAAATACAGTAAAAGCAGATGAATAAAGTGCAACTTTTTTTTTTGAGTGAGCAAATGAGATGGACCCAGGAGGAGTATCCAAATGCAAATTTACAAGAGGGGCAGGCAGTTTCAAAGCCACCAAGATTAACACCAAAACAAAAGAAAGGTGTGTGGGGAACTAACTGAAAAAACAGAGCCACAACTTCCAGCTAGAAAGTATTCAATGCAACACAAATAAATCAATTTAAATGCTGTATTATTTGAAAAAAGTGCAGATAAAGATTTACTTAAATTCACTTATACGTCCAGTTGATTGCAGGTAGGTCTTAGCCGGCCAAAGCTCAGAGTTTAAGCAGAAAATAATCCAAAATGTACCACTTATATAAGGCAGAAACTGAATATCAATGAAGTGAAACTACCCTCACTTATCACTGGCTATGCAGGAATTCTAAGAAGCATTAACTGAAAAAACAGAGCCACAACTTCCAGCTAGACAGTATTCAATGCAACACAAATAAATGGGTATCCTGAGGCAATGTCTTAAAACTTGCATTTTATCTGTCTCTGGCCTAGCACTCAAGTGTGGGGTCATTTACTGCACTGTTATCACTTGCTGATACTTGTGAACCTCTGCTTTCCTTAAAAAAAAACAAAAAAATCTTGCATTTTTCCCACTTTTCTGAGATTTAAAAAAGTTCAGATACAGATTTGCTGTTCTGAACTGTTTGTAAGTTTCTTGGAGGCCATTGTTTGCTTGGGCTAAAGGGAAGTCTCTGTGTTCATCAGTGGCAGTGATAAACATTGAGCAGCCTGCCTGCCCCTGTGGGAGTGGTTACTGCCTTGAAACTGTAGTTTTATTGGCCATTTTGGGTCAATTCCAAACTCCTTGATCTCCCTCTCCTAAAACCCGATTGCCTCGTGGTTTGGGCGTCTTTTTGGACTTGTTGGCTGTTGGTGAAGCACCCACCAAGAGGAGAAAATGCTGAGAGAAGAAAGGAGCCACTTTTGAGATTTTAAGTATTTTGCTTCAGATTATTTGTTAAGTTTTTCTGCATTGTCGCCTACTTTTGAGCATTTTCTGGCTTGTTAAACTCGATTTCTGTGTTGGTAACTGTATTTAGAACACAACCTAGAGCTGATTACTGAATTTCCTGCCTGCACTTATTTTTAAAATCGTTTTTTTTTCTTAAAACTTGCATTTTATCTGTCTCTGGCCTAGCACTCAAGTGTGGGGTCATTTACTGCACTGTTCTAACTTGTTGATACTTGTGAACCTCTGCTTTCCTTAAAAAAACAAAAAAACAAAAAAATATTGCTTTTTTCCCACTTTTCTGAGATTTAAAAAAGTTCAGTTACAGATATGCTGTTCTGAACTGTTTGTAAGTTTCTTGGAGGCCATTGTTTGTTTGGGCTAAAGGGAAGTCTCTGTGTTCATCAGTGGCAGTGATAAACCTTGAGCAGCCTGCCCGCCCCTGTGGGAGTGGTTATTGCCTTGAAATTAGAAGTTATGTACTCACCATAACGTTCCATCTGAGTAGGTGTATTCATTTGTCTGCAACCTGTGGGTTATGGATCCGATATCGGATCCGAACTGGCATGGTTTACCAGCTATGGATCCGAGCTCTCAGCTCCTCCCCTCACCCATAATGCCCTGCTCTCCCTACATGACCTCAGATCGAGTTTGCCAACAGCATGAACACCCTGAAAAGGGTAACACATCACATGCAGGAAACTGAAAAGGCCAGGGGGATAGGAGGGCGGGATGGTTGCAGACAAATGAATACACCTACTCAGATGGAACGTTATGGTGAGTACATAACTTCTAAATCTGAAGTAGGAGATTCATTTGTCTGCAACCTGTGGGACAGAGTCCCCAGCTACCTGAATCTTGGGTGGCCATCATGGAAGGATATTCCGGAGCACCGCGGAGCCAAAGGATGCTCTACCCCTAGATGTAAGATCCAACTTGTAGTGGGAAATAAAGGTATGAGATGAAGCCCAAGTGGCTGCTGCACAAATATCATCTAGAGGAATCCTAGCCTTAAAGGCGGCTGAGGTAGAGACTGACCTGGTTGAATGGGCATGTACACCCTCCAGTGCGGGCCTTCCAGAAGCTTGATAAGCCAGTAAGATGCATTGTGAAATCCAGCGAGATAATGAGACTTTAGAAATTGGTTTGCCCAAATTAAATTTAGCAAAGGAAATGAACAACTGGTCGGACTGCCTATGACCAGCCGTCCTGTTTAGATAAAATCTAAGTTGCCTGTGAACATCTAAGGAATGAAGCTTGTATTCACCCTTGTTTTGATATTTAGGAAAGAAAACAGGGAGGTTAATGGATTGATTAATGTTTGCTTCAGAAGCTACCTTAGGAAGAAAGGACGGGTTGGTCCTGAGGTAAACACGGTCCGGATGAAAGACCAAGTAAGGAGGTTTGGCTGATAATGCTTGAAGTTCTGAGACTCTCTTGGCCGAGGTAATGGCTACTAAAAAGGCGGTCTTGAAAGATAAGAATTTCAGATCTACCGTGGTTCGAAGGGGCGGTCAAGGCCTGGAGGACCAAAGAAAGGTCCCAAGGAGGAACCACTTGCTTTACAGGGGCCTGAGAAGGAAAGTACCTTTAGGAAAATCTTACACAATTTGGCAGACATCAGTGGACTGGAGTCATGACCAATATGAAAATGAGAAATTGCCACAAGTTGTACTTTGACTGTGGAACTGCTGGCACCATCATTAAAAAGAGTGGTTAAGAAGTCAAGCACCAGAGGAAGGGAACTGTGAAGGGTTTAGGCTTTGCCGCCCGCCCACAAGGAGAACCGTTTCCACTTACTGCGGTAGACTTTCCTAGTGGATGGCTTATGAGCTGCCACCAGGATGGCCTTAACAGGGGACGAAATATCGGGAGTCCTGATCAGGAGTGGAACTGGAGCAGCCAAGCGGTCAGCTTCAGGTTGTCCAGGTTCGGGGGAGATAAGCGGGATGGATGAGATATCAGATCCGGAATGGGATCTAGAATCCAAGGAGGATTCACTGAGTGAGACTTAGGAAAGGGAACCAGATCTGTCGAGGCCAAAATGGAGCAATGAGAATCATTCTGCACCCCAACCGAGAGGCTTTCTGAAGAACTTGGAGCATCAGAGGCAAGGGGGGATAAGCATAAAGAAGACCGGGTGGCCAAGCATGCACCAGAGCATCTCTTGGGGCACCTCCGGGAGGAGGTATTAGGCGAAAAAACTGTCACTTGGTGTTTGAGGGAGACGCAAAAAGATCGCAACAAGGGGTTCCCCACCGTGCGAAGATGCGTTCCGCTACCTGGGTATTGAGAGACCACTCGAAGTAAGGGTGAGAATGGTGCGACTGAGTTTGTCCGCCAGGATGTTGGACCGACCCGGAATATGCGTTGCTATGAGAAAGCGGTTGGTGGAGATTGCCCATTCCCACACTCTCATGGCTTCTCGACAAAGAGGGTAAGACCTGGTTCCTCCTTGTTTGTTGATATACCAGACAACAGACATGTTGTCCGATTGAATCGCAATTGTTCCCAAGGGAAGAAAGGCCTGAAGTGCTAGCAACGCTAAGAGCACTGCTCTCATCTCTAGAACGTTGATATGCAGTGAGGTCTCTGAATCGTTCCACGTGCCTTGGACCGTCCGGCCTGCAAAATGCCCCCCCCCACCCGAGGCGGGAGGCGTCTGTGGTCACTGTGGCGAGAGGGGAAGAAGCACAAAAGGGGCGGCCTCCGTGGAGATCTGGAGAGTGTAGCCACCACAGGAGGGACCGCTTGCAAGCCTTGTTGATCACAATGGGATGATGCATAGGAAGAGCAAGATACGACCACTGAACTAGGAGTGTCCATTGAAGGATGCGCATATTGAACCTGGCGAGAGGAAGAAGCGCTATCGCTGCCGCCATGGACCCTAGGGCCCTCAGGACCAACTCCGCCGGAACTCAGCTTGAGTGGAGAATGGCCCGCACCTGGAGCTGCAGATTTTGAACTCTGTCCGCAGTGAGGAAGGCTCTCAATCTCCTCGTGTCTAACCTGGCACCTATGAAATCTATGAACTGCGTGGGTGCTAGGTTGGATTTTTTTGTGTTTATTGTGATGCCCAGACGAGGAGCAAGATGGAGAAAAAGAGTCTCACGCCAAGAGAAGTAGATGCCTTGTTGGGGCGGTGAGAAGCCAGTCGTCCAGGTAGGGAAAGACCTGCACCCCCTGAAGCCTCAGGTGGGCCGCTACCACTGCTAATACTTTGGTGAACACCCTGGGGGCTGTGGTGAGACCAAAGGGAAGGACCCGGAATTGGTAGTGACTGGCTCCCAGCCAGAAGCGGAGAAACCTCCTGGAGTGCCTGTCCATTAGTATATGGTAGTACGCATCCTTGAGGTCTATAAAGCACATCCAGTGGTTTTCTCCCAGAAGGGGGAGAATAGACTGCAACTTAACCATTCGGAATTTCTCCTTGGGAACTGCCAGGTTCAAGAGTGAAAGGTCTAAAATTGGTCTTAGATCCCCCGTCTTTTTTGGCACTAAAAAGAAACTGGAGTAGAACCCTGATCCGATCTGGTCTGGGGAGACGGGCTGGATGGCTCTTTTCTTTAGCAGATGGCCAATTTCTGCCAAAGCGGCCTCCCACTGACCGGGCGGAACGTCGGGGAGGGACTTCAATTTTGGCATGTGACGAAAAGGGATACGGTATCCTCTGGATATGATCTGGAGGACCCAGCGGTCTGATGTTATGGACTCCCATGCCGCTAGGTGCTCCGAAAAACGTCCCCCGACTGCCTCCAGAGTGGAGCAGCCAGGCAACCCTTCAGGGCTGCTGCGCGGGCCGTTCAGAGAAGGGTTCTCTGGACCCGAAGTTCCTGGGAGCCCCTCTGCCCCTAGGCGGCGCCCTCCTGTCCTCCACTGCCACGGAAGGACTGGTTGTCCGGAGCAGGCTGGGATTGCTGCGACTTCCGGAACCACATCTTCTTCTGACCCTTTTGGTTCCTAGAATAGGGCCTCTGGGGTACAGAGAAGCGGATTCACGGCAGACAGCGCCTTCCCGCCCTTCGCTCTGGGTCAAGGTGTCACGAACAGTTTTGCCAAAGAGGGCAGAACCATCGAAAGGGGCGTTCGCAAATGACGCCTTGAAGGGCTCCGTGAAATCGCACTGACGGAGCCAGGCCTGACGTCTGGTAACTAGGCCTGCCCCTGCGGCTCTAGTGGCACCTTCCGTAGCATGGGACAGTAGCCGCATAGAGGTATTAGTGACGGACCTGAGAGTGGCCATACGGGTGGAGTGCAGCACTTTGTCCTCCTCCGACATGGACTCTGGGGGGGATGCAGCATATTCTTTTATAAGATCTCGCTGCATCCTAATCACATGTGCCAGGTAGTTCAGCGCCCTCACTGAGAAGGTCGCTGAACTAAACATCCGCTTCCCCAAGCGGTCCATCATCCGAGACTCCTTGCTCGGGGGATGGACTGAGGGACTCTCCTGAGCAAATTCCCTCTTGGTGGCAACCGCCGTCAACATGGCATCTACCGGAGGCCCCTTACTCCAATGGGCACGGTCAGCCGGGGGACTGAGAATACGGTCGGGCCTTTTTGGGATTGGCTCCACGGTGTCCGGTTCCTTCCACGCCCTGGTGGTAATGAGGTCCACCAGGGGGTCGGCAGGAGGGGACACCCAAGAGGTAGACGGGCCCGCTTCAAATGCCTCCAAGAACACGGACTCGTCCGAGGAAGACTTGGGGGCAGACCACCCCCCTCTTATGCGGAGCATTTCCATGATGTCTCCAAATGACACATCCTCAGGGGGTGATCTTGGGGAGCCTTCCCCTTCCTCCAAGTCCGTGTCTTCTGTGAGAGACTCAGGGGAGTCAATGTGCCTCCTTTTGCACGTATGTTTGCGGGGAACATCCTCCGGGGGGCTGTCAGAGGACTCCTCGCAAACAGTGACCTGTTCCAAGGGGACAACTTGGGGCAAAGGAGCGGGCTGTCCCAAGGGCCAGATGGTGGAAGCCTGACCCAGTACACATGGAGCGCGGGACGGAGCCGAAGCAAGTGCCGGGGTCCGGAGACCCTCAACAGGGCCCTCTCCACTACATCAAACGCCAAAGGGGAGCCGACCACCAAAGGATCCGACAATCGGCTCCCTCGGATCCGAGTGGATCGAGCCGGCGCTGGCGCGGATCCGAGGGACAGTGCGCCCGACACGGACGGCGCCAAGGAGCACTGATCCCCGGATCCGGCTCGGATCCAGGCTCTGAGAGGTCGGATCCGGCACCGAGGGCAGGGTCGGATCCGGCACCGAGTACTATCGGTGCCAACCCACCCCGCCCGGCTGCACGACTCCAACTGCTCCAACCCGGTAGCGGGTCGGAGAAGGAGCAATAGGTTTAAAGAAGGTCGAGCTCCCCAGAGGGGGGGAGGCAAGAGCACTCCCATCTGCATCTGGGCCTGGATGAACCTTCTCATCATCCGGTCCAGATCAGCGTCTGACAAGCTATAAGTCGATCTCGACGAGGCTACCAAGGTAGGCCTTGAGTGCCTCCTGGATAGCCTCGACGGAGATCGGGTCTCCTCCTCCTCCTCAGGTCCCAGTGAAAAGCACATGGGTGACCGGAGCCGAGGAGGGGGAGAACCAGCAGACAAGGAGGCCGGAGGAGAAGCCCGCTTGGCAGGCGGGGCCGAAACAGAGGTCTCGGCCCGCCGCTTATGGTGCTTCTCCCTCCGGTCCTTCTTTCTAGCTTCCCTCTCCTCCGAACCACTACAGGGAGGTTGAGTCCCAGGAGGAGGAGGGGGAGCCAGAGAGGAGGTAACCGTCGAAACGGTTCCCCCCGAAGGAGCGGAGGTCGGAGCCGAATCCGTGGGCAAAAGTCCCGCCAGGACCAGCTTAGACCTCCGCTCCTTCAATGCCCTGGGGTTGAACCCTGCACAAATGGAACATCCAGAAGTGAGGTGTTCAACCCCAAGAGTGTGGCCATCAGCAGGGGTAAGCTTATGGCCACACTCGGAGCACTTAGAAAAAACAGCCTTAGGTTGTTCTGACATCCTAAGAGCTAAAAAGTCACTTAAACTAAAGGAAAAAAGTAAAAGTAACTAAACACACACAACAGGCCCAAACACACACTACGCTACCAGCGAGGGGAGGGAAACTAAGTAAAAAAATATTAAATCACTAAACAAGTATAACTATTAAAAAGGGAATCCTAAACTTTCACTCAACTTTCAAAAACAATTAAATTTAAACAGTATAAGAACTTTATAAAACCACTTAGCTGAAGAGCTGAAGAACACCAATCTGGTCACCAGCGCGGCAAACTAGATCTGGGGTCATGTAGGGAGAGCAGGGCATTATGGGTGAGGGGAGGAGCTGAGAGCTTGGATCCATAGCTGGTAAACCATGCCGGTTTGGATCCGATATCGGATCCATAACCCACAGGTTGCAGACAAATGAATCTCCTACTTCAGATCTGTAGTTTTATTGGCCAGTTTGGGTCAATTCCAAACTCCTTTATCTCCCTCTCTTAAAACCCTCTTTTGCGCGGTTTTGTGCGTTTTTGCACATAGCGCAACATCGGGCAGTGCCGCCTAATTGGGTTTAAACTATTCCTGGCTCCACAAAGTCTGCTCTTCACTTTTTCCCTTAAAACTGCTCTACCTCTCAAATTAAACACCATATTCTCATTCTAAGGCCCCTCACTGGTCCAAATAAGTAATCTTACAAGTTAGCACTAATAAACCATAAGCACTACTTTCTCTTATACTCTCTACGATTAACTTGTCCCCTATTGGTCCGTTTTAATTCAGTTCCCTATATTACTCTAGCATGTCCAAAGGTCAGTCAATGGTTTCCTCTCCAGTCCAGCTGGTGAATCTGGGAATTTTGAGGCAATGTTACAACTGTCTCATGTACACGGACAACCCTCTCCTCCTCCAAACAGGTTCAAATATATGTGAGAGATGCAACCATATTGCCAAACTGGAGGCTGAACTCTCTCATTTCAAAACTGGTGTAACCAGTCAAGAGGAGAAGGTAATCTCACACAACACAATTCCAGTATCACATAGTCCCACCACAACAGCGAACCAAACACATAAAAACAAAACATACTGGAGGCTCTAAATAAAAATCTACCTAAGCAACAGAGACCTCCAAAGCAGACATCCAAGCAAACGCTACCCCAAAACAAAACACGTACAACACAAAGCACACAAAGTCAGTGTGCCAAGCAGTCACAGCCCTTAAGGCTGAATAACACACCTGATACCCTTGTAATAGGTGACTCTATTGTCAGACACACTGACGTCCCGCTCACCAGGCTGAATAAAGAGAAGGTCACAGTGAGCTGCCTGTCTGGCGCTAGGATCCGCCACATAACACAAGCACTCAGGTCATTCCAAAGCAAATACAAATATGACTCAGTCATTGTACATGCTGGCGTGAATGACCTGAGACGTACCTCCCTCGACTACATGAAAAGAAACATAGAGGAGCTCTCTGATCATGTAGCCCAGGCCAGTATGACCCTGACCTTGAGCAGCATCTTACCCTCACCTAGAATGATGCCACAGTATAAAGACAAAATGATCGATTTTAACAATTGGCTAAAATTTTGGTGTCATTCAAAGGGGATCCAGTGTCTGTCAGCCTGGGATGGCATGCTCGACAAGCCACGTTGCTTCGCTAGGGATGGCTTGCACCTATCACCCCTGGGCTTTCGGATATTGGAAAAGGCTCTTGCCTCCCCATAGTGCCTTTTAGGCAAGGCTCAAAAGTCAAACCCACCTCCATAGACAGCACAAGGAACAAGAAACTAAGGGTAATGCTGCTAAACGCCAGAAGTCTTAACCTCAAGATGCATGCACTCGAAGCTCTCCTCAGTATGGAGAACATCGATATCTGTGCAGTGACAGAAACCTGGTTCAAGGCTCCAGAGAGCACCCCAGCACTACCAGGTTATACCTCATATCATGCTTTTCGGCCCCAAAACCCGGACAGAACCACAAAAGGAGGGGGAGTTTCCATATTTATAAAGGATATCCACACCTCCAGGTTAGTGGCAGTGCACGAAGTATCGGAGACCATCCATGTGCAACTGACAATGGGCAAGACTGCTTTTCAATTTATAGCATCCTACAGACCACCCTCTCAAAGTCAGGAATCCCATTCGGCTTTCCTGAAAACATTGGAGAACACTAAGATCTCTCCGAACACCATTATATTGGGCGACTTCAACTACCCAAACATAGACTGGGAGCATTACTCAAGCCCCAGCACCTTAGCCCAAAGGTTCCTGGAATTTATAAACTCAAATGCTATGGAACAACTAGTCACCACTCCCACAAGAGGGGAAAACATACTAGACCTGATCATTACCAACATGGGGACTCTATGCTCCATACCAGAAGTATATCCTTCATTGGTAAGATCAGACCATAAATTAATTTCACTGGATATCCACATCCCGACCCCACCCCAGAAAACCACAGTGAAAAACTTCTCAAAAGCGAACTTCACACTTCTCAAAACTGAAGTGGAATCCTTCAAGGCCCCAGGGCCAGTGGAAACTACGGCCCAAACTGCAGAATCCTACATAAACGCATTCTACGGACATCTCCAGGAATGCATGGATCATGCTATCCCAAACAAAATCAAGACCCAATCATCCAAAGGCAGGCATCCAGTCTGGTGGACCCCAGCCATAAATAAACTGTACAACAGAAGGAGGAAGCCACTACATGATAGAGCAAAATCCCTAAAAGGGAAGGCATCTCTGATCAGTACTAGCAAAAAATTACGATCCCTTATAAAATCCTCCAAGGCCAGCTTCAAGAAAAAAATTGCACAGGACACTAAAGACAATCATAAGGCTTTTTTCAGTTATGTTAGGAACCTGGGATGCAACTCCCAGACTTGTTCTGAGTTGATTCTAAACGACAAAAAATACACTGAACCCACAGACATCGCCAATATCCTGGAAGACAGGTTCAGTGCAAACTTCTCCACCCCCTCCCCCCCAAAAGAGCAAGTATCTATCACGGCAGAGTGCAGCCTCCCAAAAATCTCTGATGCTCAGGTGAAGGCCGCCCTCTCCAAAGCAAAAAACACTGCTTCCATGGGACCAGATGGCGTCCCGGGTTACGTCCTTCATGAACGCCAAGAAGAACTAATCCCTCAAGTAAAACTGCTGTACAATCTCAGCCTCACTACAGGATATGTGCCCAAAGAATGGTGTACAGCAACAGTGGTCCCACTCCACAAAGGTGGCCTCTGGATCCTGGAAACTATCGCCCCATAAGCCTGACTAGCCTAGTATGCAAGGCTATGGAGAGGATCATCATGGAACTCATAAACAAAGACATTGGGGACCTACAGACACTAGATCCTACCCAATTTGCCTGCAAGGGCAGATCCTGCCTTTTGAACCTGGTCGACTTCTTCGAAACAGTCACCAAGGCCATAGATGAAGGGAAGGTAGTCCACACAGCCTATCTGGACCTCACAAAGGCATTTGACACAATACCCCACTCGGGCATCATAGATAAGCTATCCAGCCAAAATATAAACCCCTATGTCACAAGATGGGTCGCAAACTGGCTCAAAGACAGAACCCACAGAGTCAGAGTTGCTGGAGCCATGTCAGACTCGAAACTGGTCACAAGTAGCATCCCACAAGGTACTGTCCTGGGAACTCTCTTGTTCGGTATTTACTTTTCTGAGGTACAGGCCAACGTGGGAGGACTATGGCTCACCAAGTTCGCAGATGATTGCAAACTGGGCGCCATAATCGACTCTCCAGCTGACACAAACATCCTTCAAAAAGGTCTCGCAGAGACGGATAACTGGTGCCAGAGCCATGGTCTAAAGCTAAATGCTAAAAAGTGTATAGTCATACCCTTTGGCAAAAGCAATGTGCCCACAAATTACCACATAGGTGGTAACCCATTACGTACAGAGAAAGTAATTAGGGATCTAGGGACCCAAGTTGATAGCAATCTCTCCTTTGACAACCACATTGCCAAAGTGGTTAGAAAGACATTCAACATAGTCCACCTCATCATGAAAGGATTCACATCTAGATCAAAAGAGGTAATCGTGCCCCTTTATTCATTCCTCATCAGGCCCATCATAGAATATAATGCCCCCTTTAGGATGTACCTTACCCGACACCTGCAGCAATTAGAAAGACCCCAAAAGTACCTCACCAGGAGGATCAAGGGACTCAAACAGATGCCATATGCTGCTCGGTTAAAAAAACTCCAGCTCTACTCAGTTGCATACCGCCTACTTCGAGGCGATCTATGCCTGACATATAAAGCTATGTCCAACCCAGAATTAATGGACATGCTCCACCTCAGTAAATCTAAATCCCTTAGAGCCACATGCTTGAGGGACTTGAACCTCAGCACAGAAATAAATAGAACATGCTGGAGGGACAGATTAATAACCCAGAGGCTCCCTTCACTCTGGAATAGAATTCCAATTCATGTTAGGCAGAGCACCTCACTGACTCTCTTCAAGAAGAATCTTGATGAGTGGATGGGGGATCGTAGGTTTGTCCCGGGGATTACTTCCGTGTCACTATTAGACAGAGGCACAGTAAACTAAACTTTAAAAAGGGCACAGTATACTCAAATTAAGTGGTGGCGTAAGCCAAACACAGTCGGGCTAGGCTTATAAATGCCCCAGGGCATATAGCCTGGTATGAACCTATGAACCTATGAATGCTGTATTATTTGAAAAAAGTGCAGATAAAGATTTACTTAAATTCACTTATACATCCAGTTGATTGCAGGTAGGTTTTAGCCGGCCAAAGCTGAGGACTACAAGAATTAATTTAAGGGAAAAATGGTCTATAGGAGAAGAACTGGAAAATATTCCTGACCCAAAAAGGGGTGTCCTGTAGATCAAATAATAAAGCCATACAGTAAAAACATATATCTGTTTTTTCTAACACTAAAAGGGTCAAGATAATAACTATGAGTGAAGGGATGCACCAGAAAACAAGTGGCCACTGCATAAATGTGTACGTCAGACACATTTTAAAGGCATATAATGGAGCCAGTTACTCTACTTAAGTGACCTCTGACCTCCACATTTGGCAAAAGGTTAAGTGTTGCCTTA
Source organism: Protopterus annectens (assembly GCF_019279795.1). NCBI lineage: Eukaryota > Metazoa > Chordata > Ceratodontiformes > Protopteridae > Protopterus > Protopterus annectens. The sequence continues at coordinate 265,448,834 of NC_056749.1, forward strand.
CGGCAGATGATAATGCAGGTAGCAATCCACTTTAAGTGCCTAACTGGTAACTGTTACACATATACACCTATTCTGCCTTCCTGAATTTATGTACTCATTTAAGGTACACCCAAAAAAGAAGGTGGACAGAGTGAAAGGTCCTTGTTTACCACATATCTCCTGAGTAAATTGGGAGATACACAAACTACATCACAGAGAAATCAATCACTTCCAGACAAAAAAAAAACATTGGGTTTCTAGAAACTCCTAGAGTAGTACTAGGCTAATTGCCCTTATGGGCCATTTTAAGGTTATCCAATTACCCCATGTGAGAATCAAACACCTTAAGCATTATACTAACTTCAACAAAGGGAACCTGATTCCACTGTAAAAAGTGATACCTACAAAAAAAGGCATAAAGCTCATATTCTAGACTCCGAGGTGAAGGCCACTAGTAAGAGCTTATTAAGATTATGAACTTTATTGAAATCTCAAAACAGTATGTCAGGACACCAGTGAGCTATGTAGTTGAAACCCCCAAAGAGGACAGGGTCTTCACTGAAGAACACAAAAGCAGCCAGTGTTGAGCCAAAGTCATGCCCTACCACCACAATAATGCCATGATGAACAGACACTGTCACATGCACCATAAGCATAGTACAGTTGAAGCCTGAATCATACAAACATCTGAAAATGTCAAGATCATATGAAAATAAATAATTTTGGTGGCACAAGGTATCCTCATTCAAACAGAGAAATAATTCCACAATAAGGTGCAAATGGAAGTCCTCCTAGCAACCAAAATGCCTACAAGGTCCTAGTCAGCCAAATCAACATTCTCAGAGGATTTATACTGGTAAATAGTCCTTGAGGCAAAGTTGAGATGGAAGGTACCTCTTAGGAGTTTTCCAACTGTGGAAGACTCAGAACAGGTACAACCAATGATCACTTCTCCAGTTAAAAACAGAAGGGAGGCTTATCATACACTCATTAGTTCACCTCCAGAGGAATATAAAGTGCATAGTGATACCATTTGCTAAAGGAATATCTCTTCTTAGTGTGTGCTACATAATGTCTCCTTGTTTAAATAGCGTGCAATCCATCAGTTGTCTAACTGGATGACAAGACAAAAAGCAGCATTTTTTCCATAAATGAAGGACCAGAAGCACTGCACCTGGCTCCAATGGATTATGAGCATCCCCCACAGTTAGGAAAAAAGAAGTTATGCACTTACTATAATATTCTGTGTTGTCCATTTTATTCTTCCTCAACATATGGACTTAGATACAACTTGATTGTTACTATAGTTTGTGATCACCAAAAGCTCTCAAGCCCCTTCCTTACCCATAATACACCGACCCCTAACATACCTCAGTTCTTGTTTGCAATTTTACAAAGGTAAAATAACTATTGTAAGTATCATAACAGTGAATACCACATTTGGGTCTCAATAAGGACGACAATGATGTTCTTATACATGCTTGTTCTTCCAGAAATTCACTATGAAATACTAAGGTTGGGGGCTGGAGGGTGGGTAGTTGAAGAATGAAAATAGACAACACAGATAGAATGTTATGGTACATACATTAACTTCTTTATCTGATGATGTTGATTTTCATTCTATTCTCAATATACTGGAAAGAGTCCCCAGCTACTTAAATTCCCGGGTGGAATCCAAGGAAGGATATTCCTGAGCACAGTTGGGCCAAAATCTGCCTCACCCCTTGAGACCAGATGCAATTTGTAATGGGTAATAATGGTATGAGGATCAGCCCAAGTTGCAGCTGCACATACATATGTTGTCTATGAAAGTCCTAGCAAGAAATACTTTAGAAACTCCCATGGACCTAGTGGAATGGTCTTTTAAAGGTTTTAATAAGGACAGACCCAATTTATTGTAGATACTAGGTGACTTCTACTACCCCTGCATCAACTGGGAAAACTACTCATGCACAAATACATTGGCCCAATGCTTCCTGGAATTCATTAAATCCAATGCCCTGGACCAGCTCATTCTTATCCCCACTAGAGGAAGAAACATCCTTGACCTGGTTATTACTAACATGGGCAACCATTGTGCTACACCAATAGTCAATTCAACAATCATCTGCTCAGCTTTCTCCCCCTCCAGGCTCCTAGCAAAAACCCAACTAGCCTTCTCCAAAACAGAAACCTGGATGCAGTCTAACTATCTGGCACTAAATGCAAATAAAACTAAACTAATGTTTTTTTTCCCCTACCAAAAACTCCATTGACAAATCCACATTCACCATACAGAGCCAAAACAACACCCTCCTTGAAATCATTCCCAACATCAAGCTTCTTGGCATCGTTACTGATGAAGAACTAAAACTGGACACCCACATCCGCTCCGCAATCAAGAAAACCCACCAAAAGGTAGGTCTCCTCTACAGGCATAACCGCTTCCTAAGCCCCTCTACCCGTCAAACTCTTGCATCCACCTTCCTACTCCCCTCCCTTCTGTATGGTGGCCCTCTTTTCACCAATCTCCATCTTGGCTTTCAGTCCAAACTTGAATCCTGCTAAAACAAGATCTCCAAATTTGCAACCAATTCAAAAAACTCATCCCACCACTGCCACTACCTCCTCACCGTCAACTGGCTTGAACTACCCAACTACCTCAATTACCTACAACTCACCACTGCCCACAAGTTCATCTTTAAACGTGCCACCTGCCCAGCTCTCGCTACTTCCTTAAAACCTTACATTCCCAACCATTCACTCAGATCCAAAACCAAAATCTCCTTCAGGTCCACAAACCTGCACGACCTCCAGCCTATCTACTGCTGTCCCACTCCTTAGCTAAACAGTGGAACAGAAGGAAGAAACTGTTGCAGAAAAAGGTGAAGTCCCAAGACTGGAAAAACTCCCTTATTAGCCTCAATAAAAAGTTAAGATCTCTCATCAAAACCTCTAAAGCTAGCTATGAAGGCAAATTGCGGCAGACACTAAAAACAACCACAAAGGCTTCTATAGTTATATCAAAAATCTCCACGGCAATACCCAGGTTTGCTCTGAGTTACTGCACAATGGTATCTCCTGTACTGAGCCAAAAGATATTGCCAACATACTGGCTGACAGATTCAGTGCCAACTTTACCCCCCCCCCCCCAAAAGGACCAATCACAATACCAGAGGAATGCCAGGCACCCAGCATTACCACTGCAGCACAGGTTAAAGCTGCATTGTCCAAGGCCAAGAATACAGCTTCCATAGGACCGACAATATCCCTGGATGTGTTGTACATGAACTACAAAGTGAACTGGCACCACATCTGTGTGCCCTGTTCAATCACAGCCTCACCTCAGGCTTTGTCCCTACTGAATGGTGCACTTGCTACAGTCATCCCTCTCCATAAAGGGGGAACGACTAAAGCCCCTGGGAATTATTGCCCCATTAGCCTGACGAGTCTGACATGTAAGGCTATGGAGCACATCATCATGGACCTAATTAACAAGGATACAGGGAATCTCCAAACTCTAGATCCCACGCAATTTGGTTTTGTGGAAGGTAGATCATGCCTGCTCAAGCTGGTTGACTTCTTTGAGTCAGTCACCAGAGCTGTGGATGAGGGCAAGGCAGTTCATATGGCCTACCTCGATCTAGCCAAGGCCTTTTGATACCATTCCCCACTCAGGAGTTGTTGATAAACTCATCAAACTAGGCATCAACCCCTATATCACTAAGTGGGTTACAAAGTGGCTCACAGATAGAACCCACAGTGTGAAAGTAATGGACTCCAAGTCAGACTGTCGACCAGCAACAAGTGGAGTCCCACAGGGATCGATCCTGGGTCCTCTCCTGTTTGGCATCTACTTCTCAGAAATCCAGACCAACACAGAGGGAGTCTGGCTGACCAAGTTCGCAGATGACTGCAAGCTGGGAGCCATTACTAACCCCCCAAGTGATGTAGACTTCTTACAGAAAGGTCTCACTGTGACCAATGACTGGTGTCGAAACCATGGCCTTACGCTTAATGCCAAAAATGTGATGTTATCCCCTTTGGGAAAAACTCAGTTCCCAGTTTCCACTAATTACCACACTGATGGCAGCCCACTCAACACTGAAGGCGTTATAAGAGATCTGGGGACACAGGTTGACAGCAACCTCTTCTTCGACCACCACATTGCCACTGTGGTCAGAAAGTGTGGCACATCTCATTACCAAGGATTTTGCATCCAAGAAGAAAGAGGTCATTATCTCTCTCTACTCTTCCCTCATTAGGCCAAACATGGAGTATAATGCCCCATTTGGCATGTACCTCACTAGACACGTGCAACAGCTGGAAAGGCCGCAAAAGTACCTCATGAAGAGGATCCTAGGCCCTAAACACGTCCTACATGGACAGACTCAAAAAATTCCAGTTATTATCTGTCTCATATCATCTACTAAGAGGCGATCTCTGCTCGACTTACAAAGCCATGTCTGACCTAGCTCTGTTAGAAATGCTACATCTTAAAAATCCTAATCCCTCCACACCACATGCTCCAGAGACCTCAAACTCATTACCACAATCAACAGAACATGCTGGAGGGACAGGTTCATAACCCAAAGATGGCCCATGCTCTGGAATAGACATTCCCATACATGTCAAGCAGAGCACCTCACTATCCCTCTTCAAGAGAAATCTTGATGAGTGGATGGGAAATAGAAAGTTCACCCCGGGGATCACTGCAGTGGCTCTACTTGATAGAGCCATTGGGAACTAATGTCAGGCGGCACAATGCTAGAGCTCTTCTAGGGGCTAGGCTTATAAAGGCTCCAAGGCCATTAGCCTAGTACACACCTATGAACCTATAAATGATGTACATTCAGTCAGCCATCTGGCTAAAGTCACTTTTGCGACTGATTTTCCCAATTTACAATCGAAAATGACATGAATAATTGATCCATTTTTCTAGTATTTTTCTTTCTATGTAGGTAAAAACATAATTGTCTTGTGGACGTCCAATAAATGAAGCGTATATTCCCTTTATTTGCAAATTTAGGAAAGAAGACTGGTAAGTTGATGGACTGATTAATATTCGATTATGACACCATCTTAGGAAGGAAAGAAGCATTTGTATGTAATGTTACTCAGCACTTATGAAAAATCAAACAGGGAGATTTAGAAGACAATGCCTGAAGTTCTGAAATTCTTTTAGCAGAGGTGATGGCCACTAGAAAGACAGTTTTCCATTTCAGGAATTTAAGATCAGATTCAGCTGCTGGTTCACAGGGAGAATGAATTAGTGCCTGTAGCACCAAATTTAAATACCATGGTGGAGTAGGGTCTTTATATGAGGGTTTCATAATGAGAGTGCCTCTCAAAAAGGCTTTACAAAGCTTAGGTGAAGCCAAAGAAAAATTCTCAAATCCCGTATGGAAATTAGAAATTGCTGCCAACTTACCTCTGACTGTTGAGGAGCTAGGTCCCTTATTAAAAACTGTTGCTAGAAACTTAAGAGCACTTGTATAGGGGCTGAGAAAGGATCAATGTGTTTTTGCTGGGCTTAAAAAAACGAACCCTTTCCACTTACTTCTGTAAAGTTTTCTGGTAGAGGTCTTAAGAGAACACAAAAGTATCTTGCTGACAGAAGAAGACAGAATCGGCTGTCTGGATGTTACTGGAGAAACCATGCTGTTAGCTTGAGGTTTGAGGTATCTGCATGAATCATGCCTGTTGGGTGAGACAGGAGGTCTGGAATCGGATTCAGAACCCAAGGTGGGTACAGCAGATGAGGCCAAAGGAAGGGGAACCCAATCTGTTGAGGCCAGTAAGAAACAATAGGGACTACTTTGCTCTAAAACTGGGCAGCTTTATGTAGGAATTTGGGAATTGGGGAGTTGGAGGTTAGGCATAGAGAAGACCGGGGAGCTAGTCTTGGATTAGAGCATCCCTATGTGATTCCCACAGTGGAAGGATCAGGGCAAAGAAATGTCTGCACTTGTTGTTTAGGGGAGATGCAAAAAAACTGCAGCAAGGCTGGTCCCATTGAAAGAAAATCTTATCTGTCGTTTTCTTGTTGAGATTCAACTCGTGAGGTAGTAGAATGGATCTGCTCAGTTTTGTCTCCTATCACGTTGGACTTCCCTAGAATGTGCATTGAATCAGAAAGTGATTGGAAGAGATCGCCCACTGCCACACTCTGAGGGCTTCTCGACACAAGTTAAGATCTGGCTTCACCCTTGTTTGTTGATGTACCAAACTACTGACATGATGTCTGTCTGGACTGAAAGTCTTGGAATGTCTGCAATGCTAAGAGCACTGCTCTCATCTCTAGGACACATACTGGCCTCTTTGGGGGACTAACTGTCTTGGACTGTTTTCCCCTGGAAGTGCCCTCCCCCACCCAATCTGGGAAGCATCTGTGTGGTCACTACAGCCTTAGGCTGAGGAAGAATGAGAGGACAACCTTGCAGAACCTGATCTGATCAAATCCACCAAAATTATCTATTGCCTGCCTGAGTGACTCTTATTTTTGCTGACATATGATGATAAAGAATTGACCACTGTGTCGCTAACATCCACTGAAGAATTCTCGTGTGAAATCTTGTTAAAGGAACTAGAATTATGGCCGCTGACACTGACTCTAAGGCTTGTAGGACCAAGTGAGCTGAAATTTTGGTGCTGCAAATTATTTTCTTGACCTGTAACCTGATGATGTGCACTCTTGAAAGAGGAAGACAAGCTGTCACTGACGTCATGTTGAACATCACTCTTATGATCTCCTAAGAATTTGAGTGTCTGGTTGGAACTGAGACTTGTTGTAATTTATGGTTATTCTCAGCTGGGAACAATTCCAGAGTACCTGACTCCTTGCTTTCATTAGTAGATGCTCAATCAGAGCGGTAATGAGCCAGTCATATAGGAATGGAAACACTTAAAATCCCTGCAGTCTCAAGTGAGCTGCTCCAACTGCCATGCATTTGGTGAACAACCAGGGGACTGTGGTTAGGCCAAAGGGCAGTGCTCTGAACTGACAGTGACTGGGTCCCAGCCAGAAGCATAAATACCTTCTGGATTGTCTGTTCATTTTTATGTGATAGTACGCATCCTGAAGGTCTATCAAGAACATCCAGTTGTCCGTACCCAGGAAGGGTAGAATGGACTGAACTGTGACCATCCAAAACTTTTTATGTCAACCTAACTTGTTTTAGTCACTGAGATCCAAAACTGGTCTCCAGTCCCTCATTTTCTTTGGCACTAAAAAGAATCTTGAGTAAATTCCGGATTCTATCTGGTCTTATGGGACCTCCTAGATGACTCTTTTTCTAGCGGCTTTTCTATTTCTAGTGCTGCTGCTTTCCTCTGACTGGGTGGAACATCAGGAAATATGCATATAGATGGAGGTGAAAGAGAAAAGGGAATCGTATAACCTCTGGAAATAATCCTCTGCAGTCAGGTATCTCTTGTGATGTCTAACCAGGCTATCTTGTGCAGGAATAAATGACCCCCGATTGTCCCAGAGGGGGAGAAAGGATGTCTGGACCCTTGGTTTTGGGGGCCTCCACTGTGGTGTGGTTGTCGGCATCCACTGGAGATCCCCCTCTGCACCTGGGGGAACTATCTCCACGTGGATCTTGGAAAGCACCCTGAGATGTCTTGAACCACATGTTTTTGTCCACCTTGCTGATTCCTTGAAACGGATCTTTGAAGGGATGAAAAACATGCAGATATGGACTTCCCCTTTTTTCCCAGCTTAAGACTGTGTGTTCTTTACTTTTGGGCCAAACAATGAACTGCTGTCAAAGAGTGCATTGACAAACGAGGACATGAAGGGCTTTACAAAAATCACACAAGCGCATCTAGGCATGTCTCCTGATGGAGCTGCCTAAACCTGCCGCCCTTGAGGAACCTTCAGCAGCATGTGAGATAAGCCACATGGACAAATTTAATACAGACTGAAGGGTAGTCAACTTGAAGCCACAGAAGACTGAGCCTCAGCAGTAGTGGTCCCTGAAAGGGATTTTGAAAGTCCCTTGATCAAGTCCCTTTGCAGTCCCATGAAGTGTGCCAAGTACTTCAACGACCTAAGGGCAAAAATTGCTGAAGCATGCATGCGCTTAGCAAATCTGTACAATGACCTAGACTCTATGTTAGAAAGATGGATAGAGGAACTCTGTTCAGCTAGTTCCTTCTTGGTGGCCACTGCCATGAGCACAATATCTCTGGGCACCCCATTACTCCAGAACATCCTGCCAGTCAGTGGAGCCAGAATCTGATCTGGCCTCTTGGGGACTGGGTCAACTAAGTCAAGCTCCTTCCACACCTGTCTAGAAATCAAGTCAATAAGCTCATCGGTGGGCAGAGTTACCCAGGAGGTAGATGGGTCAGCTCCAAAGGCCTCCAGAAATACTGATTCCTTCAGTGAAAAGTTATCGTAGGACCAATCACCTCTCTACTTAAGGATTTAAATGAGATGTCTTCAGGAGGTTATCTTGGGGACCCTTCTCCTTCAATGAAATCAGTATCTTTAGTGACTGACCCCTGAGAGGAGTCCAAATGCCTCCTCTTGCACTTACTCTTCCTAGGGACTTCCTTGGTGGGATGCTCCAGTGAAGTATCAAATGAGATGGTAATGCCCTGCTGAGTGAATTGCAGACTTTGAGCTGACTGTCCCTGTGGCGTTGAATGATGTGGCTCAAGATGCAGAGACATCTGGGATTCAGATGGAAGATCTGAGGGGGAGGGTTCATCAGTCCTGTCAGAGCAGAAAACACTTTCTTTACTACCTCGAAGGCAGATCACTCTGGGGAGAAGGAAGACAATGGATCCAAGAAGCTAAGCTTCTGGCCCAATGCCTCCCTCTGCCCCAAAAGCAATCTCCCCAAGGAGGAAGTCAAAGCTGAGCTGTCCAATGCCAAGGCTCAAACTGGCAGAGACGGCTCTGAAAACTTCAACTCCAACATCTCAAATCTGACAGGGGCAATTTGGCTCAGACAGTTATCCAGATCCAATGATGTCGGAGCTAGTGTACACAGACACTACTTCGAATCTGAAGAGATAAGTACCTCCGGATCCGAACAAGATGGACCCAGATGGTACAAATCTAGGGGCGCCGAAATCAGACGGATGAGAGAAGGAGCCACCATAGGCATTGTGGTGGAAGGATGGGCTTCCTGATGAGAGGGGCTAGTAGCTGGGAGAATGCCCATTTGTATTTATGCTGAGAGGAATCTCCTTATCATTCTGATTTGTATTTATGCTGAGGGGAATCTCCTTATCATTCTGTCCATGTCTTCCTCGGTCAAACTTCTGGGAGAATGAGATGAGACAATGAAAGGTGACCTACAGTGGTGCCTCTCCAAAAAGGAAAAAGGTACTCTCAATGAAACTGGATCCAAGGAAGAAGAGTACGTCATTCTAGGCAAAAAAGCCTGATCTGAAGGAGTAGGATAGTACAGTTGTGTACCTACCATAAATGTAGATGTTCGAGTGTATTCACTGTTGCAGTCATTACTCTTGGGTTATCCTGCTGGCAGGCTACCCTCAGTTGGCCAGAATTCCAAAGTCTAGGTCCGGTGTCGGCTGCTGTCACCTCTTCCCTGATGTCAGTGTGCCAGGCATATAAAAGATGCAGCCAATGCCATTTTCTTCAGTTTTTCTTGCCCCAGATGTCAGGTGCCCCCAAACTGGTAGGCTGAAAAAATATGCCAATAAAAATGCATGCAGAAAAATAACATTTCCTTCATCTACAAGCAAATACACCAAATAGGTTGTATAGGATAGAGAAGTGCAGATAAGTCCCAGCAAATAAAAGGGGGATGGTGGGTGGGTAACCTGGACTGCAACAGTGAATACACTCGAACATCTACATTTATAGTAGATACACAACTGTACTATGTTCATCGTGTTTCACTGTTGCAGTCATTACTCTTGGGTTGAATCCCAAAGCTGAGGATGTGTGGCTGGGCTAACTAGGATTAGGAGAGGCTATGAGGCCCTGCAGAACTACAGTGGCAAAGCCTGCTCTGGACTTAGAGTAAAAAGGTAAGTGGTAGTGCTTTGTGAAAGTGTGCACTGAACTCTAAGTTGCAGCCTCTAAGATATCTTTGGTTGGTACCCCTCTGAGGAAGGCTGCTGAAGTGGCTGCTGCTCTGGTGGAATGAGGCCTAATGCCCTTAGGCACTGATTTGCCATGTTGAAAATAGCAGAAATGGATGCAATGGCCTATCCATTTACAAATAGTCTGTTTTGAGATAGCCTTTCCTTGTGATGCTGCAGCATATGACACTAAAAGTTGCTTGGAAAAATGATAAAAGGTTCCAGAGCCATGAGAGCTTGTAACTCTGAGACTCGTCTTGCAGAGGTTATTGCTAAGAGCAGAGCTGTTTTCCAGGATAAGAATTTTATATCTGCTGTTGATGCTGGCTGGAAAGAAGGCAGTGTGAGTTTTTCCAAAACATAATTGAGGTCCCAGGCCAGAATTGGTGATCTCCTTGGAGGCCTAATGTTTTTGGCCCCTCTGAGGTACTGCCTTATTAAAGGATGAGAAAAGGTAGGTGGTTCCGTATTGTAATGGGCTGAAATGGCAGAGGCATGAATCTTAACTGATGAGAAAGAAAGGCCTTTGTTCAGCATCTCAGTTAGGTATTGTAAAATCTGAGGGATATTTGGTACACACATGTCAATGCCTTGTTCCTGGTTCGAAGCACAGAACCACTTCCATTTTTCTGCATAAGATTTTCTGGTACTGGGCCTCCTGGCCTCCAAGATAACATCCATAACAGCTTTTGAAAGAGGAGTGTTCTGAATGGCTACATTATCCGCCATGCTTCCAGATTTAAGGTCCTGAATTGGCTGTGCAGGATCTGATTGTTTTGTTGGGTCAGCAAGTGAGAAGTTTGAGGCAATATCCATGCTGGACCTTGAGACCAGCTCTTTAGGATTGGGTACTAGTGCTGGCGTGGCCAGTCTGGTGCAATCAGTATAATTTTTGGCTTCTCTTGTCTGAACTTTAGGAGTACCCTGGGAAGGAGAGGCAGTGGAGGAAAGGCATATACTGTTAGATTTTTCCAGATGAAGAACAGGGCGTCCACTTTCCATGCTTGCTTGTGATAAATCCTTGTGCCAAATCTCTGCAATTGTCAGTTGTGAGGGGAGGCAAATAGATCTATGACTGGGCATCCCCATTTCTTTGTTATCGTGCTGAAGACTTGTGGATCCAGTTTCCATTCGTGGGTATCCATGAGGTTTCTGCTTAGTTTGTCTGCCAGAGTATTTGTTTTTCCTGGCAGGAATTGTGCTTGCAGGTGAACTTGAAAAGCCAATGCTGTGTCCCATAAGGCCATTGCTTGTCTGCAGAGGGGGTAGGAATGTGTACATCCCTGCTTGTTTATGTACCACATGACCATAGTATTGTCTGTCTTTATCAGTAGCTGTCCTGGATGAAGCAGGTCCTTCAAAGCTGTCAGGGCATTTTGAACAGCTAGCATCTCTTTTTGATTGATGTGAAGATGCATCTGGTTTGCAGGCCATATGCCCTGAATACATTTTCCTGCCATATGGGCCCCCCAGGCATAATCTGATACATCTGTTGTCAGTGTCTGTCTGGCTGTGGGTAAACTGAATGGCAGATCCTTGTTGTGGTGACAGGCTTCTGCCCACCACCGAAACTCCTGTTGCAGGCAAGGAATGAGTGCAATTACTGTCTCCAGGCTGTGGCAATGCTGAGTCCAAACACTTTTTAGATACCACTGCAGTTTCCTCATATGCAGTCTGGCATATGGAATTAGTAGAATGCAGGATGCCATGAAACCCAAGGCCTGCAGGATTTTCCTTGCAAAGAAGTGGGTTTTTGTTGCCAATTTCTTGAAGTAAGAAGTCAGTTGCTTTTGTTTGTCTGGCGTGAGATAAGCCATCTGGGCAGTTGTATTTAAGCTTGCACCCAGGAATATTATCTCTTGAGAGGGCACTAGTTTTGATTTATTTTCGTTTACTGTGTACCCTAGGCCAATTAGTAATCTTTTTACAAACGCCAGATGCTTTAGAAGAATGTCCTTGCTCTCTGCTTGAATTAGGCAGTCGTCCAAGTAAGGATATATTTGAATTCCTCTTTGTCTGCAAAACGCAATTACTGGTGCCAGGCATTTTGTGAAGACCCTGGATGCAGTAGATAAGCCAAAGGGCAGTGCAGAGAATTGGTAATACATTGAGCCAGCTATGAATCTGAGGTATCTTCTGCAAGACTGCCTGATTGGGACATGCAGGTATGCCTCTTTTATGTCCAAAGTTACGAGCCAAGCCTTCTTGTCCAGCATGGGCAGTAGCTGCTGTAGAGTCAACATCTTGAATTTTGGAACTTCCAGAAATGTATTTAGTATAGACAGGTCCAGTATTGGTCTCCAGGTTTCGTCCTTTCCGGGTACTAGGAAAAGTCTTGAGTAAAATCCTTGCTCCTGCTCTTGTTGTGGTACTTGCTGAATGGCCCGCATGTCCATGAGGGCTGTAATTTGTTTTTGTGCCTCTGCCCATTGATTGTGTGGCAGGTCTGGCATACCTTATGACCTTTGTAGAGTGTGAAAATGGAACCTGTAGCCTAGGAAGACTATGTTCAGGACCCATTTGTCTTGGGTAACCATTTGCCAATTTGATGAAAAAAGCGCTAGTTTTCCCCCTAAGGGGGCTGCCAAAAGAAAAGTGCTTGGATCTGGCAGAGGAAAGTCTTTGGGGCTGTTTCCGGTATGGCTGTGATTTGTCTTCTCCGCTTTTGGAGGTAGGAGCACCCCATTGTTTAGGCCTGTATAAGCCCTGGGGCTGAGATCTGCCTCTGGGATGGCTGTATCTGCCTCTTTGTGGTCTGTCTGACACTGGAAAGGACCAGTTTTTAGAAGGCCAGTTCCTGCTAAACCTGGGTGGATTTACCTGTAAGAAATCCTTGACTGCATGGATTTTACTTTATCCTCCATTTTTTTCAACACCTCTTCTGCTTTAGTACCAAACAAAGTATCATGCTGTAATGGTGCATCTAATAATTTTCCTTTAACATGATCAGGCAGGTTCTGTTCCTTTAACCAAGCATGCCTTCTAATAACAGAACCTGTAACAGCGGCCCTGCAAGAGGCCTCCAGTGAATCATAACCACATTGCAAAGTATGCTTTCCCACTTGTTCAGCTGCATGCAATAAATCCTGCAATTCCTTGTTCTCTGAACATTCAGTATTTGTCAACAATTTCTGTTTAAGCAGTGACATTAAATGTTGCTGATATTTAAGCATATGAAACTGACAGTTTAAAGCCCTTAAAGCCAAGGTAGTAGAAGTGTAGACCTTTTTCCCCCATCTGTCTAGAGCCCTAGAATCCCTATCAGAGGGGACAGGGTTTTTTCCAGTGGAAGCTTTAACCCCTCTGGGACCCTGAGATATAGTTTCTGGGTCAGCAGTGGGGTTTTTATACAGGAATTTATGAGAATCCGGGACCCTGTAGTATCTGTCTGGCTTAGCAGGTGCAGGGGGTAAAGAGTCAGGGGACAGGCCGGACTCTGAAAATACATCATCTACAATGTCTAGAACAAGTGGAATAGCAAGGGGTCTGTGCTGAGGAAGGAGCAGAAAGTCTCTGAGCCTTTTCTTAGATTCAGAATAATATTGGCTCTCCAAGTGGAAATGCTCCCTGGTTTGCAGGGTTTCCCCAAAAGAATAATCCTCAGGAAGAGAGGCTGAAGGAATGGATTCTTCAGCATCAGAATCCTCATAGGGAAGCATGGAATAATCCTGTTCAGAAGAGGAATCAGAGGAAATAGAACCCTGATCAGAAGAATCATACTCTGTCTCTTGCCTAGGCCTCTTATCAGGAGGGGGATGGAAGCCCCTGATCAAAGTAATTAGGTCTTCGGCCATTTTCAGCATCTGTTTTTTTAGGCATGGAACTCTGAGTAGGAGAATGCTGTACTTGTTTCTTTGTCCTTAGAGCTGCTTTAGTCTTTGTCTTTGAAACTGAAGATGGCTTAATATATAGTTGTGTAGGTCTGAAGACACTCTCAGAAGCCTATGCCTGCTCAGCGGCTCCGGACCCATCTGAGGGAATGATTTCCGAGTGTCCAATACCTTGAATATCCAGAGGCCAAGTCGGCTCCACGTGGGAGTCGGAAGTGGCCTGTGGCTGTGAGGTAGCGGGTGCCAAGGGCTGCGAAAGCGCCTCACTGAGAACTGGCGATCCGGCGAGTGGCCTAGCAGAGGCCTCGTCGTCGGTTTTGGACCTCGGATGCCTATCCTTTTCCTTGTCCTTGCATTTTTTGTAAACTCTGGTTGTCGGCTGTTCCAACGGCATTATATAATTAAATGTTTGGCCAAAGTAATGAAATGCAAAATCTAACTGACGCTTAATTAAATCTAGCACAAAACCAACAGCTAGCACAGTTGTGATCAGGGCCTAGGCAAGGAATACAGTAAGAGTGAAAATCCTTATGAGGTATTTGCTTCCCACAAGAAATACAATTGTTAACTTTTTCTGACATCGGTCTGGAGCAAGAAAAAGTTTCAACGGGTACTTAGCTTTAATGAAGACTTCAGTTCTGAAATTCGGATTTGAAAATCTCAGGAGTCGACTGACTGGCACTTGCGAACTGCTTTTGTTTCAGGCACCGTGCGGCAAGAAAGACTGATGAAAATGGTGTCGGCTGCATCTTTTATACCCCTGGCACACTGGCGTCAGGGAAGAGACGACAGCAACCAACGCTGGACCTAGACTGGAATTCTGGCCAACTGAGGGTAGTCTGCCAGCAGGATAACCCAAGAGTAATGACTGCAACAGTGAAACACGATGAACATCTGAAGATTTCCTGGTCAGATCTGTTGAAGTTTGATTCGGTACAGATTTCAGATCCAAACTTGATCTTTTTTCCTTGGCGGCTCCAAAGATCGAGTTGACAAAGTAGAAGGCCTTGGAGACCAGATGGAAGGCTGCTTAACTTTAGATTTGAGGGACTGAGCCCCTGAAATAACTTCTCCAAAAGAGGAAGAAGTAAACTTTTCAAAATCAATTTGTTGTTCTTGTCTGCTATAGCCCTAGGATTGAAATTCTTACAAACTGAAGAATCAATTTGGAAATGATCCGGGTCCAAGCAGTAAATGTATAAATTATGGACATGAGATAAGGGCAACTTGTGCCCACATTTTTAACATTTTTTAAAATCAGAAAGAGTTTTATCAGACATACCGAAAAAAAAAAAAAACCGATCAGCAATAAGGAAAAATGTATATATATATATATATATATATATATATATATATATATATATATATATATATATATATATACACACACACACACACACACACACACACATCAAGAGCTCAGGATGACCACATCTATTCATAAAAGAGGCAAAAGAGATATGAGGTATGTTAGGAGCTGGTGCATTATGGGTAGGGTAGGGGCTTGAGAGCTTTTTGGTGATCATGAGCTTCGGTAACAGCAGAGTCAGATTCAAAGATCGGATCTGAGCCCATACGTTGAGGGATGAATAAAAATTGACATGAGCTCCAAAGCTCCAGAACCATGATCGAGTCTAGCATAGCAGACCCAACCCACAAGCAATTGTAAGAATCTGTAGCAGGTTTTGTTAATGAAAGGTGAAGGCCAATCCAAAGGATCTATGGGGACTGTTCACTATCCCAAAGTAAAGTGAAACAGCCCAAACAACCAAGTATTGGTATATTAGCATGTACTGTCTCTTCTGTCACTGATACTTCACTACTTACCTCACCACTAGTGTCCACAGGCATTCAAACTGTGCTCATAAAGTGGCTATAGACTGGGACAGAAAATGCAAAGGAGTCTAAGCATGAACTTCCCAGGCCTTTTTCCAATGGCATGAGTGAACAATGTTGGCATGTATCTATGCTACATTGAGAAAATTCATATTTGTGGAGATACTCAAGAGATACAACTATAGGGACACCCAAGTAGGTGTACCAATGAGGAAGTGTCTGTACATGGGAGACACTCGTTCTAAATGCAGTACACAAAGAATCCTCACCTGCAATGTTTCAGCAATTACAAGTTCCAAGTGTTCATGAAGCTCAACCCCCACCCCAAAAAAAAGCAACTCCCTGACTTCATGGAACAAACTGGAAGAGACTCCTGTGAGGCTGCCTTACATCTCAATGACCCAAAAGGCATCCTTAAGACCAATCTCATCACCCAGGCATCCTGCAATAACAGGTGCAACAGAACAAAATGGATTAACCTCTTGACATGAATGAGCTCTCCATTCTCTTCGTCTCAGAATAAGCAGAATGAATGCCTGCCCTCCTTCTCAAGAGAGGGAAAGCCTCTACTACCCTCTCAGCCATAAAGCCTCACCCTGTACAAAGAGTTCTGATGCTGCAGAAATCCCCATGTGATGGTATTGTATGGGAAAGATCAGTGAACTCTTAAGAAGTGACCAAGAACAACCAATTTCTGGATCAGGAAAAAGGTTGCTCAAGTCAAGGAAATGCGGAAAAATATGCCTTACAATACAGACTTGAACCATCATGCTGCCATGATGCCTTGCAATACAGACTTGAACCATCATGCTGCCGTGAGGAAGAAGAACCAAGGTTTACAGGAAAGAACTGATAAGATGCACATGCCCTTCCTTCTAAATTAAAAAGGTCTCCTCTTTCTGGAAGAGGAGGTAAGACTACAAGAAAAGGAACATTTCCTCCTCTTAAGGACAGCATCCTGGAATACCAGAACATTTTTTGCTCACTTTGTGTGTTAATCACGTAAGTGGGCTGGCCTAAAGGTCCTTTACAGCCATGACCAGGCCCAGTGAGCGACAGAAAATATCACAAACATATGTGGAGATACACAGCATTCAAATAATATAATTACAATATTTTGTACTCTAGTTTTACAAATATACAAGTTTGACAATAAACAACACGAGTATTTAAGTAACATGTGGCCAAAGAAATACTGCATTGAAGGTTTTAATCTGAAATACTCAACCAGAAACTCTCAGTCATTAGCACTTACTTCCAGTAAAGTCCTTTGAAGATAGAGGCCAGAATATTTCTGAGCTGCTCCACAGTTTAGGACATTAGATAGAACATGTTCTTACAGCCCCTCAACACCTACACAATACAAATTACAGTATGCTACATCAAAGCCACCAGTGTAACTGCAGGGAGGATTTTCAACAGGTCCTTCCTAAGCTCAGACTTTGTAGCTCCCCCCCATTCATCTTCAATGTTAGTTTCACTAAAAAAAAAAGGAATCTGCAGAGATGGGACACACAAGTTAGTGTCGTAAACCACATCATGGAAAAGGAGTAAACTCCATTACCATACTTCAACATTTTTAGTTCCTTTTCAGTCACCAAGTGAGAAAAGTTTACAATAACAGATGCCAGTGTTGCTCTGCTCAGACCACAGTGAAATTAGCTCTAAGTGAAATAAGCTCTAAGACACTTGGGTAACAACCTGCTCCAATTAACTGGAGGCATATACTGAGCCTGAGCCCTTCTGGGAACTGTAGGAGCAGAATAAGGGTACCTCAAATTTTTCAAGATAGCATCACTGAAAGATGGTTACAAAGCACTGAAAATTCAGAGTTTAACAGGCTTCTTCCCCACACAGGCAGACTGAAACAAATACCAGAAGTACCATCTTTGTCCATCTCAGAGACAAAAAACTCCATACCGTCTAACTATAAAAGGGAGCCTGAGACATAGGAAGACCTCTACCTCCAAAACTCTCAAGCAAGGGCTCATATACAAATTCATGTCAGATCAAGTCAGATGTCAGAAAGAAAGGTCCTGAGCTGCATGGAAGATGCTAGTATCAGATCACAGTCCCAAATGGTACAAGTAAACAAAGAAAACTCAGATGTCCCAGGACTAAGCTGTATACTATAGTATGGGATTTCCAAAGTCTTTCCTCAAATTAAATAGCCGAGTCTATATGGGCATCCAGGAGGATAGGCCTTAATATTGAGAACTGTCAGGCTAAAGGAATGAGTGAACTTCCGCAGTCAAATTGTTGCATCACTGTGTGTGTCACCACGGATACAAAACTTTCTCAGATTGCTGGATCTGCTGAAAAATGCTTAATTTTGACTGGTGGAAAGAATGATGAATCTACCTAGAGAGACAAAATGGAATCTTGGTGATGACATTGCATCTATTGTATGTTTTTATTTTTAAATAAACATCTTTTTTTAACTGCAACTAAAACACTGACATAGTTCCACATACATTAATATGAAGGAAACAAACCACAGCAACATTTTTCTTCGGTATACATTTCCTTTTTAACAACTATTCATTCACTCTGACATTACATAAACTGCTGAATTCCTTCCTTCCCATAAACTTCCCATGAATTTCACTCATCCCTCTGAACATTATTCTGTAAGTATTGTTCCCAAAGATCTCCTTTACAATATTCTGTACTTAAATTACAGTTAATTTTGATTTCCATTTTCTACAATTTTTTTTTGGCAACAGGTGGCATTAAACTTAATAAAGTTTTACTATATCTATGAAATTCGGGTCATATTCTCCAGCTCAAAATAAATAATTTCCTTTGTTACAACAATATGCTCCCCCAACATTTCTGACAAAACATTCTGTAAGAAATGTTTTAGATCTACCAACTCATTAAATTCCCAGAACACATGTTCACAATTTTTCTCTTTCCCATCATACCTCCAGCATTTGCTATCTACCTCAGAAACAATTTTCAGAAGTTTGCTAAGGGTATAAAATATCTATTCAGCTACCTCTAAGCAAAAATTGAAACCTTTAGGACTTTGTTGCACTCAAGAGCCACACAAATGTCTCCCCATTATTCCAAATCTTTTTTTTAACCTCCTCTGATTAATTATTTCAGTGATCATTCAATATTTTATAGTTTGTACAAATTATCCCTTTTTAAACAGCTGCTGTTGCTACAGACTTAAATAAAAACACTAACATGTCTAGTATTTCAATTAGCATGCCCCTATCCCTTACTCTTTGCCTATATTCTGTTAAGAGACGATATGGAAGGCTTCATCCCACTCTGTTATAAACTTTCTCTCACTAGTTATTTGCTCCCTCTACATTTGTTCCTTTGCAGATTTTCTCCAGTAATGTTACAGATTTCTCTTGACTATTTTCTGTACCTTTAAATCAGCCATCTCTATTGGGAAAAATCTCTTTTTCCATTCCAGTGTTGGCTTAGTTCTTACAATACTTTCTGCTATTTTATGAACATAACCTTTCTGTATGACTGCTATTATTCTCCTAAGAGACCTGCAACCAAAATCTTACTTGTTCCTTACTTCTTAACCCCCCACCCCAGTGTCATTACAATCCACTTCTAGTTTGATTTATAACATTCTGCTCGAGTCATGTATATGAGCCTTAACTGCATGACTTTAAAATATCCCTTCAAATCAGTCAGGTAATCTCAAGCCACCTTTCTTTTAAAGAGAGAATCAGCTTATTTACATCTTCTCCTCCCAAATTCCTTAAACTCTGTTTATTATGTCCACAACTTTTCCAGTTGAAAAAAATATGCCTGATGTGTACAAAATGTTGTTGTTGTTGTCTTTCGGCTTATCCTGGTTAGGGGTCGCCACAGCGGAACTCCGGTCCGCTAATGATTGGCAGTAGATTTTCATGAATGCCGATGTGCCAGCTCGACGTTCAACCTTCAATGAAGGCACGCCCATTTACGCTGGAATTAAAACATTTTCTCTTCATGTATCTTACTATCCACATCTTTAAGAGCTTGCATCTTCTCAGCTTTTGCACAATTTTATTTAGTGTTTTCACACATCTCCTTAACCACCATAATAGAATCTTTTTTAATCCATACACCTAAATACTTAATCATATTATGCTGACATAAACATGGGTTTTAGCTTCATTAGTTTTGCATCCATTAAAGACCTGAAGCTATCTCAAAATGTTTCACAACACCAAAATGTTCTTTTCTGGATTTATCAAATACAAAATAATATCATAGGCAAATAAGGCCAACTTATGAGAACCACACTAGTGAAATTCTTTAAATTTGCAAGTCTCATATTTTCTTTGCCATTGACTCTCTCTCTTTCTATACATATATATATATATATATATATATATATATATATATATATATATATATATGAAACAGAAAAACGGAAAAAAAAATGGTAAAAAAATTACCAATGCAGCCCAAGGTAAAATTCACAACGAGTTTAATCATCCAAGTCTAAAATATCAAGGTCTACAATAACGTCTTCTGGAACCGACTAAGCGCTTTCACCCAACCAAGGGCATCTTCAGAGTCAGTTAATACAGAATTACTGGTTGCTTTTTGAGGTTTACTAGTAAAGTTGGTAGGAATACTATTGACTTTTTACATTTGCACCTCTATATAAGGGAGGAAAAAATACACTCAAGTATTTATAGAAAAAAGACATATAGTAATTCCTTTTTACATTTTTCGAGTTGTCATCCGTATTATATGAAAAGGAATTTAGTCAAAGGCCAAATGATTAGGGCATCGAGAATAACCAGTGAGGAGGACAAATTTAATGAAGAACTAAACACACTTATTGATTTGCTTTTAGAGAGGGGATACCCCAAGGATTTGCTAACACTGACTAAGAGTGAAATATTGCTTAGAAGAAATGTTGACTTTAAACCTATTTTGATTGATATCAATTTTGGAAAGAACAACATTTCCAAGAAAAAGTATACAGTCAACAATTCTCATTTAGGTTTGATACTACCGTACAATGAACATTCAGGGAATTATAAGGAAATGGTTAAAGCAGGATGGTTTAGTATATTTTCTGAAGACATTACTAAAATTATAGGGGAGTCCCCCAGGTTTATTAACAGTAGAGGCACAAACATCAAGGAGCTGTTAGAAAGGAGGCAAAAACCTATTAGCACGAGACCAGCAAAGATGGCTAAGTGTGGTAGATGTAAGGCATGTAAGTTTATTAACGATGGCCCTTATGTCACAGTTGGGAATTATAAAAGAACAATAGCAAGTCCTGGTTACTGCAATTGTAACACTGGTATGGTTGTTTATGTGGCAACCTGCTTATCTTGCCCTGCATTCTATATAGGAATGACAACTAGAAAATTAAAACAAAGAATACTTGAACACACTAGAGATATAAAGAATAAAAAAACAACAAACTCTTTATTTATTCACAGTCAAAGCTATGCAAGTTTTAACAAATTTATATTTTTTGTGATAGATAGGATTTACACGACAGATTTTGGGGGTGATTATCAGAACATGTTAGAAGTAAAGGAGTGTTTATGCCAAGTAAGACTGGATGCTAGTACAAAGCCTGGCATCAATGATGTTGTTTCTTTAGCCTGTATTTTAAAACAAAAGGCTTTGTTGGTATAACATCAAAATTCAAAATACATTGGGATAGCAGTTTGTTTATTTATTTATTATTTTATTTACTATTTATTATTTACAGACAAATTTGTGAATATTTTGTTAGATGTGTTACTTTACTAAATTATACATCACAAATAGTTACTGTGGTAACAATATGAAGGGTTAAAAAATAGATGGTGAATCAATAGATCAATTACTGATGTTAATTATTTAATTGTTATTTGATTGTTTTTCGAGTTTTATTGGCTATTGTTGAGTTACAAATTGTTTTAAAAGCAACCAGTAATTCTGTATTAACTGACTCTGAAGATGCCCTTGGTTGGGTGAAAGTGCTTAGTCGGTTCCAGAAGACGTTATTGTAGACCTTGATATTTTAGACTTGGATGATTAAACTCGTTGTGAATATATATATATATATATATATATATATATATATATACATATATATATCTATATATAAAAAAGTAGACGACAAAGAGGGAAGTGGTCACTCCTGCCTGGCTTCTCCGTTCAAAGTTGTAGTGATGGCGAACCTTTTGGGTTTGGAATGTCAAAAGCTCCTGGTACAGAATAATTCAGTGCACTTCAAATGAGCAATGAATGCATAAGTAATGTCTTTGGTAACTCAGGTGTTGGTGATTGCTGGTGTGTCACCCAAACCGTTGTGGTGTGTGTTACCTTTGACACGTGTGTCATAGCTTTGCCATCACTGGTAAACACAACTTGTCAAAGAGAAACCCTCTTACCTTAATTCTTGCCTCAAAACTCTCATAAGGCCTCCTAATTACCTCAATTATTCTATCAGGGGAATGCAAATGCTTTCACTGCTTTACTCAAAATCCCAGCTGACACTACTGAATTCTTTCTCTGCATCAAGGCCCACCAATAACAGTGGCATCATATTACATTCTACTTCCATCTGAAATGCCATTGTTCTGTGGATATTTTCAAATATTTGCCTCCCCCTCCATAAACTACACTGATCTACATATATAAATTTTGGCAACACCTCTGTCATTATTTTAGCTAGTATAGACAAACAATTTATAATTGTGGTTTAAAATTGAAATGGCTCTATAAAGAAACTGGATCTGAAGGGCCTTTGCCCTCTCTGGGTAACAGCCACTACAGCTTTCTTCCAAGATGCTGGTACTTCCCCATCTTTTAAAATACTGTTAAGCAAAACCTTCCAGATCTTCATCATTTTCTTCTCTTCCAAACTTCCACAGGAATACCATCTGTTCCTGTAGCTTACCTTTTTGATTAATTATACATCACCGTTTTTATTTCACTTCTTCGTATCTAAGCACTTAATTGTTGAGCTTCATCTTCCTGTAACACTGGCATAGTTAAATCCTTCATGGATATTTCCATTTGTACTTTTTCTTTATTTGCACATTCCTTTACTTTACACACATTTTCATAACATTTCCGAAATATCTCCAATACGTCTAGGCTCCCTAAGTTTGGCGACAGCCCTTTAAACATTCTGACTCCTAAGTCACTGTGTAAAACATTTCTGTGCTCTGGATTTATCAAAAATAGTTGCTTAACAGCAACCTTTATAAACTCATGCACATTATCTGAATATGCTACTAATTTCCCTTTAGCACTCTGCAGTTGTTCCTCTCACAGTTCTCTTTATTTTGCAGTACTTTAACCTTCATAAACGCTTTTAATAATTCTTATTAGTTCTTTCTCATATCTTTCTCTTCTCTTTTTTTTTTTATAGTCCACTTTTACACTCCATTTTCATTTTATACGATTCATTAGCTATTGCTTCTCAAGAAATGCATATCTTCCCTAGTCTCTCTCAAATCATTTCCACCCCCCATTTTTTAAATGTATCTATTTTTAACAGTTAAGTAGGGTAGCACCAGTGTCTGTTTAACTCCTTTACCTTGCATCTTTATCTAGTTTTTAATACTGCAACAGCTTAAACAGTCACTGAATGTATGTCAAAGGTTTCAATTAAATATACATGTTCTTGAGAAATAATTTCTATCCAGTCTAGCCCAGTTACTGTACCTTGGAGAACAATGCTTCCCTATTATATTGACGAAAGTTTAGCTTGTCGAAATGCAAAACATCGACAGCTAAACTCCAAAACTGCAAAGCCGTGAACTGCCACCTAAGCAAATTTTTTTCCCAGGGAAAAAATTTGCTTAGCCAACGGACAAACACCACAAAAACCTTTAAACCCTAATTAAGTGGGGGGTTTGCCCCCCACACCCCACCATGTGGGGGGCTTTGCCCCCCCCATACCCCTCTAACTAAATATACTAATTCCGAGATTGCTCTACTTTGGGGAAAAGGGAAAATTCTCGGTAATGGCCAAGCAAATTTTTTCCCTGAGAAAAAATTTGCTTAGGTGGCCGCTCGCAGTTTTGCCGTTTCGAAGTTTAGCTGTTGATGTTTAGCATTTCGACAAGCTAAACTTTTGTCGATTTAATAGGGAACTGAGAACAACATGTAAGCTCTTATTTGAATACCTACTACTGAATTCACATGTTCTATACCAAATTAAATCTACCCTGACTTGTTATATTTTGCCTTTAAGGACCCTTGATGCATCCTAACTATTGCAAAACCAAGTTTCAGTCCCCACCCATAAAAATATTCCTGGATAAAACCTGATTATTTCTCCCAAAACACTCAAGTTCATAATAGTAGATTTATACAGAATATAAATACATGCTAGCATAATCCTCTTCCCATAGCCGGCCTTAGGCATAGGCCAACTAGGCGGCCGCCTAGGGAACTGGTCTAGCAGGGGAGCTTTTCCAGTAATCTGGATGGTGTAGGTAGACCAGGATATGTGCACCAAGTGGTGTTGGGGGGGTGCTGTGGAGACCTTTTGCTTACGGTACCAGTTGACCAAAGGCCAATCCTGCCTCTTCCCCTGCTGGTAACCCCTTAATACCACAAATATGCCCCATTACTGACACAAATGTGTAATTACTGTATTTTTTCTCTTTTATCATTATTGGCATCCCCTCTAGCAATCAGTATTACTCCTTCCCATTTCCTTTGTCCTTGAAATCCCATCTTTGTCAATTTCAAATGCCATTTCTATACAAAATTGGCTCCTACAACATTGTTAATTTCACTCTGCATTTCTTGAAATAATTCAATAGTCTTTGCTTTTTGTCATTACCTGTAAAGCCATTTACATTCCATGATAACATGAACAGAATAACCATTATGAAACAAAGCTGTCAATCCCATATATGTGATGACTGTTTTGAATGTATACTTCAACTTTTAGGTTACACTTATGTTTGGTAGGCTGAACTCTAATGCACTTGCTTCTTGTCATCTCCATTTCAGTGTGTCACATTTTTCAGAAATTTTTACATCAGTGAAAAGTAAAAGTAAGTGAATGCTCTGGGAGGCATTACTTCCATGGAGTCTCTGTAAACAAATCCTAGTGAATACGTACTAAAAGACTTGTCCCCCCAACACATGCACACAATTCATGTTAGTATGTGTTACCAAGGTTTGATGACTTGAGTTTTGCTGGATTTTCTTTGCTGATCTATGATTTAATATACCTGTAACTTGATGAATGAATACATACCTCGCGCACTGGCAAGTGGAATTGCAGATGTAAGGACAAAAATTAATCCAGAATTCCTTACTGCCACATGAAAAAATACTGACAGTGCCCTTCAATGACTTCTCCACTGGTATGACCACCAAAGAAAAAAAAAAACAAAGGCAAACAGAAGGGAAACATCTACATTTCCAAAACAACTTTAATACCAGAAAATAAAATACTGCAACAAAATGTTATATGGAAATTCTGAATGACCATTTTAGTGATATTGCATATAGCAATTTCAGTGAAACTACATAAATGCATTAACATTTTACTCTGTACCAATTCCATACTTCGTATAGACTTCTCTCTCAAACTGCTTGGAGTGATGCAATGGCAGCACACATCAGCAGGCTACAGCATGACAGCTGACACTGTATACATATGCAGAGGCTAGACAGTACAGTTTGCCAATACTTGTGTTCATAATGCATATGGAAGTGCTGATTTCACAATGCAAAAAACACTGGTCATCTCGGACATTCCAATGGCCACATGAGCACTGCAGTATCATTTTTGTTAATATCTCAAACAATCTACCTGACAGCACACTTTCTTCTGAGGGGCAAGAATTAGACCCATTCATTTTTTCACATGGAGCAACAGCCATATGGTCTGTTCATTTTCAAGCAAACTTAAAAGCCTTACTGGCCCCATTTATTCCACCCAGAAGGGGGAGTCAAGACAAGGGAGTGTGCTGAATTGACATAGCCAGGTGAGCTATGCCCTAGTCGGCCTAAGCCCTCTCTGTGGAGGCTGCTGGTTAGTAGAAAAAAATACTCCTTCAAGCTTAGCCAGTAAGACTCACTCTCAGCTGCAGCATGCTATATTTCAGTTTACTTTGTGAGGTCAGGACTGCAGTGGGTGTAACAGCTAACTGAACATTGGCCACCTGGGACACATACTGTGGCATAGCACCAGGCCAGTCCTGTAAAATTAAAAAAAAAAAAGGCATAGCTACAATGCATCAGTCAAAGACACCCTTCTTACTTGAGAATGGAAAGTAATTTAGTCAAGCCAGTGAAAAAAATGTTTTTTTTTCAAAACCAGAACACGATCTTGAAAATTCAAAGAAATAATTAACAGCAGCAAAATCATCATAAAATTACAAAAGTTTGGGATTATGTCTTTATACAGTCTAAAACTGTTGCATTTTATCTAGTTGTAAATTTGCCACAATGGTGCCTGCAGTTAAATGGTTTGCACACTTGATTTAAGATGTACTTACTTGTTCTGCAGATCAAAAATCCTTTGACATTCTTCTTTATATCTTTCCTGATGTTCAGCCACAGAAAATCGGGACCCACGTGCAAATTTACTCATGGGGCCCTCACCAGACCGTGCCTGCTCTGTTGACATTGTCCGAACTACATCAATGACCTCCCAACGGGACAGCTTCTTAATCTGGAAAACAAAATTGACAAATGCAATATTTATAACAGTCAGAAACAGAACACAAAACAAGAAAACACCATTGCGGAAGAAAGTTGATGAATAAAGATGTCCTCTAATCAAATGTAATCTCCTCTTAAAGATAATTATGTTCAGGAAAGTATGTGGAAGGAATAAAGTCCTAAAAGCTCCCATGAAAATATTTTTACACTCTAGATATTGTTATTTGTCTCAGCATTTTAGAGGCAAACATTTATAAAGGAACTAAATAACTATTATTTCTGTATGGAAATATGGCAGAAAAGGGACCAAACCTCTACTGCAGCTAAGAAGTTAAATTCAACAGTGTTTACAGCCACTGGTTGGAGGAGACTTGTAATCCTATATGACCAAGAACAATGGAAAACACAAGGACAGCAAAACTACTTAGGCTCTAACTGTAATAGGTCTTCTGAGCAATCAAACTTAGGCATCAGGTCATGGAAGTTACCATCAGATGACAGGATCCTATGTAAACTATGAGTGCTGACAAATGAAATACTTGACATCAATGAGGACATCACAGACAACATAAAAATGCAGCTGGTGCTCACTCTCAGTTCTTTTCCTCTAACACAATGCAGCCCAAGATGATTAAGAATGACACGTTTCCTGACCTGTGTTAAAGAAGTAATTGAAAGATGCACCAAGGAACTAACAAAGTTAAGTTCCCAGCAAGTTGGAAAGTGACAGGGAAAGTAACATGGCATATGAGGTAGTAAGTTCTTGTATTTATGTTATGTTTTCCCACTAGTTGTCTCAGCTATTACACCTTAAACATAGAATAAATGCCAAGCAGTGAAATTATTTTGGCAACGTTTATTTATTCTTGGTAGTCTAGTTAAATAGACTGAAGAAACAAATCTTTTTCAACCAGGACCTAGTGGTCTGGAGATTGAAAGAGCTGGTCAGTATTGATATATGTAAGCAAAGGACACTGACACACTGATCCCAGAGGAGCGAGACCCACTGCAGGAGTACCACTTACAGCAATCCCATGCATAAGCAGCCAGAACACACAGGTTTGGCCAAGAAAAACACACACTTAAGCCAAGCAATGACAGTATACAGAACTGTGCACTAGTAGTTATTTAGCACTGCCTGACATTGTACTAAGCCCGACGGTGGACGAGATAGAGAGAGAGAACTCAACTTCCTTTAAGGTGATGGCTGCAGTCTAAGGGTTTCACATTTTCACTCTGGATTTTTTTAATGCCTGAACTGGGAATAAATAAATGGACTGCTACTGGACATGGTTCCATGGTCAGTAGGTGAAAAACAGCTATTATAAAAAAACAAATACAGCATTAACATCAAAATTAATGCCCCTTAGCTGAAACCTGAAGACTGCCATGCCCATCACACAGTACATCATTACTTTAGTTAACACAAAGTCTATAAACAGATATACAGAAGCACTACACCATAAAGGAGAAGATCACCAGCAACGGATCAGTGATGAAATGACCTGTGTTGAGGACCATTTTCAGCTAATGAGCCAAATACTCTGTCATTAAATATAAATCAACAACGATAAAGTCAAACATAAGTCTCAACGGCTATGTACTGGACATCAGAAGAGTAGCAATACACTGCACTGGAGCATTAAATACATCAAACCAGTAAATTTATCAAAATGTAACAAAATGCAGTAAATATCCTCCACCTCTGCAAATAACTCCCTACTACCACAAATCTACCATTACTGTCTTTTCATTCTCTTCTTTCACTACTGGAGCTGAGCTACCTCACCATCATAAATATTGTTCCCCTTTTCCTTTGTCCATGATACTGTGCTGAACGTACATCGTGAATTTCTTTCTTTGTCAAATTTACATGCTCATTTCTATCCAAATGCTTCTCCTGAAAACTTACTATCTGCATTCTACACTTAATACTATTTACTTCTTGTTTATACTTGTAATACAATTTACATTACATTTTAATACAGATAAAGCTGACACTGATAAAAATGTATTACTGTGTTATTTCACATATTATACATGACAGTACTTTAAATATATGATTCCAGCTTCCATATACTAATGTTTGGCAGGCTGATCTTGTACATAGTTGCTTTTTTTAATCTGTATTTGAACCCATGCCACATTTTCCCAGACTTTTCTCTTTAATGTAAACAATAAAGAAATAAGGAAAAAAACTAAATAAATTTTCAACCCCAACCTCATTTTCTCATAGCAAATGGACAAAACTAAATACACTTTCCAAAAAGGAAGTTTATCCCTGGAAATAGGAGCAGATACCCCAAAATGATAACTGTAAACCGTGTCATTTCCTATTCTAACATTATGGTTAACCATGCTAAAGCATATATTAGGGCCTGTGTTTCCACTTTTACAGATTGGAGTCTGTTCTTATCTTATCTGTATTTACGTCTTTTATGTGAAAACAGCTTGCTTGGTTTTGCCAAAGTTTAGCTTTTAGCCTTAGGAAAAGGTGCACTTGGGGTTTCCAAGATGGCTGCACACTGATCAATAGCTTAGAAAACAGAAACTGGGAGAAAGGAGAGTCATTGAAACTGTTTTTGTGTAAAATTCAGTTACTGGCTAATAAGTACAGTGCTTGGATCCCACCAAAGAAATTTGTAAAACCTGAAAGAAAATCAACCAGAAAAAGGGAAGAGAAAACACTGTCTGTGAAGGATTCTTTAAATTTCTGCAGCATGTTCAACTAAAAGCAGTCCAAGCTTCAGCTTAGGTTCAAAAATGGAAAAAAAAAATAAATCAAATGTACTTAGAGATGATTAAAATAAATGGAACATTGAAGGAATAAATAAACTCAAATATCACGCTGGAAAAAATAGAAGCAGCTTTAACTGGCTATTCAGATGAACTGATAAAACTGAAAAATCAGAGGATGAAATAAAAAAAGCTGGCTGAATATGAGGATTCTCAAGAAGAGCTGTTTTAAAAACAAAACAGAGTCAGAAGGCAGTGCAGAAAAAAAACTGAGATTTTCTGCTATACCACAAAAAAAAAACCACAAGGAGCAGGCTGTATTAATTTTAAGGAAGCACAAATAAGCAACTGGACTGGTATTCCACAGCAGGATTTGTAAAGGGAAAGAATACAATAAGAGAGAGACCTACTTTAATAAAGATGCAATCAAACCAACAAGAGATGATCCTCACCAACTGTGACACAAGGGAAAAGTATTAAAAATTGGAGGCAGTAGAGCATTTGTGGAAAATAATTACTCACTGTAAACCTGTCAGAAGAGAAGCAAATTTGTCCCAGCAATTTGGGAATGTTGAAAGGAAGTTGAGGATTCAAGATGACGCATCTAGCTGTCTTCAGAATATTTTTCTCCTGTAGGATCAAAGACATTTCTACTGCGGAACAAGCTACAGAGGAAATAAAAATATTTAACAAAAAGTGAGGCATCAAACAGAACTGAGCTCTGCTTATAATTCTTTTGATAGTGAAGTTTATAGACAGACTTTGCCAGTGAAACCATTTTCAATGTTCCAAAGGGAAATGTTTGAAAGAAAGAAAAAAGCACAATAATTGTCCTGAAAAATCAAGAATACCTTGGATTTGAACTAAAGTCCAGTGTTGTGAGATGTAGATGATCAGGAAGATGACTAGCAACAATGCAATTAGTGAAATAAAACATAATTACATTTGTGAAATAAGGCTTTTCAAATAAAACTGGCTGAGAAAAGACTGAACTTTTGCTGAGTTTGTTAAACTTGTGGGTGGACTGTAGAGCACATACCATACATATGCCATTCCTATTTGTAAAGGCATTAAAGCAAAAAAAGAAGCAACTATAAGAAAAACAATTTACTTCCTATTATTTGCACAAAATATTTCATAAAACAAACTATTTGTTATATTGTAAAGCAGTTTTGCAAATTGTGGAGTTAGGGGTATTTTACGTTTGTGTGTGTGTGTGTGTGTGTGTGTGTGTGTGTGTGTGTGTGTGTGTGTGTGTGTGTGCATGTGTGTGCGCGTGTGTGTGTGTAGTCCTTTCAGTGACTGTTGCAAGTGTTAAAGATATTAAATAGTTAACAAGTATTTTTAGCTGTAAGAAATTCATATAATGCTGTGATTGGGGCTGCTGGGGTGGGAGATGGGGTATAAAAGTGTACTCATTATATTACATGTAGAATTAAAATAAGTTTGCTTGTTTTGACAAGGGTGGATGTCTATATTATGTTCTTGAAACAAACAACCTCAGCTCCGGAGTAGGACCTGGAACACCACGTTTAAAAATGTTGTTTAGTTATTCTATTCAGCAATAGGGAGTACACCAGTACCCTAAGCAAGTACACATTTAGCCAAACGAGCGAAAAAGTAAATTGATACTGGAATCCAGAGCAATTAAAATGCACAATGACTTTTTTAATAAAATTTCAAAGACAAATCCACGTAACTGTTAAGCGCTTTTCATTCGGGTAATACCCGAACTTCTTCAGACATATTACTCTAGTTACTATTGCACTTAAATAGTCCCCTCTTCGTTCCTGTCCTATCAGGAAGAAGTAATGGACGACTTTTTAACAACAAGACTTATTAATTTCCGTATATAACAAAGTTTGTGTTAACAACCAATGTAAAAGTTAATACACATAGTATTAGTTAAAATATACTTTTCTAGGTTACTATATTTACACAGTCCATTGGTCCAATCTTTTTTAAGCAGTAACCATATCAATTAGCGAACTTCTCTTATA
Organism: Protopterus annectens; assembly: GCF_019279795.1. NCBI lineage: Eukaryota > Metazoa > Chordata > Ceratodontiformes > Protopteridae > Protopterus > Protopterus annectens. Next base: position 265,479,879 of record NC_056749.1, read on the forward strand.
ATAGTGTTCTTATACAGTTATTTAATATATACAAAAATTATCCAATATATAAAAAAGTATGTAGTAAACACACCTTTTCCTCCTTTGCACTTCAATAGTAATGATGGTAATAATATACCGAAGTACAAGGGTACGAGTAAGTCTTTACTTAAAGATGTTAGAGTTAGAAAGCAAACTATTGTTGTTGTGTCTACTCTCTAAAGTGTCAACAGCTCCCCCTAGTGTTTTAGTGTAATTTTTACCTAAGGGCTTTTTACCTGTTAACTGATAAAAACGTTCCTGTTTAGTGTTCACCTAAATAGGGAATGTATTACCTTATACATGAAATATATATTTGTATAATATTTTAAATATATTATATATATATAAAAAGTTTACTAAATTTATGCATATATTATATATATCTGCGTGTCTGTGTATAAAAATAAATAAAATAGAAATACCTCCATGTTAATACAAAATTGTGTATGTTAATACAAAGTTAAATGTATTTTTGGTGTAAAAAAGTGTGCATAAAGTACAAGTATATGTATATATATTTTTTTTTAAAAATATTATTTATAAATAACATGTTTATAGAACTCTATTTTATATTTAATTCTGTTCTTTTTAAAATAAAATCAATAGTACTCAGTCTCCTTTTAAAATATTACTGTATTACCTATATAAACTTTTTAATTTTAAAATGCATGCAATACTGCAAGCTTCATTTAGCCCTGGTTCTGTATGTGCATTTAATCTTATTTGCCAGTTCAATTCACTCCTTTCTAGTAGTAATTTGACTAAGCTGTCGTTGACCCCCCATTTATTTTCTATATTCTGCCTAGTCTGTGATATGACCCTAAATTTGAAGTGGTGACCTTCTTTTTGTTCACAATGGTTTGCTAATGCATTGTTGGTATTTTTCTTACTGATGGCATATACGTGTTCATAGATCCGGTCTTTTAGTCTACGGTCTGTCTTACCCACGTAAAATGCCTGGCAAACTTGGCATTCAGCAAGATAAACCACACTTCTTGTGTTACAATTATAAGTATATTGGGTAAAAAAAAAGTCTCACCTCTGATCTTAAATTTGTTATTATTACCATCATTACTATTGAAGTGCAAAGGAGGAAAAGGTGTGTTTACTACATACTTTTTTATATATATTGGATAATTTTTGTATATATTAAACAACTGTATAAGAACACTATTATAAGAGAAGTTTGCTAATTGATATGGTTACTGCTTAAAAAAGATTGGACCAATGGACTGTGTAAATACAGTAACCTAGAAAAGTATATTTTAACTAATACTATGTGTATTAACTTTTACATTGGTTGTTAACACAAACTTTGTTATATACGGAAATTAATAAGTCTTGTTGTTAAAAAGTCGTCCATTACTTCTTCCTGATAGGACAGGAACGAAGAGGGGACTATTTAAGTGCAATAGTAACTAGAGTAATATGTCTGAAGAAGTTCGGGTATTACCCGAACGAAAAGCGCTTAACAGTTACGTGGATTTGTCTTTGAAATTTTATTTAAAAAGTCATCGTGCATTTTAATTGCTCTGGATTCCAGTATCAATTTACTTTTTCACTCGTTTAGCTAAATGTGTACTTGCTTAGGGTACTGGTGTACTCCCTATTGCTGAATAGAATAACTAAACAACATTTTTAAACGTGGTGTTCCAGGTCCTACTCCGGAGCTGAGGTTGTTTGTTTCTTTTCTTTTGTCTGTGGACGTTTATTGGTAGTTACTATATTATGTTCTTGGACTTATGCTATAAACTAATTTTTGTAAGCAAGTAGTCTTGAAAAATAAGACAAAATGTTAAAAGCCTGAAAAATGCTAATCTTGCTTCTGCAAAAATATTAGCTTTTTTTCCCATTAGCAAATGTTCTCAGTGACAGACAGTCTGCAACTGAATGTAGTTAGCCAGGGGAATTGGCTACATTCTGTTCTATGTGAAATTTACAAAGATTCCTTCAAACACCTAAAGGTAGTCAGTCATTTTTTTTTCATTGCAGACTACTTTTACATGGAGACAAGTTGTCTGCAGGTGCAAGCAAGTAATACTGGCAGTTCTGAGCATTCTTTGCTGAGGGGAAATGCAAAATTTAAAGGTACAATGACAAGCAGTTCAATTAAAACTAAAGTCTGAAATCATGGGAAGTGAATAAGAAACAGTGACCAAACTATGTACATACAAAACAAGGAATGGTGGGTGGGTACTGCTAGTAAGACTGTGTGTTCAACAAACATCTACTGTTACAGGTAAGTAGAACTTATGCATCTGTACGATGTTAAACAAACACACTGCCTTACTGGCATTTGAGTAGTGTCACTCGTCTAGTCAGAATGAAATAAACAAGTCTTTATGGGTTCTGTTCAAGCAGCTTTATTAAGTACAAACACATCAGGATTGAGGCTTAATGACTAACTTATGTAAACTTATATACAAACTAGCTACTACATGCGTACATGCTCACTCTGGCTGCACTCTCAAAATGGCACTGAAGCTGGCACATGCTTGCTATTTATATCCACTTTCAGTCCTTGAAATGCTTCTTGAAGATACAGCACACACACACACTGTTCTACAGGTAGATTCCCAGAGCTTACCCAACCTGGAACGAGGAAGAATAAGGGTGCAGGAGCCCCTGAAGAATGGTCTTAGCGTCACCTGCTCTAGATCGAGAAAAGGCATCCAGCTTGTGTTGCATCATAAAGGTATGGGTAGAGGAACAAGTTGCTGCCTCTAGATTACTTCTAGAGCCTACTCCTTTCCGATACACACAAAGAGGATAAGGCCCTGGTATAGTGCACCTTTACGTTGGCTGAATTCAACTTGCCATGGTAGGTGTAACAAGAAACAATACCAGAAACAACCAATGAGCAATGGTTTGCTTAGAGACAGGATGACCCTTCTTTGCCCCTGTGTAGGGAATTAAAAAATCTTTTCAGCCCTCTTGAAGGGTATCATTCTGTCATAGTAGTACCTGAGCTGGTATGAAATATCTTCTCTCCCTCATTCATAGATTCCGGGAAGAACACAGGGAGTTTGATAGACTGAATTCTGACACCACATTGAGCATGAAAGATGGGTTAAATGTAACACAACCCTATCCGTGAGAAAAATAAGGCAAGGCTGTCCCACCATAAGAACTTGCAGCTCAGGGACTCATATTGCAGGTGTCAGGGCAATAAGCACAACGGTTTTCCATGTTAAGAGCTTCACATGAGCCTGAGAGACTGGTTTGAAAGGTGGTAAGATTAATTCTTCTAGGGACATAGTTGAGATCTCACAAAGGCAGAATTTGCTTGCGAGGGGGTCTAATATGTAATACTCCTTTCATGAACTGTTTTACCAAGAGAGAAATGAAGAAAAGTACAGTTGTGTACACTTACTATAAATGTAGATGTTCGAGTGTATTCACTGTTGCAGTCATTACATTTGGGTAATCTGCTGGCAGGTTGCCCTCAGTCGGCCTGATTAACAAAGTTTTGGGTCCTGCGTCGGATGCTGTCCCTTCTTCCATGACGTCAGGGGTATAAAACCTGCAGCCGACGTCATTACATCAGTTTTTCTTGCCCCAGATGTCAGATGCCCCCCTAATGGGGACTAAATAAACACAAAAACACATAAGTATACCTCCAACCAAAAGCAAATACACCAAAAAGGCTTTTAAGCATAGTAAAGGAAAGTAGAGGTATAGTCAGAAAAACTAGGGGGCTGGAGTGAGGGTAACCAGGACTGCAACAATGAATACACTCGAACATCTACATTTATAAGTGTACACAACTGTACTATGTTCTATGTGTTTCACTGTTGCAGTCATTACATTTGGGTAGATTCCCAAAGCTATGGTTGGGAGGAGGAGGTTATACAGCATTAGGGCCAGCTATAAGACCCTGCAACACAGCAGTGGCAAAGCCAGCTCTGAATTTAGAGAAAATTGGTAGATGTTAATGCTTGGTGAAAGTATGTACAGAACTCCAGGTAGCAGCTTCTAGAATATCCCTGGTAGGGACACCTCTGAGAAAGGCTGATAAATTAGATGCAGCCCTGGTGGAGTGAGATCTGATCCCCTGGGGGATAGCTTTTCCATGGTGCTTATAGCAGAAATGAATGCAATGGCTTATCCATTTACAAATGGTTTGTCTTGAAATAGCCTTCCCCTCTGCCTCTGCAGCAAATGCTACCAGCAATTGTTCAGATTTTCTTCGGGATTTAGTCCTGTCCAAGTAGAATCTTAGTTGTCTGTGCACATCCAAGGAATGCAGAATCCGTTCCCCTTTGTTCTGTGGATTGGGTAAGAAGGTTGGCAAATGAATGGACTGATTAAGAGCCACACTGGAAACCACCTTGGCATGAAGGATGATTTGGTCCTGAGAGATACCCTGTCCGCATGAAAGATGATGAAAGGCTCCGCTGCCATAAGGGCCTGTAATTCAGATATCCTTCTAGCTGAAGTGATTGCTAAAAGGAAGGCTGTTTTCTAAGAAAGAAATTTTAAGTCTGCAGTAGCAGCTGGCTCGAAAGGAGGTAGAGTGAGTTTCTTCAAAACAAAGTTAAGGCCCCAGGCAGGGGTTGGAGCTCTCCTGGGTGGTCTCAAGTTTTTTGACCATCTGAGGTACTGCTTGAGCAGAGGATGAGAGAAGAGAGGTGGTTCCGTGTTATAGTGAGCAGAAATAGCTGAGGCGTGGATTTTAATGGAGGAAAAAGACAGGCCCTTGTGAAGCATCTCCGTTAAGTATTGCAAAATCTGAGGTAAATTGGGCGCTGCTGTGCTCATCCCTAAAGATTGGTTCCAGGCACAGAATATTTTCCATTTGTCAGCATAAGATTTTCTAGTACTAGGTCTCCTCGCCTCCAAGATGACATCCATCACAGGTTTGCTGAGGGATGATATGGGCAAATTTAAGTGATTAGCCAGGCTGCAAGGTTTAATAATGGAAGCTGAGGGTGCAGAATTTGGTTCTCCTGCTGAGACGGCAGAGAAGGGGTCTGAGGCAGGTGCCATGGAGATATTTGCAACACACTGCGCAGGAGGGGGTACCAGTGTTGGCGCAGCTAGTCTGGAGCAATAAAAATCATCCTTGGTTTGTCCTGTTTGACTTTTAGTAGAACTTTGGAGAGCAGAGGCAGAGGGGGAATGCATAGACTGATAAATTTTTCCAGCTGAAGGACAGAGCATCCACTTTCCAGGCTTGTTTGTGGGGAGTCCTTGTGCAAAACCTGTCCAACTGGTAGTTCTGGGAGGAGGCAAATAGATTTATGTCTGGGCTCCCCCATTTGTTTGTCAACATGTTGAAAGTCCGTGGTTCCAGTTTCCACTCGTGTGGCTCCATGAGGTTTCTCCTTAGTCCTTCTGCCAGTGTATTCAATCTTCCTGGCAGGAATTGGGCTTGTAGATGCACTTGGTAGCTCAGGGCTGTGTTCCACAATGACATGGCTAGTCTGCAGAGGGGGGAGGTAGAAATGTGTACCCCCCCCTGCTTGTTTATGTACCAAATAACCGTGGTGTTGTCCATCTTTACCATTAGTTGTCCTGGAAGAATGTAGTCCTTGAAGGCTGTCAGAGCATTCTGTACAGCTAACATTTCTTTTTGATTAATATGTAGGTGCATTTGATTTGGGTTCTATTTGCCCTGAATATACTTCCCTGCCAGGTGAGCCTCCCCATGCATAGTCTGATGCATCTGTAGTTAGGATTTGGATGGCAGGAGGTAGTGTGAATGGTAATCCCTTGTTTTGGTGGCAGGCTTCTGCCCACCATAGGAACTCAAGGCGTAGGCATGGTATGATAGGAATCATTGTTTCCAGGCTGTGACAATGTTGACTGCATAGACTTTTTAGATACCACTGTAGTTTCCTCATATGCAGTCTTGCATATGGAATTAGAAGAATGCAAGAGGCCATGAACCCCAAGGCTTGCAGTATTTGTCTTGCAGATAGCAAGGTTTCTGCGGCCACTTGTTTGAAGTAAGTTACCAAATGAAATTGCTTCTCTAGCATGAGGAAAGCCATCTGGGCAGTTGTATTCAAGCTTGCACCCAGGAATGTAATCTGTTGACAGTGTACCAGTTGTGATTTCTTTTTGTTTATGGTGTACCCTAGACAAGTTAGAACCCTATTTATAAACGCCAGATGATTTAAAAGAATGCCCTGGTTTTCTGCCTGAATTAGACAATTGTCCAGGTATGGATATATCTGAATATTTCTTTGCCTGCAAAATGCAATAACTGGAGCCAGGCACTTTGTGAATACCCTGGGTGCAGTAGACAAGCCAAACGGCAGTGCAGAGAACTGATAATGCAAGTAGCCTGCTTTGAAGCATAGGTATCTTCTGCAAGATTCCCTGACTGGGATGTGCAGGTATGCTTCTTTTAAACCTAGAGTTGCCAACCAGGCGTCTTTGCCTAGCATAAGAAGTAACTGGTGAAGAGTCAACATCTTGAATTTTGGAATCTCCAGAAAGGCGTTTAGAGTAGACAGGTCCAGGATTGGACGTCATGATTTGTCTTTCCTGGGTACCAGGAAAAGCCTTGAATAGAAACCTTGTCCCTTTTCCTCTTCTGGCACTAGATGCTCCCGTGCTTAAGAGAGAAAGTACTTGTTTTTGAGCCTTTGCCCACTGATTCGGGGGCAGGTCTGGCCACCCATTTGGTGTTGGCAATGTGTGGAAATGAAATCTGTATCCCTGGGACACTATATTTAAAACCCATTTGTCCTGGGTTATGAGTTCCCAGTTCTTTGCATGAAGAGCAATCTTTCCCCACAAAGGGGCGGTTGACAGATAAGTGCTTGGTAAATTTAAAAGGAAGTCATTGAGACTGTTTACTGTAGGGGGGTGTCTTGTTATTTCCAGATTTGGAAGTGGAGGCCCCCCACTGCTTAGCTCTGAGAGTACCCTGGGACTGAAACCTGGGGTGTTTGCTGTGTCAGGGCTTGGCTTGAGAGGATCTGGAAGGGGCTGGAAAGGACCAGTTCTTAGTAGGCCAATGCCTACTAAATCTTGGAGGTTGCACTTGTAAGAAATCTTTAACAGTTTGCATAAATTTAGTTTTATCTTCCATCTTTTATAGACCTTCTTCAGCCTTATTGCCAAACAGGCGGTCCTGATTTAAAGCAGCATCCAACAATTTAGCTTTAACATGATAAGGCAAGGATTGCTCCTTAAGCCAAGCATGCCTTCTAAGCACAGACCCAGTAACAGCAGCCCTGCAGGAGGCTTCTAAAGAATCAAAACCACATTGCAAAGTATGATTTCAACTTGTTCAGCAGAATGCATCAAATCCTGTACATTTTTATTTTCCACAGAGTCAGGAATCAACATCATTTTCTGTTTAAGCAGTCCAATAATATGCTGTTGATATTTTAACATATGAAATTGACAGTTTAATGCTCTGATTGCCAAGGTTGCAGAAGTATAAACCTTTTTACCCCATCTATCCAATGCCCTGGAATCTCTATCAGAAGGGGTAGGATTTTTAGCAGTAGAAGCCTTAATGCCCTTGAGCCCCTGAGAAATGGTTTCTGGATCTGCAACAGGATTTTTGAAAATGAACTTGTGGGACTCAGGAACCCTGTAGTATCTGTCAGGTTTACTAGGAGCCGGAGGCAGGGAATCAGGTGCCAAACTGGATTCTGAGAACAAATCATCAACAATGTCTAGTACAGGAGGTATAGCCAAAGGCCTATGCTGAGGTAGAAACAGGAAATCCCTAAGCCTCTTTTATGAATCAGAAAATTCCTTGCTTTCCCAGTGGAAATGCTCCCTCAAAGCATGTAAAGCTTCCCCAAAAGAAAAGTCCTCAGGAGGGGAAGCAGAGGGAATGTAGTCCTCTGCATCAGAATCCTCATAAGTAGGTATGGGCAAATCCAGGTCATTAGAAGAGTCAGAAGAAACAGAACCATGATCAGAAGATACATAATCAAGTTCAGCCCTAGGCCTCTTAGAGAAGGGGGGGGGGTTGACTACCCCTGATTAGAGAAATTAGATCTTCAGCCATTTTTATCATTTGTTTTTTAGGAATAGGGGCCTGAACATGTGGCTTGGGCGTCAGTTTTTTAGACATGGATCGAGATTTAGGCCTTAGTAATGAAGGAGGTGTTGATTTAATATGCAAGTCTGAAGGCCTGAATACATCCTCAGAAGCCGGTGCCTGCACAGTGGCTCCGGACCCATCCAAGGTAGAGACATCCACGGGGGTTCCATAAGTGAAGCATCTCGCGGCACACCAGACTCAGAATGGGTCTCAGTAGAGGCCTGCGAATCAGAAGTAGCAGGTATCAGGGGCTGCGAAAGCGCCTCACTGAGTACGGACGAACAGGCGACTGGCTTAGGAGAAGCATTGTCGGCAGTTTTGGACCACGGCGGCCTGTCTCTGTCTTTATCTTTGCGTTTTTTTCAGAATTCCGGTAGTCAGAAGGCTAACTGATGACATTTCTGGATAATTAAACTGAGAACCGAAATAATTAGAGGCAAAAATGTACCGACGACGGATAGTGCGCTGATTAAATAAAGCACAAAACCGACAGCAAGGAACGTCGTGGTCAGGGCCTAGGCAAGGAATTCCATACGAATGAAAATATTTATGAGGTATTTGCTTTCCACAAGTAATGCAATTATTAACTTTTACTGACATTGGTAAGGAGCAAGAAAAAGTTTCCCCAATGGGGTACTTAGCTTTAAGTTGAAGACTTCGGTTCTGAAACTCGAAAATGAAAATTTCAGGAGTCAGCCGACCAGCACTTACGAACTGCTTCTGCTTCGGGCACCGCACAGTAAGAAAGACTGACGTAATGACGTTGGCTGCATGTTTTATACCCCTGATGACCTGACGTCATGGAAGAAGGGACAGCATCCGACGCAGGACCCAAGACTTTGTTAATCAGGCCAAATGAGGGTAACCTGCCAGCAGAATACCCAAATGTAATGACTGCAACAGTGAAACACGAAGAACATCAGTGGGATACATTGGCAGATATTCACAGATGGCAGCTAAATGGCTGCATATGCTAAGCCATTCTGAAATAGCTCACACAAACATTTCAAGACGAGAGGAATGCTAACCTCAAGGGGCCCCTGTTCCTGTTTAGGCACCACTAAGAAAACCTCAGTTTTTGGGTAAATATATTTTTGAGTAGCAGGTTTTCCAGCATCCTTTAACTTAACATCTGCTGCACTTCCTCATGAAACAAATGTTTAATCAGAGTCAAGATTAAGTCATCCAGGCTATCAGGTTGTAGTTACTCCAAACTGGAGTGCGCCAATCACCAGTGAGACTTTGTGAGCAAACTCAGAGTGAGAGGAAGTCTGTGGTAATTACCCTATGCCAATACCATTAAAAAGGAGAACCAACATTGTTTTTGCAATCAGGGGTCACCACAGTGATCTCTGGCATTTCTTTCTGAATCTACAGGAGCACCTGGTGAATCAGTGGAAAGGGAGGAAAAACATATAAGAACATTCCCATCCAGGGGAACAAGACTGCATCTGTCCTCCTTGCATGGCTGCAAGTATGCCTGGAACAGAATTTCTCCTGTCTGTTTTGAAAGGAGGCAAACAGATTTACTTGAAGCATTCCCTGCATCTGAACTAGATCCTGGAAAACCACTGCCTTGAGCTGCCACTCGTGTGGGTCTGCCCAGGATCTGCGTAGTCTGTCTGCCACAATGTTTTGCTCTTACAGGATGTATGATGTCTGAACAGTCAAAGAATGCTGTAAATCCAGCTCCCAGACCATCATTATGAACCAGCACAGGGGATATGACCTTGTGCACTTTGTTTGTCGACATACTACAGCACTGTGGTGCTATCTGTAATCACAAGAGGACCCGTAGTTCATAGGTGGTGAAGGACTTTCACGGCATGCATCACCACCATTTCCTTAATACTGATGTGCGTTCATGCATTCTTAGGCCTCTAAGTGGCCTGTGCATGCACTTCCATTGACATAGCTACCTGCATGACGTTGGATGCATCTGTCTGGACAGATTGTTCCAGAATAGATGGGAAGAAGGGAAGCCCTGGGTTGATACTCAACTGTGCTCTTCACCACTGTAACTCGTCTGATGAAGTGCAGCACCTGCATGACATTGGATGCATCTGTCTGGACAGATTGTTCCAGAATAGATGGGAAGAAGGGAAGTCCTGGGTTGATACTCAACTGTGCTCTTCACCACTGTAACTCTTGTCTGATGAAGTGCAGCACCGGTACCTAGAATTCCAGGGAATGTAAGTGCTAAGTCCAACCATTTCTTATATACACCTTAATTTTACTAACGTGAAGATGGGCTAGTGGTATCATGGATGCCATCAGTCCTAGAATTTTTATGAACTCACTTGCTGAAGCGACGTTCCTCCTTGAGAATTTCTGAAACATTGTCTGGTAGGACAGGACTGGTCTTAGGTAAGAAAGGGCATTCTTTTGTTGCTGTTAATTAAGCATCCCAGGAAGACAAGTCTTTATGTGTGTGTCAGGCATGACATTCAGAGGTTCAAGTTGAACCCTACCTGGGAGACTAAGGCTGAGTTCTTCTCCAGCGATTTCAAACATCTAGAAACAGACTCTGCACTGCTCAGAAAATTGCCCAAATAATAAGAATGTGAATACTAAGATTCTGCCAGTGATCCACTACAGGACCAAGGCATTTCCTAAACACTCAATGTGCAGTGGATAACCCAAATGGCAAAGCAGAAAACTGATAATGCGAGCCAAACTTAACACACCTCAAATATTTCCTGAAGTGAAGAGCAAAGGAGATATGATGACATATATTCTTCAAGTCCAGAGTTACCATAAAGCAGTGGTCTAGCAGAAGATGAAGCACTATCTGCAGGGTGAGTATATTGAACTTGACAATGGTATTAAGGAAGGATATGTCCAGCACCAGTCTCCACAACAGCTCTTTTGTGGGGGCCAGAAAAATTCTTTAGTAGAAGCCTTTAATTTTCTCCAAAGAAGCAAATGGCTCTATAACCAGAGTCCAGCATGTGCAGAAGTACAGGAGGGAATAACAATGTCTGGTCTGGCATGAGGGGGGGCCTCCTGAATGGAGAAAGATGTTTCTTCAACTACTACCTGTAACCTTTTCCAACTATGCTGAGCATCCATTAGTTGGAAAACACTAAGGACATGTTGAGTGCTAACTTATGAGAAGGAAACTTGGGGAAGACTGGTGCCAAGCCTCAGCATAGTCATAGTTTGTAAAGGGAGTTATCAAAGGAGCCCCCTCTTGTTAAGTCAGGCTGAGCTGTTGTCCTGCCATTTCCTTTTGGTGTCTTGGCTTTTGTTCATCTAGAACTTGTTTGTTGAGCCGCCAAAAATGTTCCTACTTACTGAGGAGAAACTTGGGAATATGGAACATTTTCAATATCCTTTGCAGCAGTTTACTTCTGTCCTCCCAGAGATGAAGGATCTGATTAGGGACTTCACCAAATCCACAATCAGAATCAAGTAGAGCATTCAAAATCTCATTTTTACCTCATCAGAAAAGGTTTGGCTGTGCAACTAAGCATACCTCCTTACCATAACTGACATTGCTGTATTTCTAGAAACAGTATTGCCCCCCCCCCCCCCACTTCAAGGCAGTCTTTAAAGCAAGTTTAGATAACCGGGAAACAATGGAAACAATATTTTTTACATAGTCTTTTTACACAGCAGGTAACGATGTAGCAAACTTGTGTAAACTATACACAGACCTCAACACAAACTTCCACGTATAGCACTGGTAGTTAAAACACTTTAAAAGCTACTGTGCTGAACTGTGCCAGCTTTTTTTCCTCTGAGATTCTAGCCACTTGCCTAGTTTATCTTGAGAGACAGGGTTTGATGAAAACATTGTCCTTTTATTGGAAAAAGTCACTGGGGTCGCTGTAGCAGGATCCATAGACAAAGGGGCTTGGAGGCCAGGCATGGCCGAGCACACCCAGATTTTTTTCAGGCAAAGATCCATTCAGCAAAGGAGAATTGCAAGCTTTTTTTAAAAACATCCTGCAACACTGGAATCAAAGAAGGGAAGGCCAACAAGTCCAGGGCCTCATCCTCCAAAAGATCATATACAGTGCTGATCTCAGTGAAGGATGATGACTGTTCTCTATTTAATACAGCTCTAATCCTAGCTAGCATTTGGGAAAAGGAAAACAACTGCTTGAGTTTCTCAACATGTTTATCCTCAGAGGAAACTGACTGGTCAAGCTGACACTTCCTAAATCTCAGATTCTGGACCCCGTTCAAAAATCAGGATCCTTGGGTTAGTGAATAGGGGTGGGAGAGCCCTGAAATGAAAATAATTAATAATGGCTCTAGCCACAGCCACCAGATCAGGGGAAACCACAGTTGGAGACTGTTACCCTGCAACATGGTGGGTCTTCAGTCTCATTTATGCATTCACTACACTAGTGGAAGAATCACCACAGGGAGACATATTAACACTGGCAACAGATTCTGTAATCTTGACTTCTCCTGTATCTAAAGAGTGGTTACGCCATACATGAACCAGGCAATTGTACAGCTTCAGACAATGTGTCTAACCTCGTGTCATGCACAGATGTGGTACTCAACGCACCAGGGGACCTGGAGAAAAAGAAGAGAAATGGTCTGACAGTCTGCCCACGGTTATTGTAGAGTTACAAGCCAATCTTCAAAGCAAAACCATAAAATGGTTGCATGGTCAGCCCAGTAAAAATTGGTAAAAATCCCACTACTCTTCCATCTAAATGGCAATCTGAAGTCTATTCATTTAGGCATACTATTCTGAAAACTGCAGTGAATAAAATGGCAGTAGTTTCAATAACACAGATCAAAGCACAAAATACATGTCACAAACGTCACACAGTTTTAATAAAAAAGGCTAGTTTCAGCCTCAAATGATTAGAAAGGGCATAAAACTGTCTCAGACAAGAAATAAAGTAAATATTTATGAAAGAAAATCTTGTCAGAAATGTTTAAAATAAAGTATGGTGCCAAAATTATAATTTAAACAAAAAAAAATGTTTAAAATGCTGTAACACTATCAATCACCTCAAATAATCATAACTCCAAAGAAAATAAAACTGTAAAATCAGCAAGATTTCTTGTAAAAAAGCTTCATTTGAAAGTTTTGAATGGGTTTAGGTGCCTAGGCAGCGAGACATTTCCCTGTGGTACATTTGGTTGGGGACACATGGCCGAAGTGACATTCAGCTGCAGAGAAATATGGCTATTGTGAATTACCTGTGGGCAAACAGAATAACGTGGTGTCATGCCCACAACTTAAATAATGAAGTGCACAGGAGGAAATGATGTCCATGGCCCCAAAGCAACAAAAGACAGCAGGTAGTATGGCAAGCATCAGCAGTGGGCTGGCCAGTGGGTATGTCTGTGGCAGTAAAAATGCAGTCTGAAACTGGTCCTGCCTTTACAATTTATGTATGTGGACCACTAACCCCTTCACAGTGTCTAGGGAACATTACTTAAAATGCATTCTATACACAGAATACAACACTCATTACTTCTGCCTCTAGCACGTGGCTATTAAAGCTGTGGGCATGGCAATGTATGCTTCTCTTTGCCCACACAAATCAGAACAGACATACTTCTCTGTAGCTGAATGTCAATTCAGCCATGTATCTCCAACCACATGTACCACAGAGAAATGTCTTGCTTCCTCCACCTGAACACGGCTTTTACTTCACCTACAGTAAAAGGTCTGTATTATTTCTGTTTATTAAAAAGGGTTCAGGTGCATAGGCAGCAAAATACTTCCCTGTGGTACATTTGGTTGGAGACATGGCTGAACTGACATTCAACTGCAGAGAAATGTGTCTACTGGAAAGTTGTATATGCTCATAAGCAGTATAAGAGGGAGACTTTTATGAATTGTGCAGGGCTGTGATATGCAATAATATTGTGTACCAGCCCTACACAACTTTGTACAGCATTTTTGAATATCAGCCAGCATCATAAAATGCCAGATTCCATGAAGTGTTATGTTTTTGTAGTACTTACAGTCCAGGTTCCAGAACTGTGCTGTATTTTCCCATAGAAATGGTGGTGGGGGAGTGAAGTTCTTAATAACAGAGTATTAACAAAATGTCTCCAATGCCCCGTTTTTGAATATTAAGCATAGCAGAAAAGTATGGCATTTGCTCCTAAATTTAAAAAGAACTGAAGGAATTATAAAGTTAAAGCATAATTATCTAGTAAACTGCACCCTACACTGACTTCTAATACATTCAGTCTCGGAAATTCCATTGCTCTAAGAAAAAGGAAAAATGCTTAGCCAGCAGGGAAAACACGTATGTCTTTATCCTGAGGTTGCATGATCTCTGAGCTAGACTACATTAGCAATGTTGGGGACCAAGTCTTCCATATGGGTTGCAAGGGTTGTCTCTCTGTAAAACAAGGATTCAGGGAAATGAGTTTTCAGGGCCTTTTGTTCAATATGTATCGTAAGGACTGTTGCTTCTAGATTCATATACATATATCAAGTTAGTCTGTCTTAGGCACGGAAGGCAAGATTTTCCAGCAAAATGCTCCTTAAGAGTGTGGTTACAACTTTTAACTGTGACCATTTTAGGTTAGCACCCCTCCAGTAAATGAGAGCAACTCACACACTTTGCTCTGTTGTCTTTTGTTTCCTGAAGAAAATGACCTCACTAGTTAATTTCTTACTCTAACATCACTTTAGGCTCTTTTTTCAACAGCCTTGTTAAAGAAGTCCACATACTTTGTGTTGTAAATTAAAAATATACTGTTTTTGATTATTTTGAGAATTAATTACCTCCTTTGAGAAGGTCACCAAATTTCCTCTAGAGATACTCTTGTACAATGGATTTTATGGGAAATTTTACCAGTTAGAGTTTTATTCAATATTCTTTTGATTCTGGTTAGGAGAACCAAAGATCTTGCAACATTCACAGAGTATAAAAATGTAGGACATTTCTTCTATTCTGTTCATGTCTTTTTAGGTACTAGTTTGGAGGTGGGGGGGACCTGCTAAATACAAACAGAAACATCGGCCTCCAAAATGGCTGCAAGTTAAACCTGTGAAGCCTTTTGAGTATTCCAAGGGATGTTTTGTAAATACTGCTATACCTATTTGAGTCAAACTACGCCTACTCCAGGCACTGGAGTTCAGATTCATCCATCCACTGCTGGAGTGAGACCTCCATGTTCTTTCAAGGGTTTCCAAACAAGATGAGACTGCTTTGGGGCACTCTGTTTCTGATGAAGAACAAAAATTATGAAGACTCATGCATATACAACTGTACAAACCTCTCAACTGTCCAGATTTTTGCTTCATATATTAGGTCTGTTCCTCACAGAATGTTTTTTTCCTGGCAAATTATTGAGAACTGAAGTCATTAATTAATGACACACACTTAAGTTTCAGACTTCATTTCCTTCAGTAAATGTATGGCAACATAAAGCCTATTATTCTAGCAACTTTCTAAGTTTGTAAGAGTAGTATTTAAAATCTGCTCCTATTTTATGGCCTTTGTCCCCAATTACTTTTTCCTTTGCTCAGATTTATTGTACAAAGAGGTTGTGAAGTAAGGAAGTGTACAAGTATGCCAAAGGTGCAGCTATAGTGGGGGCAGCCACCCTGGGTGCAAAGTGTTAGGGGGCATGAGTGCATTTCAGTGCATTACTGGCATTAATAAATCAACACTGGTATTGCATTTTTGGCTAGAAATGAGGCTATTTAGCTCTCCTTGCTTTGCATAAATTGCAGCTGACTGCTACTAATGAAGCATGTGATTTGCTGAAGACACATGACACATTTTTTTTTGCTCAAGTCAAAGGGGAAGAGTTTTTTTTTGCTATTCAAGTCTGAGGAGAACAGCATTTTTTTTTTTGGGGGGGGGCAGCACTGGGTGCCAGAATAGCTAGCTACACCTCTGAGGCATGCAATAGGTATGAAAATCAGTGTTTACTCTGCCTTCCATGATTCACAATCAACTGAATCAAGTAGTACAAAGTAAACCGATGTTAGAATATCACGCAGCTACAAATGTAGACAGAGTATAGGCACTACAGCAGTTTAGTACCTGTGGTCACTGTAAGGATGAAGTTTTGCTTAGCATAATGTAAATGAGCAAAAACATCACACTTAAATAAAGTGGTCACTGTAAGGATGAAGTTTTGCACTCAAGCACACAGAAACCGGAAAGTCTGCCTTGCACACTGTCAACAGCAATGTAACCAGCACCAGATTTCTTCATTAGCACAGTACACAATCAGCTCTGGACATGTCTAAGTAAGCACAGCAGACTGGAAACTATGTTGCACAGCCACTAGGTAATGTAGCAGGCACAAAAGAACAGATCCATTACACAGCCACTGAGTAACACAGTATAAATAAAAACAGCTCTACACATAAAAAGAAATAGGCATATTGTATGACATGACAATCGTGATATAAAGAAAGGTGTCTGCACGCATTGTATTTATAGATGAGGGATTGCAGATTGATAGTCAGTGACACACACAGACACATGCTACTGTCTGTTACACTATTACCATAGGTTACTGCTGCCATAATATATCACACAACATAAAGGAGAACACTGGCAGTTACTTTATTCTCTCTTAACAGCTTGACTCAATACATCTGTATATGTCGCTTGATGTACACTGTCATACAGTGTTGACTGACGGACTGTAAGCAGAATTCTGTAATGTTGCTAAGAGGCGGAGCAGTAGCATGTGTCCCCACTATAAAAAAAATGCTCTTCCTGGTACACCGAAACATGCCCAGTGCATCCAAGCCACTTGTGTGACTGATTGTACAGAATATTTAAAAATTACCCAGAAAATATTTATTCACCATAAATGGTAAGTTATATTACTTACCATAAAAACAGATCCATATTGTCATTCTCTGCCTGGTTTAACTTGTGGGTTATCATTTATAATGCTGAACAAATAAAGAGACTTCAACTTGCCAGGCTCCTCCTGCCCTACTCACAATCCCATGCTCCCTATCAGATACCTAAGATTGAGTTTGCCCCTTCTCATTTCAACTCCAAATTACATTTCCCACATAAAAGAGGGGGAGGACAAAGGACTCAAAGGAAAAGGGAATACCCAAATCTCCCCCATTTGGTCATCTAAGTAGAAGACTTGCCTCAAAGGTAGGGGCAGGGGAGAGGGAGGGTTGACAGACAGCACGGATCTATCATTACGGTATATAACTTTGTATCTGATGTCTGCTCTGTTTGGCTTTAACCTTTGGGCCACAGACCCCAGACACATAAAACCCCCTTGGAAGATCTACAGAAGGATATTATGCAACACACTAGAGCCAAAAGAAGCCCTGGACCTAGATTTAATATCCAGATTGTAATGAGAAACAATGGGGTGAGAGCCCACCCAGGAAGCCACTGCAAAATCATCATCTAAGCAAGCTCTACAAAAGAAAGTCATAGAATTAGCCAAGCCTCTAGTGGAGTGACTTTCAGATTTACCATGCAAAGTCTTGCCTCTCAAAGTGTAAGCAAAGGAAATACAGTCTGGCAGCCACGTGGATAACGTCAGTTTAGACACAGTTCTACCCAATCTGAATTTCGAAAAGGAAACAAACAGCTGATTGGATTTCTAAAGGATTTTGTCCTGCCCATGTAAAATCACAACTGTCTATTCACATCCAAACAATGCAGCAAGTATTCAACCTTGTTTTTAAAATTAGGAAAATATACAAGAAGATGAATAAACATATTCAAATTACTCTCAGTGGCTATCATATGGAGAAAAGATGGGTTTAAGTGAAGGGAGACCTTATCTTTGTGGAACACCAAATAAAGGAATAGCATCCAGAGCTTGTAGCTCAAAATGTCTCCTTGCTGAGGTAACAGCCACCAGAAACAAGGTCTTCCAAGACAACCACTTTAGGTATGATGAAACAGAAAGTTAAAAAGGAAGACCTACAAGGGCTTGCAACATGGAAGGTAAATCCCAAGGAGGGTTGGGATCCCAACTGGGGGGGGGCAAAAGAAATGCACTTTTGAGAAACACCTTGGAAATTTTCAGGGGAATCAGGAGAACGTTGTCCCTGCCAACATTAAAATTTGATATGGTTGCCAGTTGTACCTTAATCATAGGAAAACTAGAGCCTAAATTAAACAGCTCAGTGAGAAAATCTAAAACTGACTAAGTGGGCAGAAAAGGGATCCAAACCCCGAGAATCCACTCATATCACAAAGTGCTTCATTTACTTGAGTACACTTTCCTAAAAGATAGCTTTTAGGACAATGACAAAATATGCACAACACTGTCTGATAGCTTGGAACGCCTAACCATAGAGGGAAGTCGAGAAACCATGTGGTTAACTTGAGGGATTGCAGGTTGGGAGGATCCAGACTCACTGGATAAGAAATGAGATCCAGAGTAGGATCCAGAACTCAAGGAGGGTATCTCAGAAGAGGTCACAGAAAAGGGAACCATACCTCACGTAGCCAGTAAGGCACTAAAAGGATCACCGTCACTCGGCAATGGGCTGCCTTCTGAAGAAACTTGATTATTAGGGGAACTGGAGGATAAACCTATAGGAGACCTGTGGGCCAAGCATAAAGAAGAGTGTCTCTGAGTGATTGCCCCCGAGGAAGGACTGAGGCATAATAACTGCTGCATTTGCTGTTGTTGGGGGAACCAAAAAGGTAGCAAAACAGTGTGCCCCAAGCATTGAAAATTCCAGGCTGCCACTCTCAATTCAGAGACCACTCGTGAGGAAGTAAAATATTCCTGCTCAAACACTCAGCCAGAATGTTGGACCTCTCTGGGACATGCACTGCAATCAGAAACCAATGAGATTTCATCAGCCACTGCCAAACCCTCATGGCCTCTCGACAAACAGGAAAAGAACCTGTTCCCATCTGTTTGTTCAGATACCAGACAATGGACATACTGTCTGCCTGGACAGAAATCACACATCCTGAAAAGCCTGCAGTGCAAAGAGGACAGCTCTCATCTCCAGAACACTGATGTGAATGTTGGCCTCCACAGAAAAACCAGGACCTCTGAACAGTCCCCCCTTCAAAATGCTTCCTCACCCAAGAAGGGAGGGATACGTTCTGACAATGACTAAGGGATGGGAAAGAATGAACCGTCTCACACTGGGCAACTGTAACCACCATCAAATCTGATGGTGACACACCGTCATCAATCTGACAAAGTCCACTAGATAAGTCAAAAAGGACCATTGCACTTTGAGCGTCCATTACACAGCTGTCATTGGAACCTCGCTATGGGGACCAACTCTATTAAAGCTGCTATATGGCCCAAGAGTTTCAAAACCTCATGAGGTGGAGATTTTACAAGAATGAGTACAGACAATGCCTGGGACAGAAGACCAATAACTCTGGGAGCCTGGCAATCTGGGAGACAGTATCCAAGTGGCACCCTATGAACTCCATTGTCTGGACAAGCAGAAGGCTTGATTTTGATGACTGACAGTTATTCCCAAATGGTCACACAGGCTGCCATCACTGCCATAAACATGGTAACACCCGAGGGCGTTGGTGAGATCAAATGGCAGGACTCTAAACTGATAAAGATCGGCCCTGAATAACAAGCACGAGAACCTCCTGGAATGTCTCTCTATCTGCACATGATCACAGACATCCTTGAGGACTACTGAGCACATCCAATCGGCCTTCCTTAACACAGGTAGAATAGACTGCACCATGACCATCCAGACCTTGGTCTGTTTCGCAAAGGGATTCAATTTGCTCAAGTCCAAAAAAGGCCTGAGATCCTTGTTCTTTTTGGTACCAAAAAGAACCTTGAGTAGATCCTGGATCCTTGTTGGTATGGTGGGACCTCTTGTATGACTCGATTTGCCAGCAGCTTCTGAATTTCTAACGTTGCTTGCTGTATCTGATGGGCTGGAACATATGGACAATGTTGGTAAATGAAACGGGACGGTGTCTTTCCAGCTTGCTTGCTCCTATAAGAGTATCTTTATCCACCTCCCCCAGTCAAAGAAACCATAGTCAAAAACCTTTCCAAAGCAAACTTCAAACTACTTGCATCCGAAGTGGAAAGTTTCACTATTCCCTTGCAGAAGGATAATGATATCCAGGATGCGGAATCCTATACCAAGGCACTCTATATGCATCTTCAGGATTGCATGGACCATGCTATCCCAAATAAAACCAAGACTCCTTCCTCAAGCAAGAAGAAACCAGTCTGGTGGACCCCGGCCATAAGCAAACTTTACAATAAAAGGAGGAAACTTATACAAAAAAAAGGCCAAATCTCAAGTAAAAAAATCATCCCTGATCAGCATTAGTAAGAAATTGAGGGCCCTCATCAAGTCAGCTAAAGCTAATTTTGAAAAGAAAGTTGCCAAGGATAACCATAAGGCCTTCTATGGCTACGTCAAAAACCTAAATGGCAATGCTCAGGTCTGTTCTGAGCTAGTACAAAATGGAACAAAATACACTGACCCTTCTGACATTGCCAACATCTTGGCTGACAGGTTCAGTGCAAATCCCCCCCCCTCACCACCTACAGGGCCTATTACCATTCCAGGGTATTGTGTAAGTCCAATTATTACTGATATGTTGGTTAACAAGGCTCTATCCAAAGCTAAAAACACTGCCTCCATGGGACCAGATGGTGTCCAAGTCTGTGTCATACGCGAGCTCCAAAAGGAATTAACCCCGCATCTTAATACCCTGTTCAGTCTCAGCCTCTCCACAGGATATGTGCCCATAGAATGGCACACAGCAACGGTGGTCCCGCTACACAAGGGTGGGGCCACAACTGACCCTGGGAACTACCGATCAATAAGTCTGACAAGTCTGATCTGTAAGGCTATGGAGCGAATCATTATGGAACTCATAAATGGAGGGATTGGGAACCTCCAGTCGCTGGACCCCACACAGTTCGGCTTCGTCAAGGGCAGATCATGCCTCCTGAACCTGGTGGATTTCTTTGAGACAGTTACTCAGGCTATAGATAAGGGAAAGGAGGTACACATGGCTTACCTTGACCTTGCTAAAGCATTTGACACCATTCCCCATTCAGGTATTATTGATAAGCTCACCAGCCTGGGCATAAACCCTTACATCACAAGATGGATCGCAAACTGGCTCTCAGGCAGATCCCATAAAGTAAGAGTAGCGGGATCTATGTCCAAATCCAGACCAGTAATGAGTGGTGTGCCTCAGGGCTCTGTCCTGGGGCCCCTCCTGTTTGGCATATACTTCTCAGAAGTACAGGCAAGCACAGAAGGGCTGTGGCTGACTAAGTTTGCAGACTGCAAACTGGGTGCTATAATAGAGTCTCCAGCCGACATGGAGATCCTCCAGAAGGGCCTAATTGAGACTGATGCATGGTGTCAAAGCCATGGTCTCAAGCTAAATGCAAAAAAATGCATAGTAATCCCCCTTTGGAAAAAAACAAAGTACCCGCAAACTACAACATAGGAGGTAATCCCCTGAAATCTGAAGAAGAAATAAGGGATCTAGGGTCCCAAGTAGATAGTCAGCTTTCCTTTGATAACCATGTTGCCAAAGTGGTTAGAAAATCCTTCTATGTGACCCATCTGATCCCAAAAGGGTTTGCATCAAGATCTAAGGATGTAATGGTGCCCCTCTACTCTTCCCTCATCAGACCCATTATTGAGTACAATGCACCAATTGGAATGTACCTGGCTAGACATCTCCAGCAGCTGGAGAGACCACAGAGGTACCTAACCAAGAGGATTACTGGCCTCAAAGAGTTGCCCTATGCGGCACGATTGAAAAAGCTAAGACTGTTCTCTGTTGCATACCGCTTTCTCAGAGGCGATCTCTGTCTAACGTACAGAGCCATGTCCAACCCAGAATTGTTGAACATGCTCCATCTTAGCAAAACCAAATCTACTCGGGCTACACGCTCTAGGAATATAAACCTCAACACAACAATGAACAGAACATGCTGGAGGGATAGATTCCCTTTGCAGAGACTTCCCTTACTATGGAACAGGGTCCCGATCTACATAAGACAGAGCCCCTCACTATCACTCTTCAAGAGGAACCTTGATGAGTGGATGGGTAACAGAAAGTTCACACCGGGGATCACACCAACAGCACTACTAGATAGGGGTCAAGGGTACTAGCTGCTAGTACAAGGGTCTAGGGAACTACTAAAGGGGCGGTGAATACCGCACAACCTGGCTGGGCCAATATATGCCTTCGGGCAGATAGCCCAGTACCAACCTATGAACCTATAATCTTTGGCCCGAACAAGGAACAGCCATTGAAAAGGGCATAAACAAAAGACACCTTGAAGCAGTCCACTAAATTGCATAGCCTCATCCAAGCATGGCATTGCATGACAATGCCAGTTCCAGCAACTTGGGATGCCCCATCAACAGAGCTCAAAATAGGCCTAATTGAAATGTTGGCAATAGACTGGAGTAGACAACTGAGTCTCAAGTGTCTTCTGAACATCTGGAGACTGCTATGGCTTAATATTCTTAGAGAATTCAACCACAAGATCGCTCTGAAGTCTTGTCAAGTGGGAAAGGCCTGAGAGTCTCTATTTGGAGAATGGACAGAGGAACTGTCCTTTAGCTCTAGAACCACGAGTAGCTGTACTTTTATTCATGCAAGCATAACTTTCACAGTGTAAAAACTGCTTCATCAGGCATCAAGTATCACATATTACAATAGCTACTTAAATATTTGTAAACACTAATCTCGGGCTTTGAACCAACTAGGGAAGTGCTCTTATACTTCAGCATCATTTGCTTTAAGGGCACTTAAAAAGAAGTTATGTCCTTACCATAACGTTCCATGTGGAGTGTTCATCTCGCCTTGGTTATTACACATGGGTTCGGAGCCGATCCTCGGCTCCGTGCCGGCCGACTGCAAGCTCTGCATCGAGAAGAAGCTCGAGGACATCTAATACCCACAATCCCCCTCTGCCTTTACCTCAGATCTAGTTTGCAAGCAAACCAGACATACGCACGCACACATGCCACTATATACATAATATACATATATACAAACATACCCTGAGTATGATAGTAGCAGTACTACTGCAACAGCAGAAGGAGAATACTCCAGACCAGGCACCAAATCAAACGTTCTTCCTAAGGGTGGGAAGGGTGGGAGTGTAATAACAGCGAGATGAACACTCCACATGGAGCGTTATGGTAAGGACATAACTTCTTTATGTGAGAGTGTTCAATCTCGCCTTTGTTCTTACACATGGGTAGCGTCCTAGCTCCATGATCCTGAGGAACTCAAGGGAGAACGTTCTTGAGCACAGTGGAACCAAAGGTTGCCCTATCCTAGAAACCCTGTCCACTTTGTAATGAGAGATAAATGTATGTGGTTTAGCCCAAGTAGCAGCCGCAAATAGTGTCTAAAGGTAAGCGAGCTGCGTGAGCCAAAGATGTAGACACTGACCTGGTAGAATGTCCTCTGGGTTTTGCAGATAAAGTTTGGTCAGAGGCTTCATAAACATATGTGATACAGTCAGTTAGCCATTTAGAAAGAGTTCGTTTGTAACTGCAAGACCCTTTCTGCTGTCAGCAAAGCTACAAATAGTTGATCAGATTTCCTGTGATCTTTTGTTCTATCCAAATAAAATCTGAGTTGTCTATGGACGTCTAGTTTGTGCAACATATACTCCAATTTATTAGAGTGGTTTTAAAGAAGGTGGGTAATTCAATGGACTGATTGATATTACTAGAGGAACAAACTTTGGGAAGAAAGGATGGATTAGTGAGGGATACTCTGTCAGAATGAAATATTAAATAAGGATGTTTGACCGAAAGGGCCTGAAGCTCAGACACTCGTCTAGCAGATGTAATGGCCACTAGAAATAATGTTTTCCATGATAAAAATTTCAACGTGCAACTTGAAGCTGGTTCAAAGGGTGGCAACATTAATTTAGAAAGCAACAAATTTAAATTCCACGGTGATGTCGGACTTCTGACTGGTGGTCTGATATGAAAGAACCTTTTAAAAGGCTTTACAAAGTCTGTGAGCCATAATAGGCACCACATTCTTCTATATGATAGTTAGAAATGGCAGCTAACTGTACTCTTAAAGTAGCCGGAAGCTCCTTCATGAAATAATTCAGTCAAGAATTCTAAAACCTTGTTTAACGGAGCTGTAACAGGGTCCAACTGATGTGACTCCCAGAAGACAAAACGTTTCCATTTACTGGTGTAAGTCTTTGTAGTGGAAACTTTATGAGAAGCTACCAAAATATCCTGAACCGCCGATGTAAGGGGAATTGACCTGGCTAAAAGGCGGAGCAGCCAAGCTGCTAGATGGAGAGATTCCAGAGATGGGTGAGGAACTCCTGACGAATGAGTCAGTAGATCTGGCTCTGGGTCCAGCATCCAAGGTCCCGAATGCGGTGATGCAATAGAAAGGGAAACCAAATTTGACGAGGCCAGAACGGAGCAATGAGAATTATAGTCCTCTGAAGGTTGTTTGCTTTCTGTAGAAACTTTGCAATCAGGGGAAATGGAGGAAAAGCATATAGGAGACCCGGGGGCCAATCGTGCACCAGCGTCCCTGGGGACTTCCCTGGAGGGTAATAGGGCAAAGTAGCTCCTGCATTTGGCGTTCATTGGAGACGCAAACAGATCGCAGGTAGGCTGGCCCCATTTGCGAAAAATCCTTTCTGCAACTGACTGTTTGAGGGACCACTCGTGAGGCAATAGTATTGCCCTGCTCAGCCTGTCGGCTATGACGTTGGATGACCCGGGATGTGCGTTGCGATCAGAAAGCGACCGTGGACTCTGCCCATTGCCAAATTCTCATGGCCTCTCTGCATAGTTGGTAAGACCTGGTTCCCCTTGCTTGTTTATGTACCAGACTACTGACATGTTGTCTGTCTGAACTGCAATGGTCCCTGGAGGAAGAAGGGGAGCAAAGTGTTGCAACGCCAAGAACACTGCCCTCAACTCCAGAACATTGATGTGCAGATTGTACTCCAGATTGGTCCATTAAGCCTTGGACTGTCTGTCCCTGAAAGATGCCCCCCCACCCTATCAGGGAAGCGTCCGTGGTTATCGTTGCTGACGGTGTGGGTAGCACAAATGGTCTTCCGCCGGATAGGTTGCAAGTCTGTAACCACCACCTTAGGTGTGATTTGCATGTTTTCGTTATCAATATTTCGTGAGTCAGTGGAAGTTGTTGGAATGACCATTGTGCAAATAGAAGCCATTGTAGCACTCTCATGTGCAGTCTTCCCAAAGGTATTGCTATGAGAGAAGCTGCCATGAGACCCAGAACTTTCAGAACAATTTTTGCTGGGGATTTTCTGGACGACAGCAGAAGGGAAATGTTGAATTGAAGTGCTACTATTCTTTCTGTGGGAAGTTTTAGAACTAACTGACGCGTATCTAATTCCGCTCCTATGAATAAGATATGCTGTGATGGCTGTAGCAAAGATTTCTCGAAATTTACTGAAATGCCAAGGTGTGTACAAAGTTGTAGGGAGTAATCCCTGGCATGTATCAGTTGACGCCTGGTGGTGGCAGACAGGAGCCAGTCATCCAGATACGGAAACACCTGGAATCCTAGGCGCCTCAGATGAGACGCTACCACTGCCATGCATTTGGTGAAGACCCTGGGGGCTGTGGTCAGACCAAAGGGCAGGGCTCGAAACTGATAGTGACTGGCTATCTCTGGACGCCCTGGCCATTTTGATATGGTAGTATGCGTCCTTCAGATCTATTGAGCACATCCAGTCATCCTTCCGTAAGAATGGAAGGATCGATTGAAGCGTGACCATTCGGAACTTTTCCTTCTTGACAAAGGTGTTGAGATGACTTAGGTCCAGAATTGGCCTCCAGTCCCCTGTTTTCTTTGGAACTAAAAAGAACCTTGAGTAAGTTCCGAATCCTATTTGGTCCGCTGGGACTGGTTGGACGACTCTTTTTTCTAGCAGCTTTGAAATTTCTGTAGCTGCTGGATCTCGCAGATGGGGTGGTACATCTGGGAGTTTTCTCTTTGGAATGGGGTGGATAGAAAGGATTTTGTAACCTCTGGTAACAATGCTTTTACCCAATTGTCTGAAGAAAGGTTTTGCCAGGCCTGAGGGTATAAAGCTAGCGACCCCGACTGCCTCCAGAGCAGGACAGTCGGGCCTCCTCTCAGGAGTGCTGAAAAGGTTTGCCAGGAGGTTATCCCTGTCACCTTGGTTTTGCGGACCCCTCTGCCGCCAGGGCGTCTTCCACCTCTGCCCCCTCTGCCTCTAGAGGGGCATCACCCTGTGTGTTTGGAAAAGACCCTTGGGGTTTTGAAACCACATTTTCCCACCACGTTGCCCTTTGGGGTATGGTCTGGAAGGGGTGGAAAACGGACTCCGACAGCAGACAGAGTCTTTCCCTCCTGTTCACACCGGGTAAGGGTCTCCTTTACTTTAGGGCCAAAAAGTGTGGCTCCATCAAATGGGGCGTTAGTAAAGGAAGACTTGAAGGCTTCCGCAAAGGAACATAAGCGCATCCAGGATTGCCTACGAAGAGCAATCGCTGAAGCCGCTGCCCTACTCGATCCTTCGGCTGCATAGGATATCAGCCTCATGGACGAGTTCACAATGGACGTAAGGGTGTTGAGATGCGCTGTAACTTTCTCTGAGACAGCGACATCTGTAGCACCCTGGAGGGTATCTCCCAACTCTTTGACTAGATCCCTCTGTAAACGTGTAAAATGGGTCAAATAGTTCAGGGAACGCATAGAGAAAGCCGCTGAACTGAAAATGCGCTCCCGTATCTGTCCATGGTCCTAGAATCTTTGTTAGGCGGATGGACAGATGAGGAAGACTCCGACATCTCCTTTTCGTGGCCGCTGCCACCACCATGGCGTCTACCGGAACTCCTTTGGTAAGGTAAGCTTTGTCCTGTGGTGCCGTGATGTACTTATTTGGCTTCCTAGGGACAGGTTCCACCGTGTCAGGAGTCTCCCACGCCCTTCGAGCAATTAATTCCATTAACTCATCAAAGGGCGGAGTGACCCAGGAGGAGGAAGGACGGGCACCAAATGCCTTCAGCAAAACTGACTCATCCTCAGAAGGGGGGAGGGCTTGCCAGTCACCTCTCTGTTTAAGGATCTCCAAGATGTCAGCAAAAGAGACATCCTCTGAAGGTGACTTAGGGGACCCTTCTGACTCATCTAAGTCAGTATCAGATGTCAAGGATTCTTGTGGAGAATCCAAGTGTCTCCTCTTACACAGTCTTTTCCTAGGAACTTCTTCGTGGGGAGCATCCGAAGAAGCCTCCGAGGAAGAGGGGGCACCCTCAGGGGTGGCTGAGACACTGGTGCCCGGCTGGGCGTGGCCGTGGGTGCAGAGGAGGATAACGGTCCTTTGCGGGAGGAGAAGCTGTACCTGCTGATGTGGTTGTCTGAGTAGACAACACCTTCCTCATGAGGTCGAAGGCCCCGGGTCCCGAGTCGAGGTATCTCGGTTCGAAGAAATGGGAAGAATCCCGAAACAGGAGCGAAGGCACCGACCCGAGGACGGAACCGAATCGATCTGTGCGAGGCCCGAGAGGGAGAGTCGGAACGAAACATCGGTCCGACTCTCGGTCCCGGAACCAAGGACAGATCTTGGCCCGAGACTCCGGTACGGATCGGATGGAGTCGAGGTAAATGGTGCCGACCGAGAAAAGACGGTTCTGGCACCGAGGGCTCCACAATCATCAGGTCAGCTTCTTCCGGCTCGAAGACTGAACAGGTCTCGGAGGAGGAACAGATGGAGATAGTGGCAGGCCTTCAAGTCTCGACATCAACTGAGAGGAGACCGAAATAAGCTTGGACAGGGCCGTATGCTCCATAAGTTTCTGCACCACACGGTCCACGTCGGTGTCGGAAAGGGCTCTAGAAGAACGAGTCGAAGGGATCGAAGACGGCGCCGACCTCAGCAGAGTCGGTGGAGGGAGCTCCGTCACCGGTTCCAAGACTCGAGGCTCGGGAACTGCCAACAGTTGAACACTCGGCCCCGAAGTCTGTGGAACCGGTGATCTAACTAGACTCGAAGAGCTCGGAGCCGATGACTTTGGCTCCGACGCCTTCGAAGACTTGGATGCCTGGTCTGAAGCATCCAGAGCCTCCTGGAAAGAGGGTTTCAGTAAACCTCTATCCATCAGTTTCCTGCGCCTGTCATGACCCTCCCACTAAAAGAGTGACAAATAGAGCAGTCCTCTTGTAAGTGGAGAGGGCCAAGACAGTAGACACAGGAACTGTGGTTGTCTGTGACCGACATTTTTTGGCCACACTGACAACGTTTAAATCCAGATTTCATCTTTTCAGACATATTGAGAAATGAAAAGACAGTCCAGTCCAGTAAAAAAGTCCAATCCAGTAAAAGTGTCAAATCCGGTAATAAGAGTCTGTTTGATACTAACTAAAACAAGCTTTTAGTCAAAATTGTCAAATCCGTGAACTGCCTAAAGGCAAGACTATAACAAGTATCTAGTCACAAGTCCAAGAAGGGGTAGGCCCCGAAAAACTCTAAACTCGAAAGTTAACTAAGTTAACTATTCTAATTATCGAGAATTCCTAATGACTCACACACCTACTCTTATACTTTAAGTAACTAGATAAAATACTCTGAAATTTAAACAGAATAGATAAAAATCTTATCTGTACAGCCTCGAGCTAGTCTCCAACGATGCATTATGCAGCGGCAAACTAGATCTGAGGTAAAGGCAGAGGGGGATTGTGGGTATTAGATGTCCTCGAGCTTCTTCTCGATGCAGAGCTTGCAGTCGGCCGGCACGGAGCCGAGGATCGGCTCCGAACCCATGTGTAAGAACAAAGGCGAGATTGAACACTCTCACATCTACCTTTCCCATCCTGAGACACTACCTAATGCCTTCAGCGATCACTCCCCCATAAAAGTCATCAGATATACTCCTCACCTTACCAGGCCCCAAAAGTACATAACCTCCCACAAACTTTCCACCTTCTGCCCAGACACTTTAAAATATCAACACTCCAGAATTAATTGGTCACATCTAACCACTCTCCTCCTTGACGAAGCTGCCCATTCATTCAACTCTACCTTCCTAACATCCTAAATTCTCTCCACTCCTCTCCGCACAGTCAGAATCAAATCTAATATATCCTCTTGGCTAATTAATCCTACCAGTAACCTAATAAAAAACAGAGACAGGATGTGGAAATTATGGATAAAAAACAAGATCCCCACTCATTTACTGAACTATAATGAACTCAAAAATCTGGTCAAAAAACATATCTACAAAGACAAAAAGGACTTCCAACCCCCCTACGCTAAGGTCTGTCCCCAAAAAATTCTGGAACTCTATCACATTTTGCACCCTGGAAACCCTTCCCCTCTCAATGCCTGCCCAAACAACAAATCAGAAGAAGCTGCTGGCATTTTCAACACCCACTTTATCAAATCTATAACTAAGACAATTAACTTTTTCTTCTCTACAAACAATGCTAACAACCTCTCCAGTTCTACTTCTTCACCAAATCCCCCTAACTCTTTCACCCTCAAAACAGTACCTACGAACTATATCAAATCTTTACTCTCAAAACTTAAACCATGCTCTCTTTCTACTAACAATCTACCCCCTATTTCCTGCAGATTGCTGCAGAACCCCTTGCTTTCCCTGTATCAATCTTAATCAATCACTCCATCTCCGAATCTTATACCCCTCCTTATGGGAAAAATTTTTCACCCTACCTATACATAAAGGAGGTAAATCCACCGGTTCCCTATTACAACCGCAAAGGTCCACTTACCCGAATACGGACACGTATTCATAGAACCACGAAAACACTGATTGTCCTGAAGCGCGAAATCCGAAATGTCAAATTGTTATGGTTGGCCCTTCTACGGTATAGCTCCGTAAGGTAAGTGTGTGATAGTTACAGACCTTAGGGTTAGGATGCGGGTTAACGTAAGTGCATAGATGGTAATGTATGTGAGGTTTAGTGTAGGGTTAGAAGTAGGGTTTTTGTTCATGTATGTATGTGGTTTATTTATTCTGTTTGGGTAGGTTGTATGTAGCAGGCGGTGGGGTTGGACAACTATGACGGTTCGAGTTTTTGAATTTCGCGGTTTAGGGCATTTGGTGTATTCGCGGTTCATGTAACATGTGTCAGTGTTTATGTATTTGGTGAATAGGATTTTTGCGGTTATAATATAGACCCAAATCGACCTACTTCAGGAAAACCTACTTACACCCACACAACATGGCTTTTGACCCAAACATAGCACCACAACTGCACTAATATCTTTCATTAATACTATATCTCTTGCTTATGATAACAATAAACTGGTTTCCTGCCTATTCCTGGACCTCTCCAAGGCCTCTGACACAGTCTCCCATCCTCTTCTTCTGGCCAACTGTCAGATCTTAATTTCTCCTCTTCTTCTATTTCATGGTTTTCTAGCTACCTCTCTGATCTCCTGCAATTTGTCAAATGTCTCTCTGCTCTGTCCCCTCCCCGCCCAGTGAAAATAGGAGCCCCGCAAGGATCTAACCTTGGTCAACTGCTCTTTAATATTTTCACTAATTTACTACATACCTCTTGTCCCCAGTCATCACTTATACAATA
Organism: Protopterus annectens; assembly: GCF_019279795.1. Taxonomy (NCBI): domain Eukaryota; kingdom Metazoa; phylum Chordata; order Ceratodontiformes; family Protopteridae; genus Protopterus; species Protopterus annectens. The sequence goes on from NC_056749.1 coordinate 265,510,407, forward strand.
TGCCAATGACTCAACTGTCATCACCATCGCAGACATTCCCTCTTACTTCCACTCTTCTACCAAGCATCCTTTAACTCCGTTGAATCCTGGGTCCGTGACAACAAACTAACTCTCAACCCTAAGAAAACTAAACTCTTACTCTATCTCTCCAAAAATCTCACTAATCTCAAATCTACTTTTACTATACTGTCCAGCAATAACATATCTACCACAGTCGAATCTAACACAAAACTGCTTGGAGTCATAATCAATGACCAACTTAAGTTTGAGGTGCATGTGTCTAATTGTATTAAAAAGACACACCAAAAACTGGGACTCTCTACCACAACAAAAAGTACTTAACTAGCAAGGCAAAAACAACTCTCTCACAAGCATACCTTCTTCCTAGTCTATTGCATAGCTGTCACATTCTTACTAATATGAACTTCTCACTCCTAACCAAACTCGAATCAACCTACGATAAAGGTGGCTAGATTTGCTGCTAACCATACCTGTAAGTCTCACCACTGTCTTTCCTTAAAATAATTAGGTTGGCTAGAATTACCCAATCAGCTCCTCCTCCTCCTCCCTCAACTACAGATTATTCAATCAATCCTTCACCAGCACTCTTTCTGTCCTAGCCTTACTCCAATTATCTCTAAATATTCCCAACTAGGACCCTACGTAGCTCTGACCAAGACCTGCTGCAAATACATAAACCCAAGACCAAAACTGGTTGCAACCTCTACAATTACAATCCTGCCATATCCTGGAACAAACTTCCCTTAGAAATTAGATCCTTCAAACACCCGAATCAATTCAAAAAGTACAGTTTTGTACCTACCATAAATGTAGATGTTCGAGTGTTCAGCCTGCTGCAGTCATCACACTTGGGTTATCCTGCCGTCAGGCGGTCCCGCAGTCGGCCCGAATTCCAAAGTCTTGGTCCGGCATTGGGTGCTGTCACTTCTTCCCTGACATCAGTGCACCAGGGGTAAATAAGTGGCATCCAACGCCATTTTCTTCAGTTTTTCTTGTGATGACTGCAGCAGGGTAACACGATGAACATCAGCCACTACAGAATACCTAAAAACAAAACTGGTCTTGCCACTGCACTTATCCTCCCCTAAACTACTTTCCCAAGCATCAAAGACTACTATTCTCCTCCTGCCCTCACACCTAAACTCTCTCCCTGTATAACTTCTTACCTCCCTTTGTTTCCTGCATAATTTCACTAGCCCTTTTTCCTTGAGCAACCTACAATCTATTCTTAGCCTTTCCACCTCCTTTACTCATCTCTTCCACGTCACTCTTCCCCTATACTCACTTCCTTTAGGAACTATACTAGCCAAAATGTCTACAAATTATTTTTTGTCACAAGCATATAGAACTATTTATATATTTTAGTTGTATTAGTTTAATGCTCTACTCTTGGCACAGCCTCATTATAATCTACTTGTGTTAAACTATACTCAGATTGACTGTAAGTGGTGAATGTTTACTGATTCTGTATATAACTTAATTCTCTTATGTAATGAAATTGTATCTCATTGCGGAGCTTTTCTCCCCGGGTCTTCACTGAAAATGAGCCACTAAGCTCACTCGGACTAACCCGGTCAACAAATGTAAAATAAGTTTGTTTGTTTCTTTAGGCTTTTCCCAGTTAGGGGTCGCCACAGCGGAACTCCGGTCCGCTAATGATTGGCAGTAGATTTTTACGTACTGGCTTGCCCGGCCTAACGCACAACCTTCAACGAAGGAACGCCCATTCACGCATGTCACCACACAGAAGACGCTCTAACTTTGAATCGAACGGGCAACGTCTAACTGTAAGGCAACAATGCTACCGCAGCACCACCACCGCGGGTACAACAAATGTAAAATAAATAATAATAAATAATACAATTAAGCAATAAATCAACCAATAAAATAGTTTAAAACATCTATATTAAACTTTTATTAAAATTACAAAAAGTGGGAGTTTTCTTATGTAAATCTTTTAAAATGGGTTTAATATTAAAAGTCTCATTTAACCCTGGTGAAGATTGAGCCTTAAAACGTAAACTCCATTCAAGACAAAATGAATATAACTGAAAAAGAGGAAGCAAAGTGAATTTTACGTTTTAAGGCTCAATCTTCACCAGGGTTAAATGAGACTTTTATTAAAAATGTATTAGTCAAACTCAAAAAATTAGTTAATATACGTTTTGTATATATACATATAGATACTAGATCTATGACAACATCTGGAGAGGGAACCACCCAGGGCATGGACTGGCCATGCCAAAGGCATCCAAAAATACTGATTTCTCTGGAGAATGGCTTTCGATGGTCCAGTGCCCACAGTGGCAAAGAAGCTCCAAAAGATTGCCAAAGGAGAAATCATTGCCCAGTGACTTAGGAGACCCCTCTCCTTCCTCAAGGTCAATATCCTTGGTGAGGGACTTCATGGGAGAGTCCAGCTCCTTTGTCTTGCTCAAGACCTCACATTCCAGAGAATCTGAAGGAGAGAGGGAAGAGGATGGGACCGCAAATAAGGGGATGGATTGAAGGCAGGCCAATCAGCATAGGCTGTCCTGGAGCAGGCTGATGACTGGTCGCAGGTACAGATGAGAAGGGTGAGGAACACTGGCTGAAGAAGACTGATCCACTTCCTTAGTGGAGAACAGCCTCTCCACAATGTCAAAGGCAGAAGCTGGTCACATTTAGTCTGCAGTCTAAGGATCCAAAAAGATCCACAATGTACCAGAACCCGGTCGAGCTACACCCCACTCCATCATCAAAACTGGAGCCAAGCTGTTGAGGGCTGATGCCTGAGCGGGAAGGATCACCCTGAAGCAGGGATTGTTGAGCCCAATTCAAAGCAACAACTCAGAGTTCCAGTTGGCTCCAATGGAGTTGAAGTTGAAGAGACAAAGGTTGGAGTTGAAGCCGAACACACCTAAGCCATCACATCTAACCTCGAAGGTGGCAACATAACTGGGCCTGAGAGACTAAGCCAAGGTGATACAGCAGAACATCCATGGGAAGATGATTAACATGTAATCGTATTTGAGCCTGCAAAAAGGATCTCATCAGCTGCTACAAATCTGAAGCTTTGATACTGCCGACCAACATCGATGACAGAGCAGATGAAGCCATTGACAGGGACTTGGAGGTTTGCTTGACCCGCAAATGACCCACAGGTCAGATCTGAGCCGGACAGACTGGAACCCATGGCAGAGAAGGAGATAACACCAGTGACATCCTCTGTGGAGTGGAGGGGAAGAAGGTAGAAGCTACCTGACCTGACACAGCCTCTTTTACCAAAAAGGGACTAGACACATAGAGCTGGAAACACAGCCTTACTTGAGGCTGGCACTGAGGGCAACAGGATCAGAGGAAATGGAGCTGACACTAGTGCTGAGGCTGATGGAGCACCTGAAGTTCTTGGGACCTTTGGGTCCAGTAAGCTGGAAGAGGGCTCAAGTGTGGAGACAGAGGAGGACCTCTTGCGGTCCCCTCAGGAACCCTTGGAGTCCTTAGGAAAGGGAAGTTGTCTCTTGTTGGGGCCATCCTTTAAAGCCACAGAGAAAGGGCCAGCAGGAGGAAACATTTAAAAACTAGCTCTACCCTCCACCTGCTGATGGCCCTGGACCTGAAACCTTCACAAATAAAAAGAGGAGGAATCAAGGTGGGCAGCCCCAATCAATATACACACTAATCTCTAAAGGGTATGGGAAGAAAAGACAACAAAATGCACAAAAAGATATGCTATAAAGCAGACCCACAGATCAAGCTGCTGATTAGAATTGCTGCAAATTTGATTTGAGGTATCCGCTAGGTAATGTGAGATTGTGGGCAGTGGAGGTGGAGCCCAGCATATTGAAGTCTCTTGGTTTTGGCTGGCAGTGGATCTAAGTTGGATCCGATAACCCACAGGTTGAAGCCAGGCACAGCAGACAACATCTGATCATTTATTTCTCCTTAATATTTACTAATTATACAACTGTCAGCTTGTTTTTCTCATTGTTTTTCCTAATAGAAATCTGTTTTCAACTTTGCTTGTCTGTAGATGCAATAAAACATACAGCTGTGTAAAATCTTGCCATAACAGTACATGTCTTTCTCTTCACTGTCGAGTATTCATTACACTAGGGATTCCCTGGCAAGGGCAGCCCAAAGTCTGGCCAGTATACCAAAGCCTTTTGGTTGCTTTAAAAGTATGTTGTATGTCACGTGTATGCTCCTCACATAGTGTAGGGCATAAAGGTGACATCTGGATGTACCATCCTCAGAACTGACAGCACCAGTAAGAACGTCAGTCCAAGGAGAAAACAGGTATTCAGTACATCCAGAAAAGAAATGGGCCAGGGGGAGGATAGAGGGGGTGAATACTTCAGCAGTAAAGAGAAGGACATGTACCATTATGGTAAGATTTTACACAACTGTACTATGGTTCTTCTATTTCACTGTTGCAGTATTCATTACAATGGGGAGAGTGCCACAGCTTGGGAAGAGGAAGGACCAACAGAGCCCTCTGGAAAGCCATGAAGGATAACCCTAGCAAAACCAGCTCTAGCTCTAGAAATTCCATCCAACTTGTAGTGCTTCATAGTGCACAGAAGTCAAGTAGTTGCCTCAAGAACAGAGTTAGCATCCAAACCCTTGAAAAAAGCACCAGAAGAAGCCACAGCTCTAGTAGAATGAGCCTTAACAGAATAGGGATAGCTTTTACCATGAAAGGAATAACAAAAGGAAATATCTTTAGAGATCCAAGAAGAAATAGTCTGCTTGGACACAGCTAGTCCTAAGGACCTAGTATGAAAGGAAATAAAGAGCTGTTCAGAGTTTCTAATAGTCTTATTCAAATAAAATCTGAGTGGTCTATGCACATCCAACATGTGCAGCACCTTCTTGCTGGCAAATTGTGGAGAAGGGAAAAAGTGGGCAAATGAATGGACTGATCAAGATTGTGGCATCTTGTATGGCTGTGGATACTCAAGCTCCCTATGTGCGTTTTTGTGTGAGATTTGTCACGCCATTGTCAATTTGTCATCCGTTGAGAGACCATTTGAGTTGGTTGATGTGTAGATGTCTGCAACCGTGGCTTTTTTTTTTGTTCTTGGTGGATTGCCTTTTTTTTTTTTTTGAGGATCTTTGGACTGTTGGACTGTTTCTGGGATCATCGGGTCAATCCTGGCCATTCAGGCCTTTGGAAGGTGGCAGTTGTGTTGTGTTACATAGCCGATTTGTGGATTTTTTGCTACGGTTGAGTCGTGGGGCTGGTCTGAGACTTGGTATGCTGCTGGTGTTGGAAGGATGAAGCTGGTGAGGGTGTGGACAGAGAGGATTGCTGTGGTCACTGTGATCGATTGGGTCTTCAGGTGGTGGTGACGAGTGCACTTTGTCCAATTTTTTTTTTGTGTGGATCGGAGAGGATCAGTCTGGGACTTGGGACATTGCTGGTGTTGAGTATGGAGCTGGCAAAGGCATGGATGGTGAGAATGGCTGCAGTCAGTGGAATCACCACTGGGTGGGTCAAGCATGGCTGTTGAAGTTTTGGATGGTTTGGACTCTATTGTTGTGTCGGTTGTTTATGTGTATTTTTTTTATGTTTACATTTTTTACACATGAGTTTGCGAAATGCAATTTCATTCAGATGTGCACTGTAGCTGTATGGTCTGAATGACAAAGTTTAATTTACTTCATCACCTTGGCATAAAAAAATGTTTTGTTACACAAGGACACCCTGCCCTTATGAAACACCAAAAAGGTGGACAAGCCATAAAGGCTTGAAGTTCGGACATCTATCTGGCAGAAGTAAGCGCTAACAAAAGTACAATCTTCCAAAAGCAATGCTACAAGGTGGCTGAAGCTGCAGGCTCAAAAGGAAACATACTCAACTTTTCCAAAACAAAATTAAGATCCCAGGGAAGGGGAACAGGCTTCCTGAGAGGCCTAATATAAAGGTTGCCTTTAAAGATTTGTTTAGTTTTAAATCTAGAAGGCAAAGGAGGAGATAAAGGCAGACAAGCGGAGACAGCTGATAAGTGGGCCTTAACAAAAGAATAAGCCAATCCAGCATTCAGCAATTCACACAAGTAAGAGAAAACCACAGGAACATCCACAGAAAGTGGATCCAGGTTACAAGAAAGACACCAAACAGAAAACCTCTTCCATTTGGATAAGTAGGATTTCCTAGTTTGGGTTTCCTAGCCTCCTGTAGGACCATAAGCACATCCTTAGAAAAAGTGTGTCTATGTGGGATCAAATTCCTATCACTCACAGTGTCAGTGTGAGGATGGATGAGAAATCCCTTGTTTTGTGAAAGTATGCCACCCTGTGAGGTAATGTGATGAATGCCCTTGGCTAAATGCAGACAAAGAGGGAACCAATGCTGTCTCGGCCAAAAGGGAGTCAAAGACAAGATTTTGGGAGCATCCTGTTGAATTTTGAACAGGACTTTTAGAATGGGGGGCCCATAAAGAAATATCCCCTTCCAAGAAAAAGATACTGTATCCACCTTCCAAACCAGAGGATCTGGGAATCTGGCACAAAAAAGAGGAAGTTGTCTGTTCAGAGGGGAGGGAAAAAGATCTATTTGTGGAGTACCCCACTGGTGGACAATGTCTAGAAATACATCCCTGTGAAGCATCCATCTTTGGGATTGATTTATGGACATCCTCAGAGTGTCTGCCACAATATTTTGACCTGAGGGAATGTAAACTGCCTTAAGAGTCACTTGATACTGGACAGCTAGCTCCCACACCCGGAGTGCCAACTGGCAAAGACAATAAGATCTTGTCCCTAACTCCCTGTTTGTTTGCATACCACATCAGTGTGGTATAGTCTGTAAACACTTTGAGATGTCCCAGGGAGAACAGAGGATGAAAAGCCTGAAAAGCCAGCAGAATATCTATCATCTCTTTGACAATGATGTGCTCTTTCGGTTGAAGGGGTAATCAAACACGCTGTACCTTTAGGGAGTCAATTGCTGCTCTTCATCTCACGTCTGACGTGTCTGTAATCAGTTTCTGATAGGGAAGAGGGAGATGAAAAGGAGTCCTGGATTTACACACAACTTCTGAATCCACCACTGAAGTTTCTTCTTGAGGCAAGGCAGAAGGGGAACTACAAATTTGAGAGGATGCGCATGTTGAAGCCAAACTGACCTCAGAAAACACTGAAACTTTCTCATGTGGAGTTTGGCTACAGGAATGGTGGAGGCCATGAACCCCAGAGCTCTCAGAAATTTAATGGCTGTTAAAGATACCAGAGGAAGAAGAGTCTGAAAAAAGGAAATGAGTGTTAAGGCCTTGGGAGAAGGCAGGGTTGCCAGCATAGGCACAATCTGGATCCTGCACCTCAGAAAAACATGGTTCTGGGAAGGAGTCAGGAATGACTTTTTGAAGTTTATTGTGAACGCCAGGCTCTGAAGAAGGGAAATGGCAAAATGAAGATTTTGCAACAAGATCTTTAGAGATAATGCCTGAAACAGGAGGTCATCCAAGTAAGAAAGACTTGGATTCTTTGAAGCCTGAAAAAAATCAATCACAGGAGTGAGGCATTTGGTGAATACCCTTGGGGCAGCAGAAAGGTCAAATGGCAAAGCAGAGAACTGAAAATGTCAGGAAGTAACAAAGAAACATAAAAACTTCCTGAAAAAAGGATGACTAGGGACATGGAGATAAGTATCCTTGAGATCCAAGACTACACATAAGCTGAGGAAGCAGAAGAGGAAATACAATCTGAAGGGGCATCATTTGAAAGGATAGCACCTTCAGTAAAGTGTTTAGTTGAAAGAGCTCTAGAATTGGTCTTCAGGTACACTCTTTCCTGAGCACTAGAAACATCCTGGAGTAAAACACCTCCCGCTTTGAGACACAGGCACCTCCTAAATAGTACTCTGAGTCAAAAGATATCAAAACAACCCTGGAAAGAAGGACAGTTGTTCCTGGGGGGTGGGGGGGGCTGAGGAATTCCCATAAAAAGGGGAAGAGATTCCTAGACATGAAATACCCCTGGTGGATAATGGATGGAATCCAGGAATCCTGAGTATTTTTTGGCCAAACAAAAAGAGAGAGATAGGTTAAGATTAAGAAGAACGTGGCTGGGAAGAATAGGATAGTCAGATGGCATCTGGTTTATCAGGAAAAGGAGCCTTCTGAGGCAGAGAAGTCTGAGTAGCCTTCTCAGGAGCAGCCTGTTTGCCACCCTTTTTACCCCAAACGGAGGGTGAGATCGTCTGCAAACAAAGGCTGGCTTATTGGGGTAATTTCTATGAAATTCAGGCACTGGAGAAACAAACACATGCTTATGTTCCTGCAAAGCCTTGCCCTTACTGTGAAGGGACTTAAACAAAGCAGCAGCAGCTTCACCAAACAAGTGTTTATAATCTAGAAGGGCATCCATCAATTTAACTTTAATATCAGGAAAAGTTTGAAGCCGAAGCCAAGAATACCTCCTCATCACTGACCCAAAAGCAGAAGCCCTAGAGAAAGCCATCTGCTGCATCATAACTAGACTTGATGGAAAGACTTGCAACCTGGGAAGAAGTCCTTAACAGGGAAAGGGCAGAAGTTTTACCTTCAGAGACTGGAAGACAGGAAATCACCTGACAGGCCTGGGAAAGCAAAGCCAACAAGTACCTGGACATATGGGTCTGATAATTAACAGCCCTAAAAGCCAAGGTAGCAGAGGTATCAACTTTCTTGCCTAGCCTTTCCATGGTTCTGCTATCTTTATCAAAAGGCAGCAATTTAGGAGAAGGAAGCAATTGAGACAGCTTGTCAGAGGCCAGAGACACTGAAGTGTCATAAGGACACTTGCACAAGAATTTACAGTCCTCAGGCACCCTATAAAACCTATCATGTTTCTTGGAGGCAGAGGGCTGAGAATCTGGAGCCTTAGAGGCATTAGAAAAGGGATCCAACAAAGCAGCCAAAACAGGGACAGCAGAAAGTCTGGATTGCAGTAGCTCATAATACCTTTTTGGTACCTCAGAAACTTGAGCACAATCCTAATTAAAGAACTCCATTACCTTACAGACAGTGTCCCCAAAAGAAATTTCTTCAAAGAGAGTATCAGGACTGGTATATTCCTCTTCCTCCGATCCACAATCCAAAGGAGACGGAAGCTGGGAGGAGTAGGCAAGGGATTTCATATCTGAATCTGCCTCCTTCTCAGAGGAATTCTGTTCTCTGGATCTCTTAAAAGGGCTAAAGGTCCAAGGGAAAGCTGGAAGAGAACCCCCTGAGGAGGTTTTAATGCTATCAAAGCACAAACAACCCCTGAGTGAAAGACTGCCACTCAATCTGTGTATACTACGGAGCTGAATAAATATGTTTAATTTTTTTTTCCTTCAATGGGATGTCAGGAGAGACAGCAGAAGATTCCAGCCTAGACTTCTTGGCCTTCTTCTTCCCAGACGATTGTCCCTTGGAGCACGAAGTTCCCTCCATCGTGTCTTTAGCAAAAAGTGCCAATGCAAATCAGACACTGCTCTTAGTGCTCTTTATGGAGAATCTGTTTCTCACACCGGCATTTGCCCTTCTTGGATGACATGAACCCCCACAAGAAACAATACAGAAAAAGAAAGATAAGACAACAAAATCCCAATGGGGCACTTATCTGTAATGGCTTGGTGAACCAACAGTGGAATGGGCATTCAGACCAATGATCAAGAGATGGCGTTCCAAATGGCAGCAAAGTTGTTCAGAGGATGGTACATCTGGATGTCATCTTTATGTGCAATAATATGCGGGGAGTATACGCGTGATGTCCAGTGTACCTTAAAGCAACCTAAAGGCTTTGGTATACTGGCCAGACATCTGCCGCCCTTGGCAGGGGATCCCTAGTGTAATGAATATTGCAACAGTGAAATGGAAGGACATCTTATAATACTATCTCAGTTGTTGTGTCTTTCGGCTTTCCCCGGTTAGGGGTTGCCACAGCAGAACTCCGGTCTGCTAATGATTGGCAGTAGATTTTTACGTGCCGAGTTGCCGGCCATGACGCACAACCTTCAGCGAAGGTACGCCCATTCATATATGCCACCACACAGAAAACACTCTAGCTGAGAGTTGAACAGGACTTCTTACTATGAGGCGACAACGCTGCTATCTCAGTAATGATCAGAAATGACACTTTGTAATGGTATATTTCCTAAAATTTCAGCTCATAAAAATGAATTTCATTTCTGAACACCTGTAAATCTATTTCCCTGCAGCCATTATCTAGCAAAATGGGACATGTGGTTTCAAGTCTACAGTCTCAGAGTTGATGCAGTGAACAATTATTTTCCACAGTAATTAAAGTCTTACTGCCTCTTATGTAGGCATAATTTACTTGAATTTTTCAGCATAATTTGATATTTATTATGCACTGGTTGCTGCTGAAACTAATACAAAAATATACATCCTTGGAGGGGTCAATCTTGTTGGTTTAGTGAGCCAATGCATAAAATTTCAATGGAAATCATTAAGCTTCCTTTAATGAATTCACCATAGGGAGAAGAGGTGGGCAAGATGCTGAATGGGGAGGTTCGATTTATGCAAAACACTGTGCTACTGGGGCCACATATTTGTCCACTATGGCACCTTGGAAGCCTGCAATAAACAACTCTTCAATGGGGGGTCCAAAGGGGAAGAAGGTGGAGTAGTCAGTCAACCACTGCTGCCTCAGGAATGATGAACTGGAAGGTGGGGGGGAACCACCTGCCAAAATTCCTCCCCCACTTCCTTCATATTCAAGAATAACTATCTGTGTTACTGACAGAGTCACGAATACAAAGCATAGGAGCTCCACTATAACAGTGAAAACTGACATATGTAACTGACCTGAGTGAACTGGATAAAAAGAACTAGCCTGCTCTGCAAGTTATTCTCATGCGACCCAAAAGCTACACAGGACTACCCTGATAAATTACATCAAACTTTGTTGACAATGTAACAAAAATATCTGCCAAGTCTACACCAAAGGCATCTCAGGGTAACCACAATAAAACTGTACTTGGTGTCATTGAAATGGCAGCTTTCAAAGGTGTTTCAAGGCACTGGTTTGGGCATTTTGAAAAAACACTCTGTGTACTCTGTGAACTACTTTTAAGAAAATAATCAAATGATATAAACTCTATGGTGTTTGTAGGGTCCAGAATATTTCTTCTGCACCTAAGGTCAAGGACTCTGTTGTCACCTGGGTGATTTTATCATCAAAAATTAGATAACACTTCATTTCATCCTTTTTTTACATTACTTACAGGTGATGTGGTACAGGAGTATGAAACATAAGAGAACTTCAAAGCCACAGTACTTACCTCACATCTTGGATTTGTGACTTTTCTTTTTCTTTCAGTATCACCTAACAATTTTATGCGTGGACAGAGCACTTATTTTTAGTAGCCCAGATGAGGATAATGCAGAAAAAAGAATGCTTTAGTAGTTTTAATTAAAAAATATCAATGTACTCAACTAAATAAAGTAGTTGGAGGAAAGAAAGTTTAAGATCACTACCACTCTTTTCCTTTAAACAATCGATCACTGTTGATGTTTACAACAGTAAAAAAAAAAATAATAAAGGTATGGTGGGTCCTACAAAACAGTACTTTAAATGAATAAAAAAAGATCCAACCACGAATGAAGACTGGAAGGAATTTTAAAAAAGTTTTTGTGTACATTGATACCAACGTAAAACATTTCAGTAAGAATACTGTTCCTTGTGGTAGTTGTAGCCAATGTTCCTACATTGTCAGTGATGCAAATATTAGACTAAAGAATGGACTCAATAGTTTTGTGCGATTCTGCAAGGGTAACTGCAGAACCAAGATGTTGGTTTATTTGGCGATATGTGGTGGGTGCCCTGCATTTTACGTTGGAAAAACTGAGAGGGCACTCAGAGACAGAATATATGAACACACATACGACATTAGGACAGCCAAGGAAAGTAGTGCACTTTTTAAACATTTGGAGATATGTGCTTCTTTTTCTGGTTATAAATTTGGCATTATTGAGGTTGTTAGAGATAATGTTAGAGGGGGAGATTGCAAAAATATTTTATTAAATAAAGAACTTAAATGGCAACTTAGGCTGAGGGCACATATTGCTCCTGGTCTAAATGAATACATTAGTATTAAACCAGTACTACTAGCAAAAGCACCCAGGGTTTAACATGAATTATATTGTAGAATCAAATGTTTTTTTTACTTTTGTTAATGTTTTTTTAGTCTCATGTATTTAGTATTAGTATACCTTATATTTTACAACTGCATATCCTTTATATGTGTGTGTTTCTTTAAAAGCTTAATTGACTGTATTGTGAGGCATTATAAATTTTTGTAGCACCTGTGTGTTTTTTGTATCTGAAGAAGTCTTGTCCAGACGAAAGCGCTTGTACTTTTTTACTATAAAGGTCATTCTGCCTTCATTCGTGGTTGGATCTTTTTTTATTCATCTATTGTGTTTTGTGCCTTTTTACAGAAAACAGTACTTTAAGACAACAGGCACCTCTTCAAATGCAGAAGACAAAGTCTGTCCCACTTAAGTCTGCTTTGAAGACAGATTTGGGAGTACAACACACTGAATAAAGTTAAGGGAAATCTCCCGACACAAAAGGGAAAGTACAGTTGTGTACACATACCATAAATGTAGATGTCCGAGTGTATTCACTGCTGCAGTCATCACACTCGGGTTATCTGCCTGCCCTCAGTCGGCCCGAATACCAGAGTCTTGGGATTTCTGCATCGGATGCTGTCACCTCTTCCATGTCATCAGGACCTCAGGGGTATAAAACATGCAGCTGACGCCATTACATCAGTTTTCTTGTCCCAGATGTCAGGAGCCCCCAAAATAGGAAGCAATTACATGGTGTGGAACACCTCCAGTAAAAAGTAAATACCATATTTTATTTTATTTATTTATTTAATTTTACAATTGTTGACCGGGCTAGTCTAACTGGATACATGTCCATTTTCAGTAGAGGCCCGGGGAGATAAGCTCCAAAGTTAAGCTAATATATAACAGGACTACAAATGAAAATAAATCAAAACAGTAAAATTATTACATAAGACAGCGTAAGAAACTTCTCTGTGTGGAAGATTGATAATGCATGTTAAAGGAAAATGCAGTTACAGCAAAAAGTATAGTCTAATTTAGTTATAAAATAGCTTCAAACGGCAAAGATTCAAAATGGTAAGTAATAGTTAAATTCAAAGTAGGTTTAGGTTAGCATAGAAGGAACAAACAAAAGAGAAGGATAAATAAGGGTGTTGGTTAAGTGGTAGTATGAGAAGTATATACAAGAGGTATAAAGTTAGACAATAGACAAAAATAGTGAGGCAGGGGTGAAGGTTTCTATCTAGTTATTATGCTTGGAGGGCTTTGCGTGAAATGAGACAGGTGTCGTAAGTACTGACAATGACACAGAAAATATCAGGAGGAGGAGAGGGGTAATAGAAAAGTGAACAGTAAGTTTCATATATTTGCACCCTAGTGGGAAATACAGGGGGGGAAAGGAAGTATGCTAGAAGGTTGGTGTTAATCTGGGTTGGTACATGGGCATAACCAATGTACTTTAAGGTGTAGTTTTAGTTGGTGTTTGAAAAGTGACAAGGATGAAAGTAATTGTAAGTTGCAGGGGAGTTTGTTCCAACTCTTACCCACGGAATTAGAAAAGAGGGAGTCCCTGGCTTTATTAAGGGATTTCTGGGTGGTTACTTGTACTTTATTTGCTGAGCGTAAGGTAGTAAGATTTCTATGAGTGTCAATGCTATTAAGAATAGGAGTCCTATCGGTGTGAAAGAGAATTTTATGGGTAATTGTAAGTTGCTGAAATAGCTGGTTTTGGAGTTCAAGCCAGCCTAACTGTTTGAGATTTAAACAGTGATGGGTTTTATATGGTGAACATGTAGCAAATCTGGCAATATTGTTGTAGGAGGTTGCTAGTTTGTGTAAGTTAGTTTTGAAAAGATTTGATATGGCCAAAAAGAGGAAAGGTAGAAAGTCTAGAAAAGTCAGGGGCTGGAGGGAGAGTAACCAGGACTGCAACTGTGAATACACTTGAACATCTACATTTATAGTAAGTGTACACAACTGTACTATGTTCTTCATGTTTCACTGTTGGCAGTCATCACACTTGAGTTGATTCCCAAACCTGAGTAAGGGTGGAGGCAGACAAGAAGTATTAGGGCTGGCTAGCAGGTCTTGTAAGACTGCTGTGTCAAATTCAGCTCTGGATGTAGAAAAGTCCGGTAAGTGGTAATGCTTGACGAAGATGTATACAGAAAGTACAGTTGTGTACACTTACCATAAATGTAGATGTTCGAGTGTATTCACTGTTGCAGTCACTACATTTGGGTTATCTGCTTGCAGGTAGCCCTCAGTTGGCCTGATTATCAGTGTCTTGGGTCCTGCATCAGTTGCTGTCTCATCGTCCATGACGTCAGGTAGTCAGGGGTATAAAGCATGCAGCCGACGCCATTACATCAGTTTTTCTTGCCCCAGATGTCAGGTGCCCCCATAATGGGAAGCAATTATATACAAGGTTACACCTCCAACAAAAAGCAAATACACTACAAAGCTTTAAGCATAGTAAGCAAGAATAGAGATATAGTCAATAGAAGTCAGGGGGCTGGAGGGAGGGTAACCAGGACTGCAACAGTGAATACACTCTAACATCTACATTTATGGTAAGTGTACACAACCGTACTATGTTCTTCGTGTTGCACTGTTGCAGTCATTACATTTGGGTAGATTCCCAAAGCTAAGGAAGGGAGGAGGCAATTAGATAGCATTAGGACCAGCTATAAGGCCCTGCAAGACTGCAGTGGCAAAACCAGCTCTGGATTTAGAAAAAAAATTGGCAAGTGATAATGCTTGGTGAAGGTATGTACAGAACTCCAGGTAGCAGCTTCTAGGATGTCCCTGGTAGGGACACCTCTGAGAAAGGCTGTAGAGGTAGATGCAGCCCTGGTTGAATGTGGTCTCATCCCTTGTGGGGTAGGTTTTCCATGGTGCTTATAGCAAAAATGAATGCAATGGCCTACCCACTTAGAAATGGTTTGCTTTGAAATGGCCTTCCCCTCCTCCCCTGCAGCAAATGCAACCAGCAGCTGTTCAGATTTCCTGAGAGGCTTAGTCCTGTCCAAGTAAAATCTAAGTTGTTTGTGCACATCCAAGGAGTGCAGTATTCATTCCCCTTTGTTCTTTGGATTAGAAAAGAAGGTTGGCAAATGAATGGACTGATTAAGGACCACACTGGATACCACCTTGGGCATAAAGGAGGGATTGGTCCTGAGGGACACCCAGTCTGCAAGAAAGATGATGAAAGGCTCCACTGCCATGAGGGCCTGTAATTCAGACACCCTTCTTGCTGAAGTGATGGCTAGAAGGAAGGTTGTTTTCCAAGAAAGGAATTTCAACTCTGCATTTGCAGCTGTTTCAAAGGGAGGTAGACTGAGCTTTTCCAATACAAAGGTAAGGTCCCAGGCTGGAGTAGGGGCTCTCCTGGGTGGTCTTAAGTTTTTGGCCCCTCTGAGGAATTGCTTCAGCAGTGGATGAGAGAAGAGGGGTGGCTCTGTATTATAATGAGCTGAAATGGCCAAAGGCATGAATTTTGATGGAAGAAATGGAAAGACCCTTGTGAAGCATCTCAGTTAAGTATTGAAAACTGTGCAGTAAATTGGGCACAGTTGTGTCCATCCCCTGTGTCTAGCTCCAGGAACAGAATCTTTTTCATTTTTCAGCATAGTACTAGGCCTCCTTGCCTTCAGAATGACATCCATCACTTGCTTACTGAGGGATGGTAACAGAGATATCATGTAATTAGCCAGGCTGCAAGGTTCAGGGTTTGAAGCAGTGGGTGCAGAATCTGGCCCTCCTGCTGGGACAGCAGGACAGGGGTCTGAGGCAGGTGCCATGGTTCCAGAAGTAACACACTGCGCAAGAGGGGGTACCAGTGTTTGGCCAGTCTGGTGCAATAACTACTGCCCTTGGTTTGTCCTGTTTGATCTTTAGTAGTACTTTGGAGAGGACAGGCAGAGGGGGAAAGGCATAAACTTTTCAGGTGAAGGACAGGGCATCCACTTTCCAAGCTTGTTTGTGTGGAGTCCTTGTGCAGAATTTATCCAATTGGTAGTTCTGAGGGGAGGCAAACAGGTCTATCTCTGGGCTCCCCCATCTGTTTCTCAAAATGTTGAATATCTTTGGTTCTAGTTTCCTCTCATGTGGGTCCATGAGAGTTCTGCTTAGGATATATGCCAGTGTATTTAGCTTGCCTGGCAGAAATTGAGCTTGTAGGTGCACTTAGTAGCTCAAGGCTGTGTTCCACAGAGCCATGGCTAGTCTGCAAAGAGGGTATGAGTGGGTTCCTCCCTGCTTGTTTATGTACCACATAACAGTGGTGTTGTCAGTATTTACCAGTAATTGCCCTGGAAGAATGTGGTCCTTGAAGGCTGTCAGAGTATTCTGTACAGCTAACATTTCTTTTTGATTGATATGCAGGTGAATTTGACTTGGGTTCTATTTGCCCTGAATGCATTGCCCTGCCAAGTGAGCCCCCCATGCATATTTTGATGCATCTGTTGTTATGATTTGGGCAGCAGGGGGTAGAATGAAAACCCTTGTTTTGGTGGCAGGCCTCTGCCCACCAAAGGAACTCTGTCTTTAGACAAGGTATGACAGGAATTATCAATTCTAGGTCATGAGAATGTTGACACCATAGGCTTTTTAGATACTATTGAAGTTTCCTCATATGCAGTCTTGCATATGGAATTTGTAGAATGCAAGAGGCCATGAACCCCAGGGCTTGCAGTATTTTCCTTGCAGATAGCTGGGTGTTTGTGGCCAGTAGTTTGAAGTAGGCTGTCAAATGAACTTGTTTCTCTGGCGTGAGGTAGGCCATGTGGGAAGTTGTATTCAAGCTTGCTCCCAGGAATACAATTTGTTGGCAGGGTACTAGATGTGATTTATTTTCGTTTATGGTGCACCCCAGAGAAGTTAGTAATTTCTTTACAAATGCCAGACGATTTAGCAGCATGTCCTGGCTTTCTGCCTGAATTAGACAATCGTCCAGGTATGGGTATATTTGAATATTTCTTTGCCTGCAAAATGTAATGACTGGAGCTAGGCACTTTGTGAATACCCTGGGCGCAGTAGATAAGCCAAAGGGCAATGCAGAGAACTGATGTAGCCTGCTCTGAAGCATAGGTATCTTCTGCAAGATTCCCTTATTGGGATGTGCAGGTAGGCTTCCTTTAAATCCAGTGTTGCCAACCAGGCATTTTTGCCTAGCATGGGAAGCAGCTGATGAAGAGTTAGCATTTTGAATTTTGGGATTACCAAAAAAGTTTTTAGGATAGCAAACCAGGAATTGTCTTTTATGGGTACCAGGAAAAGTCTTGAGTAGAAACCTTGCCCCCCCATTCTTCTTCTGGGACAGGATGAATAGCCCTGATGCTTAGAAGAGAGAGAGAACTTGCTTTTGAGCCTCTGTTATGGTAGGTCTGGCCAACCTTTTGGGGCTGGTAAGGAGTGGAAGTGGAATCTGTATCCTTGGGAAACTATAATTAAAACCCATTTGTCTTGAGTAATGAGTTCCCAGTTTTTTGCATGCAGAGCGATCTTTCCCCCTAAAGTAACAGTCAGTTGAGCAGGGCTTGGAAGGTTTAAGGTTAAGTCATTGTGACAGTTTACCACAGGGGGGTGTCTTACTACTCCCAGCTTTGGAAGTGGGAGCCCCCCACTGCTTAAGCCTGTGAGTACCTTGGGATTGAAGCCTGGGTGTTCTGCTGTTTCTGGGTTTGGACTGAGAAGGCCTGGAAGAGGCAGGAAAGGACCCATTCTTAGTAGGCCAGTGCCTACTAAATCTGGGAGGCTGTACTTGTAGGAAATCTTTAACAGTTGGCATAGATTTAGCTTTTTCCTCCATCTTTTTTTAAGTACTTCTTCAACTTTGTTGTTAAGCAGTCGGTCTTGGTTTAAGGGAGCATCCAGTAATTTAGCTTTAACATGATCTGGCAAAGATTGCTCCTTAAGCCAAGCATGCCTTCCAAGTACAGACCCAGTGACATCAGCCCTGCAAGATGCCTCTAATGAATCAAAACCACATTGCAAAGTATGTTTTCTAACTTGTTCAGCAGAATGCATTAAATCCTGTAATTCTTTATTTTCAGCACAGTCAGGAATCAACATCATTTTCTGTTTAAGCAATCCAAAAATATGCTGCTGATACTTTAACATATGAAACTGGCAGTTTAAGGCCCTAATGGCCAAAGTTGCAGAAATGTATACCTTCTTACCCGATCTGTCCAGGGCCTTGAAATTTCTATCAGAGGGGGCAGGGTTTTTGGCAGTAGTAGCCTTAATACCTTTGGGTCCCTGTGAAATGGTCTTAGGATCCGCAGTAGGATTCTTAAAAATGAACTTTTGAGAGTCAGGTACCCTGTAATACCTGACAGGTTTTCTGGGAGCCAGAGGTAAAGAGTCAGGGGCCAGGCTAGATTCTGAGAAGGCATCAACTACAATGTCCAGTGTAGGAGGGATAGCTGAAGGCCGGTGTTGAGGTAGGAGTAAGAATTCCCTAAGCCTCTTTTTGGAGTCAGAGAAATCCTGGCTTTCCCAGTGGAAATCCTCCCTAAGAGTATGCAAGGTTTCACCAAAAGAGAAATCCTCTGGAGGGGAAGCAGAGGGAATGGAGTCCTCTGCATCAGAATCCTCATAGGTAGATAAGGGTGAATCCTGGTCAGCAGAGAAAACAGAAATTTCAGAATCCTGATCAAAAGAATCAGAAGGAAAATCAGTTCTAGGTCTCTTAGAGGGAGAAGGGTGGCTTCCCCTGATTAGAGTAATAAAGTCTTCAGCCATTCTTATGATTTGTTTTTTAGGCAAAGGGGCCTGACCATGCAGTCTGGGCTTCGGTTTTCTAGGCATGGATCGAGTTTTAGGCCTTGAAGAAAAAGATGGCGTTGGTTTAATATACAAGTCAGTAGTCCTGAATACACCCTCAGAAGCCGGTGCCTGCACAGCGGCTCCAGACCCATCCAAGGTAGAGACATCCGCAGGTTCCACAGTCAAAGAAGCATCTCGCGGCATACTGAACTCCGAATGGGTCTCAGTAGAGGCCTGCGAATCTGAAGTAGCGGGTATCATGGGCTGCGAAAGCACCTCATTGAGTACCGGCGAACTGGCGACTAGCTTAGGAGAAGCGTCATCAGCAGCTTTGGACCTATACGGTCTGTCTCCGCCCTTATCTTTGCATTTTTTTTGGAATGTTGGTAGTCGGTTGGCTTACCGAAGCCATTTCTGGATAATTGAACCGAGTACCAAAATATTTAGATGCGAAAATGAACCGACGACGAATAGTTCAAGGTTTGAATAAAACACAAAACTGACAGCGAGGTACGTTGTGGTCTGGGCCTAAGCAAGGAATGCAGTACGAATTAAAATCTTTATGAGGTATTTGCTTTCCACAAGAAATACAATTGTTAACTTTTACTGACATTGGTTTAGAGCAAAAAAAAGGATCCCCAATGGGGTACTTGGTTAGTTGAAGACTTCAGATCTGAAACTCGAAAATGAAAATTTCAGGAGTCGGCCGATCGGCACTTGCGAACTTCTGCTTCGGGCAACGCACGGCAAGAAAGACTGGTGTAATGGCATCGGCTGCATGCTTTATACCCCTGACTACCTGACGTCATGGAAGATGAGACAGCAACTGACGCAGGACCTAAGACTTTGATAATCAGGCCGACTGAGGGCTACCTGCAAGCAGATCACCCAAATGTAATGACTGCAACAGTGAAATATGAAGAATATCTCCAGGTTGCAGCTTCCTGGATGTCCCTGGTAGGGACTCCCCTGAAAAATGCTGCAGAAATTGAGGTAGCCCTAGTGGAATGAGGTCTGATCACCTTTCAGGTAGGTTTTCCATGGTGTTTGTAGCAGAAATGGATGCAAAGTGCTATCCACTTGGAATTGGTTTGCTTTGAAATGGCCTTGCCCTCTGCACCTGTAGCAAAGCTGACAAGCAGCTGGTCAGATTTTCTGAAAGGCTTAGTCCTGTCAAGGTAGAACTTGAGCTGTGTGTGCACGTCCAAGGAGTGCAGGATCCCCTCCCCTTTATTCTAATGATTAGGGAAAAAAGTTGGTAAATGGATGGATTGGTTTAAAGCACCACTGAATACCACTTTGGATATAAATAATGGGTTAGTGCTGATGGCGGCACTGTCAGCCTGGAAAATAAGGAAGGGTTCCACAGCCATTAGTGCTTGTAGCTCAGAAACTCTTCTTGTTAAAGTTATGGCTGGAAGTAAGGCTGTTTTCCAAGAGAGGAATTTTAACTCTGCTGTAGCAGCAGATTCAAAAGGGGGGAAGCGTGAATTTCTCTAGTACAAAGTTAAGGTCCCAGGCAGGGGTGGGAGCTCTCCTTGGGGGTCGTGAGTTGTTATGTCCTCTCAGGAACTGTTTGATCAAAGGGTAAGAAAAGAGAGGTGTCTCCGTATTCTAATGAGCTGACATGGGCAAAGCATGAATCTTAATTGATGAAAAGGAAAGGCCTTTGTGGAGCAGCTCTGCTAGGTAATCTAGAATTTGAGGTAAGGAAGGCACGGCAGTGTCCTTTCCTAGAGACTGGCTCCAAGAACAGTATCTTTTCCACTTTTCTGAATAGGATTTCCTAGTACTAGGCCTTCTGGCCTCAAGGATAACATCCAGCACCTGCTTGCTGAGGGTTGTTGGTGGTGTGTTCAGGGAATAAGCCAGGCTGCAAGGTTCAATGTTTGCAGCTGAGGATGCAAAATCACTCCCTTTAGCTGGGACAGCCAGGGTGGCACTGCTGTCAGACTCCATAGGAGTGAGTACCAGTGCTGGCATGGCCAGTCTGGTGCAATAAGGATTGTCCTTGGTCTGTCCTGCTTGATCTTGAGTAGTACTTTTGAGAGGAGGGGCAGAGGGGGGAAAGGCATAAATTGAGAGGTTTTCCCATGTAAAGGGTAGGGCATTCACTAGCCATGCCTGGCTGTGGGGATTTCTGGTGCAAAATGTGCTCAATTGATGGTCTCAGGGGGAGGCAAAGTGGTCCAGCTCTGCTGTCCCCCACCTGTTGATTAGAAGTTTGAATGAGTTGGGTTCCAGTTTTCACTCGTGTGGGTCCAGTAGATTTCTGCTTAAGTCGTCTGCCAGTGAATTTAGTTTGCCTGGCAGGAATTGAGCTTGCAGGTGCACTTGGTTGCTCAAGGCTGTGTTCCACATGGCCATGGCTAACCTGCAGAATGGGTAGGAATGAGTTCCTCCCTGCTTGTTTATGTACCACATAACTGTGTTGTTGTCTGTCTTTATCAGGAGTTGTCCTGGAAGGATAAGGTATTTGAAGGCTGTCAGAGCATTCTGTGCAGCTAACATTTTGTTTTGATTGATATGCAGGTGAATTTGTCCTGGGGTCCATTTGTCTTGAATGCATTTGCCTGCCATGTGGGTCCCCCGCATAGTCTGATGCATCTGTTGTCAGGGTTTGGGTGGCGAGGGGTCGAGTGAAAGGAAGTCCCTTATTGTGGTTGCAAGCCTCTCCCCACCAAAGGAACTCTTCCCTTAGGCAAGGAATGACAGGGATCAGTGTTTCCAAGTCCTGACAGCATTGACACCAGAGACTTTTTAAGTACCACTGAAGTTTCCTCATATGCAGTATTGCATATGGAACTAGTAGAATGCATGAGGCCATGAACCCTAGGGCTTGCAGCATTTTTCTTTGCAGACAGCTGGGTTTTGGTGGCCATTAGTCTGAAGTAGTTTGTCAAATGAACTTGCTTTTCTGGAGTGAAGAATGCCATCTGGGAAGATGAGTTCAAGCTTGCTCCCAGGAATACAATCTTTTGGCTGGGCACCAGATGTGATTTCTTTTCGTTGATGGTGTACCTCAGAGAAGTTAGAAGTCTCTTTACAAATGCCAGGTGCTGAAGCAGCAATTCCTGACTGTCCGCCTGAATCAGGCAATCGTCCAAGTATGGGTAATTTTGAATATTTCTCTGCCTGAAGTATGCAATGGCTGGAGCCAGGCACTATGTGAATACCCTGGGTGCAGTAGATAAGCCAAAGGGAAGTGCACAGAACTGATAGTGCATAGAGCCTGCCCTGAAACATAGATATTTCCTGCAAGATTCCCTTATGGGGATGTGCAGATAAGCTTCTTTTAAGTCTAGGGTGATTTGCCAGCAGTCCTTGGCTAGCATAGCAAGCAGCTGTTGTAGTGTAAGCATTTTGAATTTTGGGACCACCAGGGAGGTGTTGTTGAAAATGGACAAGGTCCAGGATAGGGCACCATGAGCTCTCTTTTCTGGGCACCAGGAACAGTCTGGAATAGAAACCCTGTCCCCTTTTCTCTAATGGAACAGGTTGAATAGCCCTGATACTGAGAAGAGAAAGTACTTGCTTTTGAGCCTCTGCCCACTGGTTTGGAGGAAGGTCTGGCAATCCGCTTGGGGCTGGCAGTGAGAGGAAGTAGAATCTGTATCCCTGAGATACAATGCTTAGGACCCATTGGTCCTGGGTAATGGACATCCCATTTTTTGCATGCAGAGCAAGTTTTCCTCCTAGGGGTGCAAGGACTTTGGCATGGCTAGGAAGGATGACAGACAAGTCATTGTGAACTTTTTTCATAAGGGGGTGGCTTACCACTCCCTGTTTTTGAGGTGGGAGCACTCCATTGCTTAGATCTCTGCATACCCTGAGACTGTAGTCTTGGTGGTCTGTTGCCCCTGGGCTTTGGCTGAGAAGGCCTGAGAGGGACTGGAAAGGACCAGTTTTTAGAAGGTCAATGCCTACTGAATCTAGGTGGCTGTACCTGTAAGAAATCGTTAACAGTTTGCATAGATTTAGCTTTTTCCTCCGACGACGAATAGTTCAAGGTATGAATAAAGCACAAAACTGACAGCGAGGTACATTGTGGTCTGGGCCTAAGCAAGGAATGCAGTACGAATGAAAATCTTTATGAGGTATTTGCTTTCCACAAGAAATACAATTGTTAACTTTTACTGACATTGGTTTAGAGCAAGAAAAAGGATCCCCAATGGGGTACTTAGCTTAGTTGAAGACTTCAGATCTGAAACTCGAAAATGAAAATTTCAGGAGTCGGCCGATCGGCACTTGCGAACTTCTGCTTCGGGCAACGCACGGCAAGAAAGACTGGTGTAATGGCATCGGCTGCATGCTTTATACCCCTGACTACCTGACGTCATGGAAGATGAGACAGCAACTGACGCAGGACCTAAGACTTTGATAATCAGGCCGACTGAGGGCTACCTGCAAGCAGATCACCCAAATGTAATGACTGCAACAGTGAAACATGAAGAATATCTCCAGGTTGCAGCTTCCTGGATGTCCCTGGTAGGGACTCCCCTGAAAAATGCTGCAGAAATTGAGGTAGCCCTAGTGGAATGAGGTCTGATCACCTTTCGGGTAGGTTTTCCATGGTGTTTGTAGCAGAAATGGATGCAAAGTGCTATCCACTTGGAATTGGTTTGCTTTGAAATGGCCTTGCCCTCTGCACCTGTAGCAAAGCTGACAAGCAGCTGGTCAGATTTTCTGAAAGGCTTAGTCCTGTCAAGGTAGAACTTGAGCTGTGTGTGCACGTCCAAGGAGTGCAGGATCCTCTCCCCTTTATTCTAATGATTAGGGAAAAAAGTTGGTAAATGGATGGATTGATTTAAAGCACCACTGGATACCACTTTGGATATAAATAATGGGTTAGTGCTGATGGCGGCACTGTCAGCCTGGAAAATAAGGAAGGGTTCCACAGCCATTAGTGCTTGCAGCTCAGAAACTCTTCTTGTTAAAGTTATGGCTGGAAGTAAGGCTGTTTTCCAAGAGAGGAATTTTAACTCTGCTGTAGCAGCAGATTCAAAAGGGGGGAAGCGTGAGTTTCTCTAGTATAAAGTTAAGGTCCCAGGCAGGGGTGGGAGCTCTCCTTGGGGGTCGTGAGTTGTTACGTCCTCTCAGGAACTGTTTAATCAAAGGGTAAGAAAAGAGAGGTGGCTCTGTATTCTAATGAGCTGACATGGGCAAAGCATGAATCTTAATTGATGAAAAGGAAAGGCCTTTGTGGAGCAGCTCTGCTAGGTAATCTAGAATTTGAGGTAAGGAAGGCACGGCAGTGTCCTTTCCTAGAGACTGGCTCCAAGAACAGTATCTTTTCCACTTTTCTGAATAGGATTTCCTAGTACTAGGCCTTCTGGCCTCAAGGATAACATCCAGCACCTGTTTGCTGAGGGTTGTTGGTGGTGTGTTCAAGGAATAAGCCAGGCTGCAAGGTTCAATGTTTGCAGCTGAGGATGCAAAATATGTCCCTTTAGCTGGGACAGCCAGGGTGGCACTGCTGTCAGACTCCATAGGAGTGAGTACCAGTGCCGGCATGGCCAGTCTGGTGCAATAAGGATTGTCCTTGGTCTGTCCTGCTTGATCTTGAGTAGTACTTTTGAGAGGAGGGGCAGAGGGGGGAAAGGCATAAATTGAGAGGTTTTCCCATGTAAAGGGTAGGGCATTCACTAGCCATGCCTGGCTGTGGGGATTTCTGGTGCAAAATGTGCTCAATTGATGGTCTCAGGGGGAGGCAAAGTGGTCCAGCTCTGCTGTCCCCCACCTGTTGATTAGAAGTTTGAATGAGTTGGGTTCCAGTTTTCACTCGTGTGGGTCCAGTAGATTTCTGCTTAAGTCGTCTGCCAGTGAATTTAGTTTGCCTGGCAGGAATTGAGCTTGCAGGTGCACTTGGTCGCTCAAGGCTGTGTTCCACAGGGCCATGGCTAACCTGCAGAATGGGTAGGAATGAGTTCCTCCCTGCTTGTTTATGTACCACATAACTGTGTTGTTGTCTGTCTTTATCAGGAGTTGTCCTGGAAGGATAAGGTATTTGAAGGCTGTCAGAGCATTCTGTGCAGCTTTCATTTTGTTTTGATTGATATGCAGGTGAATTTGTCCTGGGGTCCATTTGTCTTGAATGCATTTACCTGCCATGTGGGTCCCCCATGCATAGTCTGATGCATATGTTGTCAGGGTTTGGGTGGCGAGGGGTTGAGTGAAAGGAAGTCCCTTATTGTGGTTGCAAGCCTCTCCCCACCAAAGGAACTCTTCCCTTAGACAAGGAATGACAGGGATCAGTGTTTCCAAGTCCTGAGAGCATTGACAACAGAGACTTTTTAAGTACCACTGAAGTTTCCTCATATGCAGTATTGCATATGGAATTAGTAGAATGCATGAGGCCATGAACCCTAGGGCTTGCAGCATTTTTCTTTGCAGACAGCTGGGTTTTGGTGGCCATTAGTCTGAAGTAGTTTGTCAAATGAACTTGCTTTTCTGGAGTGAAGAATGCCATCTGGGAAGATGAGTTCAAGCTTGCTCCCAGGAATACAATCTTTTGGCTGGGCACCAGATGTGATTTCTTTTCGTTGATGGTGTACCTCAGAGAAGTTAGAAGTCTCTTTACAAATGCCAGGTGCTGAAGCAGCAATTCCTGACTGTCCGCCTGAATCAGGCAATCGTCCAAGTATGGGTAATTTTGAATATTTCTCTGCCTGCAGTATGCAATGGCTGGAGCCAGGCACTATGTGAATACCCTGGGTGCAGTAGATAAGCCAAAGGGAAGTGCAGAGAACTGATGGTGCATAGCGCCTGCCCTGAAACATAGATATTTCCTGCAAGATTCCCTTATGGGGATGTGCAGATAAGCTTCTTTTAAGTCTAGGGTGATTTGCCAGCAGTCCTTGGCTAGCATAGCAAGCAGCTGTTGTAGTGTAAGCATTTTGAATTTTGGGACCACCAGGGAGGTGTTGTTGAAAATGGACAGGTCCAGGATAGGGCGCCATGAGCTCTCTTTTCTGGGCACCAGGAACAGTCTGGAATAGAAACCCTGTCCCCTTTTCTCTAATGGAACAGGTTGAATAGCCCTGATACTGAGAAGAGAAAGTACTTGCTTTTGAGCCTCTGCCCACTGGTTTGGAGGAAGGTCTGGCAATCCGCTTGGGCTGGCAGTGAGAGGAAGTAGAATCTGTATCCCTGAGATACAATGCTTAGGACCCATTGGTCCTGAGTAATGGACATCCCATTTTTTGCATGCAGAGCAAGTTTTCCTCCTAGGGGTGCAAGGACTTCGGCATGGCTAGGAAGGATGATAGACAAGTCATTGTGAACTTTTTTCATAAGGGGGTGGCTTACCACTCCCTGTTTTTGAGGTGGGAGCACTCCATTGCTTAGATCTCTGCATACCCTGAGACTGTAGTCTTGGTGGTCTGTTGCCCCTGGGCTTTGGCTGAGAAGGCCTGAGAGGGACTGGAAAGGACCAGTTTTTAGAAGGTCAATGCCTACTGAATCTAGGTGGCTGTACCTGTAAGAAATCGTTAACAGTTTGCATAGATTTAGCTTTTTCCTCCATCTTTTTAAGAACTTCTGCTTTTGTGCCAAACAAATGTTCCTGGTTTAATGGAGCATCTAGTAATTTTGCTTTGACATGGTCTGGCAAGATTTGTTCCTTCAGCCAAGCATGCCTTCTCAGTACAGACCCACTGACAGCAACTGTGCAAGATGTTTCTAAGGCATTAAAGCCACACTGCAAAGTGTGTTTACTAACTTGGTTTGCAGAATGCATAAACTCTTGTAAATCTTTATTGTCAGCACAATCTGGAAGCAACAACATTTTCTGTTTAATTAGATCCATAATATGCTGCTGGTACTTCAACATGAGAAACTGGCAATTTAAAGCCATTATGGCAAGAGTTGCAGAGGTATATACCTTATTACCCCATGTGTCTAAAGCTCTATAATCCCTGTTCGAAGGAGTAGGGTTTTTGGCTGTAGTAGTCTTAATATCTTTAGGTCCCTGGGAAATGATCTCTGGATCTGCAGTGGGATTCTTAAAGAGAAATTTGTGTGAGTCAGGTACTCTGTAGTACCTGTCAGATTTTCTAGGAGCTGGTGGTAAAGTATCAGGATTAAGACTGGATTCCATTAAATCATTATCTACAATATCCAGGACAGGGGGTATAGCTAGAGGCCTGTACTGAGGCAAGTCTAAAAATTCTCTGAGTCTCTTTTTGGACTGTGGGTAGTCCTGGCATTACCAGCAGAAATGCTCTCTTAAGGTATGTAAGATTTCACCAAAAGAAAAGTTCTCTGGAGGGGAGGTAGAGGGAATGAAATCCTCTGCATCTGAATCCTCATAGGTAGATAAGGGGATGTCCTGGTAATCAGAGGGATCAGAATCATCGGACTCACCATCTGTACAATCAGAAGGAAAATCAATCCTTTGTCTTATAGCGAGGGAAGGCTGGCTTTCCCTAATTAAAGTTATAAGGTCTTCAGCCATTCTAAGCATTTGTTTCTGTGGCATGGGAGTTTGAGCATGTGCTTTAGTCGTCGGCTTTCTAGGTGTAGTGCGAACTCTGGGCCTGAAAGAGTTTTAGTCAAAAACGAAGACGTCGGTTTAATATGAACATTGGAAGGTTGGAATACACCCTCAGAAGCCAGTGCCTGCATAGCGGCTCCGGACCCATCCAAGGTAGAAACATCCGCAGGTTCCATAGTCGAAGAAGCATCTCGAGGCATACCGGACTCCAAATGGGTCTCAGCAAAGGCCTGCGAATCTGTAAAAGCGGGTATCAGGGGCTGCAAAGGCACCTCACTGAGTACCGGTCTATGCCGTCTGTCTCTGTCTTTATCCTTACATTTTTTTGGAAGATCGGTAGTCGGATGGCTTATTGAAGGCATTTTGGAAACGGAGAGTGAAAGAATTTAGAGACAAAGATAGCCCGACGACGAATAGTTCGGGCATTAAACAGGGAACAAAACCTACAGCGAGGAATGTCGTGGTCAGTGCCTAAACAGGTGACACAGTAAGAGTGCAAATCTCTGTGAGGTATTTGCTTTCCACAGGCATGACAATTAACTTTTTCTGACATTGGTTAGTGCAAGAAAAAAGGATCCCTAACAGGGTACTTAACTTTAGAAGACTTCAGGTTTGAAACTTGAAAAATGAAAATTTCAGGTAGCGGCAGACCGGCACTTGCGAACAACTACTGCTTCGGGCTCCCGTACAGCAAGAAAAGCTGATGTAATGGCATCGGCTGCATGCTTTATACCCCTGACATCATGGAAGAGGCGACAGCATCCGACGCAGAAATCCCAAGACTCTGGTATTCGGGCCGACTGAGGGCTACCTGCAGGCAGATAACCTGAGTGTGATGACTACAACAGTGAAACACGAAGAACATCCATAACATCTGAAGAGTCCACTGACAAGCTGCTCATCTACCAACATGTTCAGATAAAGGGACATCTGATGACAGCTAAACAGTGTACTTGCATAATCTGCACATCCTTCATGATGCCTCAGTAAAGGGAGGTCAGAATATTTAGATGTTTCTGTTTTGCAGTGGTTTCTCTGGTTTGGACATTTGTGCCTCTGTTTGGAAATCTACTTGATCAATTGTATGACCCTTACTTGGTAATGACCCACAGGTAAAGATACATTAGCCATTTATAAGAGGAGTGTTTCAGAGCATGGACAGACTCTCCACTTATGCTATTCTGATGAATGCGAACCAGGATGAAACTAGTACAAGGGTTACTGAAGTCTGTCTTATTAGTGTGCATGTATTATTAAAAAGCTGTGCATTACTGTGCATCCAACAGCAGGAACAATGAAACATGAACCTTTAGTTAAAAAAGTGCCTATTTCTTGTGTTGCTTTGACAAAGGAAGGCTTACAAATACTGTACAGATGTTTCTGTTTTGCCAGTCTCTCTCTAGTTGAGTCCTAGTTGGGTATCTGCTGTAGGGTTTTATTGCTCTTTTGGAGTAAGGAGGCTTACTGGAAACCTGATGCAGTATATGAAGTTTGGTGAAACGGGGACTATATATATAATGTGTGGGTAAACCTGACAGTTCTCCTGTACACTCACTCAAAAATGGGCAGCAATTCCATTTGCACTGATTTAGCCCATTTCCAACTTGTTAGCACTGATTAATCATGCATACACACACACAAAAGCAAAATATTCAATGTACACTTTGCTAATCATATGAATTCAGCAGTTAGCCACCACAACAGATGTCCTCTTATTCCCCCTGAAAAAATCTGGTTCTAGTTCTCTAAAAGTAACTTATCATAATCTTCATGTACATCCTCTACTGGCTTTGAAGGCAAGGTTTTGCAATTTACAACACATTCAGACTAGTCTACAATAGACACTATTTGAAATTTGTACAGAATAAGGGAAATATTCAATACAAAGTACAATATTTTGCAGACATGATACTGCAGTGCTTTAAAAACTTTACATAGCTATATTTCCAGTCGCCATCAGAGCACTTACCTCTTCTTCTGCCACACCAAACTTGCGCAACAGCTGTTTTGCATTCTTCAGGGACAGTCGCCGAAGGTCTGCATCTGTTCCAGTCACAGTCTTTTTTACAGGCTGAGGCTCTTTATCATCCTAGTAACAATCAAGAAATAGTAAACATTTTGCTGCTGAGACTTCTTTATAGTTTACATTCTACCCATTCATTTCTGCCCCATACTCTTAAGCCCAAACATCAACAGGAATTCAAGTAATTTTATAAGGTAGACCCCAAATATCCCAAGTGTCTTTTCCTGTTATTAGCTTAGAAATTAAGGCAGACAAACTATTAGTGTCAAATCTCCCATGTCACACACTGTGAAATGTTCTCTTCTCAATACAGATCCTTATGCTGGCTTGTATGAGTACACTTAGTAACATATTTCCTTTAAGGCAGTCTCTCTGTACTATTTTCTATAGAAATGACCTCTGGCTACAAGGAAACTGCTCCATATATCAAAAAAAGAAGTTATGTACTTACCATAACGTTCCATGTGAGTTGTTCATCTTGCTTTCATTCTTACACATAGGTTTGGATCTGATCCATTGGCTCCGAGTCGGCCGTTTTACTAGCTGAAGAGTAGCTGGTGGCCAGGACCCTAACCCATGATGCTGTCTGTAATACCTCTGATCTAGTTTGCTGAACCCAGCATGAACTGGTATAACTCAATAAATACTCCAACCGGAGTAAGAAGTCCCAGAACAAGACCACCAGACCCCAAGTCTACTCGTTCTTCGAGACCCCGGAGGGGGAAGGTGGGTAGGAATGTAAGAATGAAGGCGAGATGAACATCTCACATGGAACGTTATGATAAGTACATAACTTCTTTATGTGAAGTTGTTCAATCTCGCCGTTCATTCTTACACATGGGTAGTGTCCCAAGCACCCTAATCCTGGGTGGCTCAAGGGAGTATATTCCTGAGGACAGTGTAAACAAAGGAAGCCCTGTCCATGGAGGCCCCGTTCACTTTGTAATGAGTGATAATGGTATGCAGCTTAGATCAAGTGGCAGCTGCACATATAGTATCCAAAGGCAATCGAGCCGCATAAGCAAAAAAAAGTGGAAACAGCCCTAGTGGAGTTCGCCTTCACACCATGCTCTAATGTTTGGTTCGCTGAAGAGTATATAAGTTTAATGCAGTCAGTTCAGTTAACCATTTGGAAAGGGTAAATTTAGAGACTGGTAATCCTTTCTTAGTGTCAGCATGAGATACAGAGAGTTGGTCAGATCTTCTGTATTCCTTTGTCCTGTCCAAATAGAATCTCAATTCTCTGTGGACATCAAGTATATGCAACATGTACTCCAACTTACTAGAATGATTACTGAAAAAGGTTGGAAGTTTGATAGTTTGATTCAGGTTAAACTCTGAACACACCTCTTGCAGGAATGAAGGATTAGTTCTCAGTGATAGTCTGTCGGGATGGAACACCAAATATGGGGGTTTGATAGAAAGGACTTGAAGCTCAGACACCCTACGTGCTGAGGTGATGGCCACCAAGAGAATAGTTTTCCAAGAACAAAACTTCAACTGGCAGGATGATGCAGGCTCAAAGGGGAGAAGAATAATACGTGACAACACAACATTTAGATTCCATGGAGTAAAGGGTTGTCTAATAGGCAGCCTAAGATGAATGGTACCCTTCAGGAAGGCCCTACATAATCTGTGAGATATCAAATCTGAACCTTCAGCTCCGAGGTGAAAATTCGAAATTGCAGCCAACTGAACTCTAATAGTGGCAGCTGCAGCACCATCATGAAAAAGCTTAGATAGGAATTCCAGGATACTAGTAATTGGGGCAACATAAGGATCAATGTTATATTCGGAGGCCCAAAAAGCAAATCACTTCCATTTACTAGCATACAACTTTCTGGTGGACGCCTTATGCGAAGATGCAAGAATGTGCTGTACCTCAGAAGAAAAACCGTGTGACCTGGCTAGGTTGGGAATCGGAGCAGCCAAGCTGTCAGTCTGAGGGAATGAAGAGAGGGATGGGAGGGCCCATGACGAATGTGTCAGCAGGTCTGGAACTGGGTCCAGAATCCAAGGTTCCCCTAGTTGATAGAGCCGGAGGAAGGGGAACCAAATCTGACGACGCCATAAAGGGGTTATTAAGATTACAATCCTTCCCAGGCTTTTGGCTTTCTGCAAGAATTTTGGAATCAGGGGTATAGGTGGGAAGGCATACAGGAGTCCCGGGGGCCAATTGTGTACGAGCGAGTCCCTTGGGCTGTCCACCGGAGAGGGATTCAAGGCAAAGTAGCTTCTGCATTTGGCATTCATGGGGGATTCAAACAGGTCGTAGCAAGGCTGGCCCCATCTGCGGAAAATCATCTCTGCATCTTTGTCTTTGAGAGACCATTCGTGCGGTAACAAAATGGCTCTGCTCAGTTTGTCCGCTATCCCATTGGATTTCCCCAGGATATGCTTTGCTATCAGAAAGTGCCCCGTGGATACTGCTCACTGCCAAATTCTCAAGGCCTCTCGACACAGAGGGTAAGACATGGTTCCCCCTTGCTTGTTGATGTACCAGACCACAGACATGTCGTCTGTCTGTATCGCAATCGTCCCTAAAGGCAGAGAGACGTGGAAGTGCTGCAACGTCACAAGCACCGCTCTCAGCTCCAGAACACTGATATGCAACTGTGACTCTGTCTCTGACCAGGTGCCTTGGGCTGTTGTTCCCTGAAAAAGCCCCCCCCCCATCAGAGAAGCGTCTGTGGTCACCATGGCCGACGGCAAGGGAGAAACAAATGGTCAACCCACTTTAACTTGTTGGCTGGTCAACCACCAGCGAAGATCCTTCTTGCAAGAGTCCGTAATCATGAATAAGAATGACATCGGAAGTTGTTGGTACGACCACTGGGTGAAGAGTAACCATTTAAAAATCCTCATGTGCATACGTCTATGAGTGTAGCTGCCATGGTACCTAGAACCTTCAGTATTTGATGGGCCGATACTTTCCTTCTCTGCAAAATATCCAAGACCTGGTTTCGGAGAGCAGTTATTCTGTTCAGGGGCAATTTTACTGTGGCGGTGGTGGTGTCTAGTTCTGCTCCGATAAAGGATATACGCTGCGATGGCGACAACGTAGACATTTTGAAATTGATAGTGATACCTGAGAGTAGAGATTGACAGTGTGATCCCTGGACAGAATTAGTTGATGCCTGGAGGTGGCGGTAAAAAGCCCACTCTGAGGAATGAGAGAAAATACTGAAGCGTAACCATCCAGAACTTCTCCTTCTTTACAAATGTGTTGAGTCTGCTGAGATCCAACATCAGCCTCCAGTTCCCTGTCTTCTTTGGAACTAAAAAAGAATCTGGAGTAAGTTACGGATCCTATCTGGTCTGCTGGGACTGGCTGGATGACTCTTTTTTTCCTGCAGCTTCTGGCTGCTTGATCCCTGAGACTGGGTGGAACATCTTGGATTTTCTTCCCCAGAGGTGGGTTTTCTAAGAATGGAATGATGTAATCTCTGGTAACGATGCTTTGTACCCAAGAATCTGTTGTAATTCCTAGGCAGGCAACCGGATACAAAGCCAAGCGACCGCCGACTGCCTCCAGAGTAGTACAGTCGGGCCTCCTTTCAGGAGCGCTGATAGGGCTTACCAAGGAACTGATCCCTGTCGCCCTGGTTCTGCGGACCCCTGTGCCGCCGGGGTGGCATCTTCCAATATTAACCCCTCCTCTGCCCCTTGGAGGGGGGTTCACCACGTGTGTTCTGGAAAGCTCCTTGGGACTTTCAGAACCACATTTTTCCACCTTTCTGCCCTTTGTGGTATGGTCTGGTAAAGGTGGAAAAAAACGACACCTACGGCAGATACAGTCTTTCCCTCTTGCTCACACCTAGCGAGAGTCTCCCTGACTTTGGGCCCAAAAAGAGAAGAGCCATCGAATGGGGTGTTGACAATGGAAGACTTGAAGGCTTCCGCAAAGGAGCATAAGTGCATCCAGGACTGTCTCCGAAGAGCTATCACTGAACACGCTGCCCGACTCGAACCATCGGCTGCATAGGAAATGAGCCGCATGGACGAGTTCACTATAGAATTAAGGGTATTAAGCTGGGCTGTCACCTTCTCAGAGACAGCTCCATCTGTACTACCCTGCAGAGTATCTCCGAGCTCTTTTAGGAGATCTCTTTGTAGACGGGTAAAATGAGTCAAGTAGTTAAGTGATCGCATAGCAAAGGTCGCAGAACTAAAAATGCATTTCCCATATCTGTCCATAATCCTGGAATCCCTGTTAGGAGGACAAACAGTACAAGAGGTTTCAGACATCTCTTTCTTGGTGGCCGCTGCCACCACCATGGCATCAACCGGAATTCCCTTAGTGAGGAACATCTTGTCTTGGGGGGAGGTGATAAACTTGTTGGGCCTCCGAGGGACTGGTTCCATAGTATCAGGAGACTCCCATGCCCTTCGAGCAACCAACTCTATTAGCTCGTCGAAGGGTGGATTCACCCAGGAGGTGGAAGGTTGAGACCCAAAGGCCTTCACGAGCACCGACTCATCCTCAGTAGGGCTAACGAACTCCCAGTCACCCCTCTGCTTAAAGACTTCCAGGATATCGGCAAAGGAGATATCCTTTGAGGGGGACCGTGAGGACCCTTCCGATTCCTCTAAGTCAGTGTCTGATGTCAAAAACTCCTGCGGGGAATCTAAATGCCTCCTATTACAAAGTCTCTTCCTGGGAACCTCATCAGTGGGAGCTTCTGGTGAGGTCTCAGTAGAGCAAGGGTCACCCGATGGGGTTATCTGAGGCTCCGGGTCTCGACGCTTCACAGGGACCTGTGATGTAGAGGCAGAAAGTGGCACTTTAGGGGAAGAGGAGGGACCTGACGAAGTGTGTGTCTTGGATGACATAACCCTCCTCATAGCATTGAAGGCACCACTGCTCCGACCCGAGGAAGCTGCTGGTTCCGTAGAAGACAGCAACTTCCCCGGTGCCAAGACAGTGGGCTCCGAACCAGAGGATGGAGCTGAGCTCATCCACGCCGAAGCCTTAAGAGGAAGGGTCAAAACCGATGCATCGGTTCGACTCTCTTCCCCCGGAACAGACCAGAGAGTGTCAGCTCCCAGACTCTTCCAATGGAACTGAAGAAGTCAGTATGGAGCTGATGGCACTGGAACAGGCCTTGGCTCCAAAGGCTCCACAATCATCATATCCTCCTCCCCCGGCTCTGAAGGCTCAGCTTGGCTCAGAGGAGGAGTAGTCACAGCAGGTGGGATGGTCTTAGGCCCTGAAACAGGTTGGGTCGAGGCCGATAACAATTTAGCTAGTGCCGGGTTCTCGAGAAGCCTCTGCATCACCCGGACCACATCCACATCAAAGAGGGTCCTCAAAGAACGAGTCGAAGGAACCAAAGACGCCACAGATTGAAGGATAGGCAACCTCAAGATTTTGGAGACCGGCTCCAAGACTGGCTCTGAAAAACTGGCTCAGTACACGGCTCCATAGACTGCGGAGCCAGTGACCGCACCTTCATGGTAAGGCTTGGAGCTGATGACTTGGGCTCTGAGGAAGCCTTAGAAGACTTCGACCCCTTCAATGACTTGGAAGTCTGGTCAGCCTTGTCCAAGGACTCCTGAAAATCTGGCTTCAATAAGCCTCTATCCACCAACTTCCTTCGTCTCTCAAGCAAAACCCTGCTACTGAAGGAATGGCAGATAGAGCAATCCTCCTGGAAGTGAACAGGCCCCAAACAATAAACTCAATTCACATGGGCGTCCATGATGGACATCTTCTGCCCGCATTTTGGGCACTTTTTAAAACCAGATTTTTGTTTCTCCTTATGGTCAGACATATTAGGAACAACCACAGTAAACACTAATGAAGAGAAGATTACTGAATAACCAATCACAAAACACTGCAAACTCTAACTACTAGAACAATTCTAAGTTGTCAGATCCTGAACAACTGTCAAGCTAATCACACTCAAAGATAGAAAATATATATATATATCAAATTTCCAAAATCGAAGCACACTACCTATCAAATAACAATAAGCTAAGCACACTAATATATATAGTAAACGGGATAGGGATTAAAACTAAAGTACGGACAAAGGCCTAAGAGCAACCGCTCTGAAAAGGACGAAACTCGTCAAACGTCTAATAAAGAAAAAACAAGTAAAGGCTAACTAGCCCAATAAGCAGCAACTGTAAAAATTAGTAATATTATTCAACTATAAGCAGAATATTTATCAAAAAGAGTAAAATATTTAACAAACTGGCCTGAGCTCTCCAACAACCTCCGATCTGTTGCAGCGGCAAACTAGATCTGAGGTAGGACAGAGAGCATCATGGGATAGGGTCCTGGCCTCGAGCTACTCTGAGATCTTCAGCTAGTAAAATGGCTGACTCGGAGCAGATGGATCGGCTCCGAACCCATGTGTAAGAATGAACGGCGAGACTGAACAACTTCACATTTATAAATCATGCTTTACAATGCATCTTGTTGAAATCAAAGGAAATTCACATTCTGCATACTGGGTTATGCCCAGTAACAAAGTCTTGGCGTGAAACTTACAACTATCTGTATTTTATTTATATATTTATTTTTGCTGCAATACTTTATGGCTCCCAGAATGACCACTGAGCCATTTCTGACCCAGTCTGGACTCTTCTGATTTCATGACTTGCCTAATGTAATGGGTAATGGGACAAGAGAGTGAGGGAGTCATACAGCTGTCATATGAAGCGATTTGGGAATTTTCAAGATTCCCCATGGCAGCCAGCATAGATCCTGATGACAAATTTTGCAGTGCTAGCCTATTTGGTGCATACTTTCATATACCACACCCTGGTTACAGTGCTACACACTATATGACACATCTAGAAGGATGCATACTGACTGTCCTGCTGCTGCAGCTTCACCTTAGCTTTTGCTGATGTGTGTTCAAACAATGGGTCTAGTTACCACTCTGTTCCTGGTATAGATCAGCTAATGCTGAATGCTCGTTTTAATCTCTTATGGTAAGCTCTTTTGGTGTCCAGACTCACCAGTCAAACGTAGGTCACCAGGGCGACAAACAGAGTTCCAGCTCTCTATCTCTGCACAAGAAAAGCAATTCCGATATCCAACATGTATTTTCTTGATCTTCAATACACTTTGACCTCTTTGGCATTAGAGTTCACTATACACTCATGCCACATTTATTTACAGCTTCTCTTTGGTTTCCTAACTTTAACACCATAAGTTTTTGCTGTGCCTCCTCACTAAAGGGCAGTTCTGACTGACTATCAATTTACTTAACAAACTTAAGTCAGCTGCTGAGCTCTAATTCCACTGGCCTTCTAACCTGGGTCATTTTAAGCCAAGTGTCTCCTTCATTCTGTCTGTTTAGTGCAATTCTTCAATTAACCTTTGTGCCCTTTGTCATGTATGCCATCTGCAACTGTATTCACTTCATTTTTCTTTTACAAATACTATTTACATCTTACATTTTTATGTTCTATTTTAACATTCTTTTTTGTTGCTCAGCTAGATCTAGTACACTGTTTATTCCTCAAAATATTTTATACCTTGTAGTAAACATTTTTATATTACCTATCTTGTTTAGCTTTTTGTCTAGTCAATAATTATCTATCTGAATTTAGTACTTAACTAACCTACTGTGTTTTTGCCAATGTTCTACCTACATATTTATACTTTATCTCCTCTCCCCTCACAAATCCCTGCATTCACAAGACTTATATGATGGCTCTTCTATGTTCACCTATTTGGGCCATTCATTCCTTTGGAGACGAGCCAGGAATTATTAGAGCTAGATAAGCATCCTATAACCCATTCATTCCTGGCCCAGTCATTTGGGTCACAGTAAGGCTACCATCCTTCGGCAACATATGTCCGTCCAGGTTTACTTATTTCTACTTTAAGGCTGGTCTTCTCTGATCACTGATATGATTTACTGTTTGAAATGTAATTACTCAACTATCTACTTTTTACATATATTTGACATATTACTTATTTCATTTGTTCTGTACATCTTCACTTACTGATCTGTTATATGTACCACTTATTTTCTCATTGATCTGATATATTCACTATCCTACCTCACACATTTTTTTATTTTATTTCCATTTGTTAATCAGGTAGGTGTACTGGAACCTTTACAGGCAATAACGTGACCAAGAGGCAAGAACAACAGTTAAAAAAAAAACCCACAATGGAACAAAAAGGCAACTTACTAACTTCCTGTGTCTGATTATCTTCATTGTCCTGTTAGCTTTGACATAACTGCAAGTCTATTATTAATGTTTGTCTCAGCTTATGAGTTTTTACTGCTTATTACTTTATGACAGGGACCTCTCATTGGTATTTACCTCCTCTGTACTCCCAAGATTACCTAAAAATGTGTTTAGCACCTCCAAAGCTTGACAAAACAGAGATCACTGATTCCATATGTTCAAGGGGATTCCTAAGCAGTAATCAGTAGGGTTAGGGAGGAATGGCTGGTGCTTTTGACTTTATATGGTTAATCATTTTTCTATTTACCACAAAGAGATCTCCTAAAAGAAACTGTACTTGTCACTGCAGCCAACCAAAAAGGTAATCTCTTACAGGTGGTTCATGGACTGTGTACCCAACCCTGTACTGCCACTCAGAAGGCTTTCTCAGTGGAACACTGAATTAGCTGCTTGAACTTCACAAAGACGTTTGCATTAATCAAATCAGGTATATCCCCAATGCACTTACCAGGATGGACAGAGATTTCTGTCTTAAGAGGGCAGGATGAGTCTACCCTGCTAGATTACTTTGACTTCATTTCCTTGGTATCATGTGGGGACTTGATATTTATCCTACCAGACCAGTTACATCCTCTGTATTATCTAGAGACAGTGAGACCCATCCAGTACCAAATTTATATTTCCTCTCATAAAATTTTACTTGTAACACCAGTGACCTAAACAAAGTTTGGATCCTTGGTGGAGGGGAA
The DNA here is from genome assembly GCF_019279795.1 of Protopterus annectens. NCBI lineage: Eukaryota > Metazoa > Chordata > Ceratodontiformes > Protopteridae > Protopterus > Protopterus annectens. The sequence goes on from NC_056749.1 coordinate 265,548,672, forward strand.
GGGGTTGGCATAATGTCTATGGGGGATGAGGTTGGCATAATTGGTTAAGGTCTTTACTTTGGAGAAACAAGGTCAGGGAATTAGTCTGACATCTGTTTATTGGCTAGGCTTGTAATAGTCTGCAGATGTATGGCCTAGTATTTGCCTATAAACCTATGATATTAACAATTATAACTCTAGTGTAACATCCAACATTCATAAGTAAGGTTCCTGATAAGGTGCTGTACATACAGTTTGATTCCCACCTTAAGGAAACTAATATCTGTCATGGATTACTATCACTTATTCAAGGACAGCAATGTATAATACAGCAATCCTAAAGTCGTGAGACAAACTTGAAACCCTGTATGCCTAAAAACATAAAAAATACCAAATATCAAAACTCCCTACCACTGCACACACAGGAACAGTAACTAACGTGTCGGGGGGGGGGGGTAATATCTCCACGAGTTCGATTATCATAAATCTCAGTCATATACAATATTCCATCCACTGAATTTGGGATTGCTGGATATGACATTGTGCTCCTCAAGAAAGTGACAGTCAGTCACCTGTGGTCCATTTCTGCATGAATTTTGGACTTGGCATAGTACCAGGACAGCACCTGCCAAGATATTTAATTATCTAATATCACAAGACCAAAGCAACTACTCTGTTCTAGTGCTCCTTGATCATTCACTACCTCTGACAAGGTTAATCACATGATATTAATGATGCATATATATCAGTAGGGTGGTCACTGGTATGGTTTGCTTCAACCTCTGGCTGATCAGAGACGGTGGCTCTGGGAATAAACTTTAAACCGTCCTACCCCCCCTTTAATGTGGTGTTCCACAAGGTGCCATTTTGGTTCCTGTGTTATTCATGATGCCCATAGCAAAACTCAGAAGAAAGCAAGGTCTATGCTGCCACTGCCACACTAACACACAGCTATAGCTTCTATTTCCTTAGAATACAGTCAAGTATTTCTTCACAGATTTTTCTAAACTGTATCCATCAACTGATATGCAACCAATCCAAAAGAAAAGAATACAAAAAAAGAAAGAGAGAGAAGTGAGCCTAAGTTAACCACCCTTCAAGAAGGACCTGGTGAAAGTGAATACTTCTTTCAGAATAATCCAGCTGTATTAAATATTCAAAGTGTACTTAGGATATAGCAGGTATTAGATATTCATTTATCTAAGGATGACATCTGGAGGCTACCCATTCCTTTCAGTAGTCTACTTGGGAATTTCTCAATCTCAAATAGCCTTCAAAAAATGTGGTGAAGCTCTCCCTCTAATAGGAGTAGCATGGAATGGAAATGGAACTTTTTTTTTTGGTTACCAAAAAAACTCAAAGCAAATGTGTTCATTGATAACTTGTCTAAGTTCTCCCATGTGAAGGGCTCAATACAAAATACACTGGACTCCAGGCATTGGGACCGGACTAAAATGCTGCCAAAAGCATCTTAACCCTTGGAAGAAACGGCTTCAACAATGTACAGCATCAGAAAATTGTGGTATCAATCTGCAATTTCCATATGATTAAATTCTCAGCAATAAGAACACCCTATGACGCATTCCAGCTAAACAGGACAAAAAAAGTGTGGTCAATGTCAGCCAAAGAATCTCTAAAAAATACAACCTAGAGGTCCATCCTGGAGCTACTAGGACCAAGGACCTAAATTCCTGTGTTACAGTAACTCCAATGAAGACTTCAGATTTCCTCAAATGGTCAATGGAACCAAAATGAAAACTGCCTATAGTAACAGACAGGTCATTCATCTCTTGCTTCAAGCTAAGGCTAAGTGCACATCAACAGCTTGCAATCCTACCACATGCTGCTCCAACACTTTCTTCTGCGCCTAAAGATAATCACAAATTGAAAAATATATTTTTCTTCATACTGTCTGCTGGCCATCAACTTCTCTGATATCACTCAGTCCCATCCTACCCAGCTATTAAAAAGCCAATCAAAGGAACTGTGATTCCAGCAGCCATTTGTTTTTTTTTCTTTTTAGCCTCATTTATCCCTTACGCATGCCTGTCACACCCAGGGATTATAATTTAATGGACCTTGCAATTAATTTTCATGTTTCCGCATGCAATGAAATCATTGCCCTGGCTTCTCGCAGACAGCACTTCCATGTGTTCTCATCTCTCCATAGGGGATTCTCAACTCATTACAGATGAGTGATGCATTAAGGTGTTTCTGCAGTTGCAGCCTACCAACATCTCTTGAAATCAAATATTGCTTGTTCGTATCTCCATTAATTACTCCCAAAACCATGCTACATATAAAGTATAAAAAGATTTTGTTTTACAGCTTACACAATGCCAAACACAACTATATTGATATTTGGTGTCTGTCAAGTGCAGGTAATAATATATTAATTTTTGTTCATAGGTAGGTACTACGCTATCAGCCCTAGGGCCCATACAAGCCTAGCCAAAAAATGTACCCTGGCTTTCGCCACCCAAGAGAATTATTTTCCTGTGCCCCTGTCGAGCAGAGCCACAGAAGTGATCCCCGGGTGAATTTCCCATCCAATCATCAAGATTTTTCTTGAAGAGTGCTAATGAGGAGCTCTGTTTGACATAGATAGGTAGTCTGTTCCAGAGTATGGGAAGTCTCTGGGACAGGAATCTATCCCTCCAGCATGTTCTGTTTATTGTGGTGACAAGGTTTAGGTCCCTAGAGTGTGTAGCTCAGAGGGATTGGGATTTCTTTAAGTGGAGCATGTCCAACAGCTCTGGGTTTGACATAGCTTTGTATGTTAGGCAGAGATCGCCCCTGAGTAGGCGATATGCGTTGGAGTAAAGCTGTAGTTTTTTGAGACGGTCTGCATAGGGCATCAGTTTGAGGCCAGTGATCCTCTTTGTGAGGTATTTCTGTGTTCATGTAATATTTATTTATATTGTCATATATTTAATGTTTTTCTAAATATCTTGACAACCAAGTGTCAATGAAAGAACCGAGTAGTCTCATACAAAAGCTCTCAGCTGGATAAACAAAATGATGCTGACAGCATATGTGTAATTTGAGTATTCTCTGCGATATTGTAAGTTGTTTACAAAATATTACAAGCTTAATATTTACTGTGTTTACTGTGACTTTTATAAAATCCAGTTTAAGACCTACAATCTAAAGAATACAGTCACTATAAAAATAGTCTGTGCTGAATAGTTTGCCATTTACACTTCTTTAGTATCTCCTACAGTTCCAGAGACATGAACATTTGAAATATGAGGACACAATTTGATTCTATCAAAAAGCGTAGGATATGCCCATTGGAAGGTAGAGTGGAAACTTCCAAAGCTACAATCGGGGGAATGAGTTAACATTGAGCATCTGCCTGGACATTACTCCCTCTGACCGTCCCCCTGAAGAATTCTTTCTTTTCCCATGCCAACCTCTACAGTAACCCAAAGCTGTTAGTTAAACTCGTCACCTGGGCTGCAGGTAGGGCTTTATCCCTCTTCACCAGCACAACTGGCTAGCAAACCTAGGTAGTGCTGAAGCCTTTGGGCTTTCAATTATCCTCCAACCAACTCAAGTCTCCTGCTATGTTAACCAAGACCTTGTTAACTAAGCAAGTAATTCCAGAAACACATGGTCCTCTCAACCCAGTCTCTAAACACGGCATTTGATGCACTTACTGAAAAATGTATTCTTTACTTGACCATCTCTCAACAATAGAACCTAAGGGCCATTTCCACTTTCTTTTAATTTCTAATAATTCTTATACCTGTCTTTTACACAGCTTTGCCACATACATACATTTTATACACACACACACACACACACACACACACACACACACACACACACGCACTGCATAAATGTAAATCTGTTTTATGCAATTTGCATTTTATTCATTTAAGATTAATACTCTTATCCCTGATGACAATATAAAGTAGGATATTAACTGCCATGTACATCCACCAGCTACACTTGTTCTCCATAACATGCATGAATTATGCATCTGTTGATATAATTCCTGTCTACTTGGTCAATGCATTTGTACACTACTTCTTGCACTTATATCCAAAATACAGACCATACTGATCTGGAGATCTTCTGTTTACTTGTCCTTAGTCACTGATTAACATACAAACCCATCATTAACTGCTACATGGAAAGAAAGGAAGAAATATAAAAATGCCTGTAATGACTCACCTTCTGTTGTGTCGGCTTGTTTGGAATTTTCACATAAGAAAATCCTTCTCCACAGCCTGTGGGGTCTGCCACCCCAGTTACCTCCAGCAGGCACTTTCCCTTCATTGCTGCAATAAATGCTCGTGTTGTATTCCATGGAGCTGTCCTCACCTGAAGAAAGAAATGAACAACAGAGTCAGTCTGGAAAAGAGTAATGGAAGTTTACACTGGTACTTTACCTTACTTAATGGTATGGTATGGTATGGTCTGGCATCAATAGCATATAAAAGTTACTCACCTCATCATCTATCTTCATTTGAAAATCCTCTTCATTCTCTTCTTCAGGTGCAAAAAAGGACTTCTCACCGTATCCTGCATCCTGTGTAAGAAAAGTGTGAGAAATTACCAATACATTTTATTTTCTTGACCTACCAGGCAAAATTGATGGAAATCAGAATTCAGCATTTCTATTCACAAAACTAAGTAACACTACAGTGTGTGCATACTTTACTAACAGGTAAAAAATAGCCTCAAATACTTACTGGAAAGAATGTTACCACAGAGCAGCCCAGTTGATAAAGTGTTACCCAAATCAGATATTCTCTGCATAGGCTCTTCTCCTTTCTACCTACATCCCCATGTTCCCAGATTATTCTGAGTCCACTGAAATAATCCAATCAACCAGAGCCATACTCCATTATGATGGAAAGAAATTACTTCTACCCAAGTTTTTTAGTCCCTCTAATCCAAAAACTTAAGTAAGAGACCCCATGTATGGAGAGAAGTGTTAAGATGGTATAAGTGAACAGGAGAAGGACCCCCTGCACATTTTGTCAGGCACACTGCAAAAATACATGACTGTTTCTATTATGTCCCCTGTAGTCCTCAAAAAAGAACAAATCCATTGCTTGTAGTCACCAGCTATAAGGTATGTATAAAACAGCCTTGTTACACAAATACAGTATGAAACACTGGACATATAATTGTTACAAGTACATCTTTGGTATAAATTTATTATCTTTGAATTACAGTTGCAAAATATAGTATCCATGTAAAAAAACAATGAGAAATGGGACATATAAACAAGTTATACATTCCACAAAACAGATAAATTACTCCTCCTCCTCATAATTATTTTAGGCAGTTACTTCCAAGGTTCTCACACCTTTCCGTCAGACAACTGGCGAGCATTACAAAAACCTTGTTCCTTTAAATCTAACACAGTGCAAAGGGAAGCCTACTGCATTTTATGTCAGCAGAGGAGACCAGGACTCAGATTTTTCCCCTTAAAATGAATACTTACATACCCTACTAGGAAAAAGAATACTTAAAATACTGCACTATGAACATAATGCATGTTAGACCAATTCAGACAAGTGCAAAACCTGTACAAAATGAATTGAACATCCTTAAAACGCGTTTCACCTTATATATGCACTAAGTGTTAAATGCAACAAAGTATTGTCATATAGAACTTACTTACCATTTTCCGTAATGCAAAAAAGTACAACATATCTGGAATGTGTGTGCTATTTAGTCTGCAAACATACTGTATTTCCATTATCAGTACAAACACTAGCCTTCAGAGTCTTGAGCTTTTATGAATATCCACTGAGCATTATGGTACTCAAGAATACACATAGCTTCCTAAACAGAGGTGATTCCAACAGGTCCATAAATTCCAGAGAAGAAATAGTAGCAAGAAAAACTACTTTATTCCTACAGAGAACTGTTTGTAATTATACCTGCAATATAAAAGGCTCACTAGTAAGAATTCTGTGGAATTTCACAACAGACAAAATGCTCTGGACCACTCTGAAAATACATGAAAAACAGTAGCATCTTTTAATGATGCCACTGTATGATCTCAAAATACTTCCCCTGTTAGGCTATGCCAACAATCAAGTAGAATATTAGGGCAATTTTGTTTGGACCCTTGATAAGTAAAGATCCCTACCCAAGAGCTAGGTCACTCATGCATTCCTTTTAGTACACAATAGATATAGGTAAATTTAGCAGAAGAAAACTGATCAAAATACTGAACAACAAAAGAATGAAAACACCACAAGACAAAAACTGTACACTTGACAGTGACTGAACAAATAGTGGTTTTACCAACACTTTGACTGCATTCTTATCCATATCCCCCACCAATGCAGAAGGCTGTGCCCCTACTTAGAAAAGCCAATGCTGAAGTCACCAAACCTCAATGAGAAGTATCAACACCAAAAAGCTAATATTTTGGTCAAAGTACAGTTCAGCCAATTAGTATCAACCTAAAAGTCTCTGGTAAATAAGTTTTCAATCAGATAGCTGTTTCCTGAATGAAAGTAGGGTGGAGTTATTCATTTTTTGCCAATTTGAAGTGAATGAGGAGATGATACTACATTACACCATGGGGTGTAAAGATACAACGATGTACATGTGGTGGGTCAAAGGTCTTTGTCCCACCACAAAGAAATTTACCGTTGTTGGTAAAGTTTTTTCAAATCATTTTGAGTACTGCAAGTTAGTCTTTTTTTATTTTTAATAACCTTTACTGAATTAACATGTGTGACACAAGCAATTTTACATTTATATAAAAGTAACCAAACTGTCTTAAGTTCACGTTTACAAACATTATACTTCACATATATTGCCAAACATCATACAACCTAAGCAACATTACATAAATTATACAATCCCTGCCTTTTTTTTTGTTCAAACAAGAAATATCTTTATAAAACCATCACTTATGACATAGGCAATCATACATTTATATAAATGAAAATAAACCACACAACAATACTAGTAGCAAGCATTTTACATCACAAACCATACTGACACACTCCCAGTTCCAAATAATATACATCACTTACAATCTACACAACAGTTTTCAGTAAACATTACATAGCTCATTTAAGTCCTGCCATCTTTTAAACCTCATTCTTCCCCATATGTATTGTTCCTACAATTCCCATTTTTTCTATGTAGTTCTCCCTACCTTTTTCTAAAGATCTCAATTCCAGTTGTTTTATCTCTGTTACTATATTCACTACTTCTAGCATAGTGGTTTAGATTTTGATTTACATTTTCTAGTAATTGCTTTTTTGGCAGCCACCATAATTAGAGACAGCAAGGCTTTACCATGTTTAGGCAATTTCAATTTTTGTATCATAGCTCAGAAAAGTCATCTCCCTTGGCACACCAATCTTCCCACCCTCTCCAACAGTGTATCTAGCAGGGAATCCTTAAAGTCTTCCAACTCACCGCACTCCTAGAAAATATGTTCCCAACTACCTCTTTCTTCTCTGTCAGACCTCCACAGTTGCTGTCTACCTGAGAAAAAAAATCTCTAGCATCTACTTGGGGTATAAAAAAACATCAAAATCTTCTAGATTTTGTTGCATATTTTAGAGACATAATAAATAAATTCTTGGCATCTTCCCAGTCTGTTATCTTTCCCCTCTCTAGTTATTTCCTCCCAATACCTTGGCTCCTTTGCCAGTTTTCTCCAATACATTCCAGTCCCCTCTCTCCTATTGTCTACATCCCTAATTGCAGTCATCCCTATCGGCGGTATTTCCTTTCTCCAATCCCATGTTGGCTTAGTTCTTAGGATAATTACTTTCTGCTACATGATATTCTGTATGATTACTGTTATTCGTCTTAAAGGCCTGGATCCAAATTACAGTCTCTCATCTTTTCTTGAGCCCCCTACCCCATTTCATCAGAATCCCTTTCCACTCCACTCTGAATTACAGTTTTCTGCTTGTGCTATGGATAGGAGCCTTAATTGTGTAGCTCTCAAATACCTATTCAAATTATTTAATCCCAACCCATCCTGTTATACTGGAAGAATCAGCTTAGCCCACTTGACTCTTGCCATCTTCCCATCCCAAAGTCCTTCAGCTCTTTATTAATTGCTATCCACAACTTCTCCGGTAGATAAAACTATGCCTAACCTGTCTACAAGACTAATGAGACTCAAAACATTTTAACTGCTTGTATCTTATTATCCATATCCATATAACAAAGTTTCCATTTTCTCAGTTTTTGTATTATCTTTTGTTTAAGTCTCTTCCCACATCTCCTTAGCTGCCACACCAGAATCATTTTTAATCTATACTCCTAAATACTTCACTGTATCATGTCTCCATAAATATGGATAGTGCTGAATCAATTCATATGTTGGTACAAAATTTAGTTTCCTTTTGTTTTAGCTTCATTAATTTTGTATCCCAAAAAGATTTGAAACTGTCTCAAAATGTTCCACAACACTTTCCGGTTTTGTCAGGTATAAAATAATATCATCTGTAAATAGAGCCAGCTTTTCCTGACTACCATACCAATTATATCCTTGAATTGCTGAGTCCCTTATTTTCTTTGCCAATGGTTCTAAATATAATGCAAATAACAAAGAGGAAAGAGGACACCCCTGTCTGATTCTTCTACTCAAGCAGAAATTATCAGAGACGACTCTGGCCGCTTTCATTTTCACCTCCGATCCTTCACATATCCTCCTAATAAACCTTATAATTTTTTTCAGGAAATGCAAATACTTCCATTGCCCTGCTCATAAAGTCCTAGCTTACTCTGTCAAATGCTTTCTCTGCATCCAGACCCACCAGTAATAATGGTATTTTCTTACATTCTGCTTCCATCTGGATCATCAATGTTCTATCAATGTTGTCAAATGTTTGCCTCCCCTCCACAAAACCACAAAGATCCATATCCATCAATTTTGGCATTAGTTTTGCCATTTTTTGCCATTATAGACATGAACACTTTATAATCATGGTTTAGTATTGAAATGGGCTTGTATGAAGCTGGATCTGAAATATCTTTGTCCTCTTTAGCTATTACAGCTACCACTACTTTCTTCCAGGATGTTGGTACTTCTCCTCCTCTTAAAATACTGTTAAACAAAACCTTACAGATCTTTATCAGTTTTCCCTCCTAGCTTCCAAACTTCTAGATGTCAGGCATACCATCTATTTACTCCTGGAGATGTTCCTGTAGATTGGTTATACATCACAATTTTTATCTCATCTCCTCCTATCCTAACAGTTAGTAATACAGCCTCATCTACCTTTATCCTTGCATATTTAATTTTTCCATAAGCATTTCCATTTTATCTTTTCTTGATTTCCATATTTCCCTGCTTTATACAGACTTTCATAGCATTTCCGAAATACTTCTAATACCTCTATAAGATCTCTTATTACCTTCCATGTTATAGGCTCCCTAAGCTTGGAGACAGCTTTCTTTCTGTTGCTTGAGTCATGCTAAAAGTTTTTTTGCTCTAGAATTATCATCAAAAAACAGTTGCTTAAAAGCAATTTTTCTAAACTTGTATATATATTATCGAGGTAATCTGCAGCTGACCTTCTTATTCTGTGAAATTCCCCCTATTCTGCAATACTTTTACATGCGTCAGTCCCTATAAATAATCCTTGATGCTTCTTAACTATAGCTCCATTTCTTTTATTTCCACCCTATTTTTAAACTCTTCCTTAATTCCACCTCACTCCATCTCATAATGGCTCCTGAATAAGTTCCACTACCCAGTCATTAAATTCCTCTCTTTTCAACAGACAGGTGGAGAAGCACCACTGCCCCATTTTTATTTCATTCCATGTTATTTTAGTTATTACTGGTGCATGATCTGAAATAATTAAATGGTGCATATCAAGACCTTCAATTAAATGCACATGTTCCTGTGAAATGCAAATTCTGTCTAGCCTAGCCTAGTGTTTATACCTTGGGGAATAATATGTAAATTCACTCCGAACTCTTGTTACTGAATTCATATCTCCCATGCCAAATATTTTCATAAATTTCTTCAAAAATATACCCTCCTTTATGTTATACTTTCCCTTCTGGGCCCCCCAGACACACCTTCACTGCTGCAAATCAAATTATAGTCCCAAGCTACAAGTACTATTCCTTGCTGAAAACTGATTTCTCTCATAATTTTCTTAAGCTTCATTATAGCAGTTTTAGGTGGAATATAAATACATGTCAGTGTAATCCTCCCTCGCCAGTAGCCCCTTAGCACTAAAAATTTGCCATTATCTTTTTTATCCTCTTCTATCACTATTGGAGCTCCACTTGCAATTAATGTAAGTACTCCTCTTTTCCTTTGGCCCATATATTCTACTGAATAACCATCCTGAAAACATTTCTTTATCAAATTCACATGTTCAGTTCTAAGTGTGTCTCCTGTAAAATAGCTTTTGCGCTTTGCATTTTTTAATACAGTTCACTGTTTTCTTTTTTGTATTTACCTGTGAGATCACCGACATTTAAAGACATTACAGAAAGCATCAATGTATTAAAAATGATTATTCCCACATTTGTGTATAACACATTTTTTTTGTATTACATGCATACATTGTCTGGTGGGTTTAACTTTTATATCGCTGTTTCTTGTCACATCCATTTCAGCCTATGTCACATCTTACAAAACCTTTTGTTTTATTGAAAGCCCTTAAACAAAAACAACAAACATACCCCCAATACCCCCTAAAACCTATTAATTTAATACTATCACACAAAACTATGTACATATTCAAATAGTGAAGCTGTACCCTCTAATAGGAAGAAATATCTCAAACTGATAGCCACTCTCACAGACTTGATTTAACCTAAAAGAAAGGTCATAAATTTGCTACATTCCCACAAGACTGATGTTGTTATTGTTTGTGAAACATGATTAAAGAACAATGACTGGAAACCAGTTCTGTGAGGGTATAAATGTTTTTACTACAACAGACATTCTAATAAAAAATCAGGTGGAGGTGTTATGATAGGGATGAAAGAAAGCTATGAGACCTACGATTATTACATGTTCAATGACAATACCAATACTATAAACTGTGTAACTTTGACAATGAAGACAATCCCAGAACATATAACAATTGTTAGAGTGTATAGACGACCAAAGTCAAGTGCAGATGACCTAGAGGAATTCATACATTTCTTGCATGAAACACAGGAGGGAAGAATAATACTAGCTGGGGACTTACATTTACTAGAAACAGACTGGAATAATATTGATTCAACAGCGTTAGCAAGGAAATTATTCACAGCGTATATTCAGGAACAACAATTGCTTCAGATTGTAAAGACAAACTACCAGGGGATGGAACATACTAGACATTGTTTCTGTTCCTAAAGAAATTACTGTAACTTCAAGTCAAGTTTTACCACCACTGATGTGCAGTGATCATGGGGTTATAAAGGTTAATTTGTTGCTAGATAATTTTGCCAAACTGAAATCTAAGCCAATGCACAGAAGGTTAATTACAGAGTATATGGAAGCAAAACAGTTACTATGTAAAACTAACTGAAGTGAGATGTTCAGTGGAAAAACTGCAGATGAAATGTAGAAAGTTTTGAAAGAGAAATTGTTGGAGTACAAAAAAAAAAAAATCAAAAAAATTTTAACATCAGGAGCTAGGCATACAACATCAGGCGGATATATTTCCATAAGAAAAAGATATATGATTAAAGTGAGAGAGAAAAATTATAAGAAATGGAAGAGAGGTCGAACTACAACTTTGAAAACTGAAATAAATGAGCTGGACAAACATATTAAGCACAGTGTGAGACAAAATCAAGAAAATTTATATGAAGATAGTGTGCATAATAGGAAACCTTTTTATACATACATAAGATGTGGAAGAAGTAAAGACACACACACTGATAAACTGTGCAAATTCCAAGCTTTATTCTCAGACACAACAGATTATAGACATATTTACAAAATCTTATGCAAAACAGTTTGGCTCCACGAAAGTGGTGATAAGTTGTCCTAGTGACATCCAGATAACTCCAGATACTGGAATCAAATTAGATTATATCGAAAAAGAACCGTTCAAACTGGATCCAAACAAAGCACAGGGAGGAGAAGGAATTAGTAACAAAAAACCTGAGAACACTTCAGCAAGAACTTACAGTATCATTATATCTATTATTCCTTAGGTCATATAAATATGGGGAGATTCCTCAAGAATGGAGACATGAGATTATTAAGCCTGTCTTTAAGGGAAAGGGGAGTAGGACTAACCCAGAGTCATATAGACCTTTAAGTCTACTTTCATGTTGTGGAAAAATAATGAAGAAGGTAATATTGGACAAGTTACTGTCAGGACTGGATAGGTTGAGACTTGAAACCATATTTCAGCATACATATGTTAAAAACAGATCTATTATCACCTGTAACATAATGCTCTATAACAATATAACAGCAGCTATGAATGAAAAAGTGTGTTGTGATGCAATTTATATAGTTTTAATTTCAGCATTTCACAGGGTCATACACAAAACTCTGATCAATAAATTAGTACAACTAGATATTGATGTACTCTTGATAAGATGGATAGCTGCATGGCTTTACAAATAGGACATGGCAAGTATCATACGGCAGCTGGACTGGTGAAATCCTTGGTTAGAGAGTCAGGGTGTCCCACAGAGCTCTGTCCTAGGCCCTTACTTGTTTAGATTGTATCCTTCACACCTAATGTTTTCATCTGAGGTGTTCTACGGTCTATATGCAGATGACCTGAAATTGGGTAAACTGATTACATGTGTTACTGATAAAGCATGTCTGCAAAATAACTTGACTAAATTGACCATTTGGGCACAGGAGAATAATATGCTGATAAATACATCAAAAACTAAGCATATGAGATTTGGGAGACATAAATTGAAAGGTGAATATTTAACACAGCATACAGTGATTGAAACTGTAGACTCATTTAAGGACCCGAGTATATCGGTAAATTGAGGTATGAGTTTTTCTAATCATGTCAACCAATTGGTTAATGATAGTTACAGAACTATAGGTTGTATAAAAAGATTTATAAAGTCTAGGAAACCAAAAATAATGAATTCATTGTTTATTAGTTACATTAGACCCAAGCTTGAGTAAGGAATAACAATATAAACCCTATAAGAAAACAAGCATGAGTAAACTGGAAAGAATACAGCAGAAATATACCAAGGGCATCCATGGATGTGAACATTTAAGCTATTATGAAAGACTAAAATATCTGAACTTGCACAGTGTCTCTTACAGATATCCAAGAGGAAATCTTATTCAAGTATATAGGGCATTTAAAGAGAACTACCTCTGGGAATGTTTGGGGTTATCAAAAAGTACTACAGAATCATCAGACAACCTATGCAGAAGATTCTATAGGAATGAGAAGTGTACTAATTGGTTCTCTGACACAGTAGTCGATGCAGGGAACAGACTATCAAATTACATTAAAGCAAGTACTAGTTTAGATATTTTTTAGAACAGCCTGGACACTTATTATGGGAACAAGTGTTTTAGTATATTGGCAAGCTAGAAGGTCATTAATGCCTGTGCTTGAAATATTTGTTTGCATGCATGTATGTATGTATGTACATGCTAAGACACATGGTGCAGCCTGTGCTTCTACTAAGTGCTAACTGGTTTTATTTTTATCTTTATAGCTCTCCAAACTGGGAAAACTCCTAGCCAGTTTCTCTTGTTTTTTTTTTCCCCAGGCTAATCACTCTCCACCAGACTGTAACCAGTCTCTCATTATCAGATCATCTCCATGGAGACATGAGAACCAGTTGTCTACTTCTCTATCAGACTGTTTCCATGGAGACATGAGGGCCAGATAGAGAGCTGCTACTAAGAATATATTTATTTGCTATGAAAAACCCTCACAATATTCAATATTCTTATTGACTTGCTTTATCTTAAAATGTGTTACTAAATCAATCTAAGGTCCTTAACCCAGTCATTCTTCCATGCAAGAATAAGAAAAAGCAGAATATTTTTTCTTTTGTCATGTTTAAAGCTTTTTCCATTTTTCCAGCCTTTTGTTGTTTGTGTTAGTATACTCCATCAGTGTTTCATTTATTTTAACCAGGTCTGTGTGCAGTTGTCTTATATCTTCCTGTACATTACTGGAAGTCATGTCTGGAGGTTGCACTGCTTTTTGCTGAACAGCTTGCAGAACTTTCCCCATCCCCAGTCAGTCAGTGTTTCTTCTTCACTTTTTGTAGCTGATTTTTTCCCAGGTGCTCTGTATTTCTTTTGGGTCTATATTATAAAGTCAAACAACCAAAATATCAACTTACCTTTGATCTACATCTAAATGTCGAAACTGCACTTCATCAACACTCCAAACCCTGCAACATGGGGGGTGTGCCCCCCAGACCCCCCTAAATAAATATACTAACTCTGAGATCGCACTGCAGTCGAGAAAAGGGCAGATGTAACATAACGACCAACCAATTTCTTTCCCTTGGAAAGAAATTGACAATTTGGCTATTTGATGAAGTGCAGCTTCGACATTTAGGTGTCGATGAAAGGTGAGTTGACATTTTGGTTGTTCGACTTTATAATATGGAGACATTTTTTTTCCCTGGCATCCAGGTAGTACACTTAATAGCAAGTTACTGAAGTGTACCCATAAACACAAAAGTCTACTGGCCTTCTCTGTTGAGTTTCTTTTTCCACACTGGGAGAGCTACAGTCAAGCTACTACTCAATGTGCAGCCATCTTGGAAGTCCTGCAAGTTAGTCTTTTGAGTTTGAAAGTTCTGACCATAATTTCAGTTGTTGTTTGTCTTTTCGACTTTTCCCAGTTATGGGTCGCCACAGCGGAACTCCGGTCTGCTAATGATTGGCAGTCAATTTTTATGGGGCCAAGTTGCCAGCCCCACGCCCAACCTTCAGCAAAGGCACACCCATTCAAGCATGTCTTTCGGAGGCCACTCGACCGCAGGGAGGACATGCAGACTTAACACAGAAGGCACTTCAGCCAAGAATCGAACAGGAGACCCTCTTGCTGTGAGGCAACAACGCTACCGCTGTACCACCACGGCTTCTATGACCATAATTTCAGTGGGGTTATTAAATGAAATGCGAGACCTTCTGACCCCACAAGTAGTCCTGCAGGCCAGAACACCATAGATCATTTTAATGCAATATGATATACTTAATTTAATGGTAAACTGTACATGCTGTCTTCTTTTGTCCATCTTATCCAGTGGGAATATTTAATATGACTGGATTTGAAGAAGGCCTCTCAGAATTTTCAGCTCTGAACACCTACCTCCTCTCCCAAACTTCCGCATATACCCAAGCCTCCTGAGCCTGAGGTTGTCCTATTATAAGAGATTCATATCAACAGGGTCCCCTATGAGGTGCACAGAACAGACCAGAGGGTCTTATAAAAGACTTTGGACCAGTCCACAAGGTCTGCCAAAAGCCACAAATAACAACGACCATTTGGGAGTGGGACAGAGAGAAGGACGGTCTAGACTGACAGAAGACAAAAACATGGATCTAGCTTTACTATAAGTGTATAAATTTTGTATCCAATGTTGCCTTTTCTGTTCGTCTCAGCTGTGGGATAGAGACCTCATCCCAACAATTAGGTGGTATTAGAGGAGTACATTCTTCAGAATGGTGGAGCCAAAAGAAGATCTGGAACTGGACTGAATGTTTAGCTTATAATGGGAGACAAAAGTTTGAGTGCTAGACTACTTAACTACTGCACAAAAAGCATCCAATGGGGTGCAGCTAAAACAGCTGTTATGTAGCAACCTCACTAGTAGAATGAGCTTTAGGTTTGAAGGGAAGAGAACAAACTTTAATGGAATAAACAAAGGAGATGCAATTGAAAAGCCATATGGACAGGGCCTCTTTGGAAACCTTTTAAGACACAAACAACTGGTTTGATTTCCTGATGTGTTTAGTTCAACCCAAACAGAAAAATCAGCTGGCGATGTGTATCTAATGAAGGAGGTGTTCACCTTTGTTACTGAAGATGGGAAGGGACCAAAAACTGAAATGACTGATAAAAATTAGACTAGAAGGCCATCTTAGGGAGAAAGAAAGACTTGGTCTGCAAGAAAACTATCTTTGTGAAAAACACAGTATGGAGGTACACTGGACAAAGCTCGTAGTTCCGAAACTCTCCTGGCTGAGATTACTGTTACTACAAAGTGTGTTTTCCATGACAGAAACTTTAGATCAACAGTAGCCAAAAGTTCAAAGGGAGCCCTAGTTAAGGCTTGCAAAAGAAGGGACAAATCCCACAAAGGAACAGGAAAACAAACTGGAGGCTGGAGTAAAAAGTTACCCTTCAAAAAGGCTTGGGAGAGTCTCAGAGCAGTAATTAGAAAGTTAGCCCTCACAAATATGAAAGTTTGATATGGCTGCCAGTTTAACTTTAATGGTGGAATAGCTAGAACTAGAATGCAAATCATAAGCTAAAAGGACTAAAATACCATCTAAAGAGGCTAAGAAAAGATTAAGCCCTTATTGCCACACACCTTTCCTGCAGACGGGTTCACAAAAGAGGAAAGAATATACACAACTGTCTGTGAAAACTCGGGATCTCTGGCTTCACTGAAATCGCAGGAACCAGGCAGACATCCTCAGAGATTTCAGATTTGGGTGAAGCTGACTCGATGGGTGGGATAACAATTCTGGAACTTGATCTAGGATCCAAGGAGGGTGTTTCAAGTGACACCACAGGAAGGAGAACCAAATTTGTCTGGGCAAAAAGAAGGGCAATGATGATCACAGTCGCTCTGCAACAAGCAAATTTCTGCAAAACCTTGATTATCAAGTTGTAAATGTAAAGAAGACTGGGGAAGTCAGGCATGCAACAGAGCATCCCTGAATGACTGTCCCTTGTGAGAGACCACAGAAAAGAAGTAGATGCATGTGGTGTTGAAAAGTGTCATAAAGAGGTCACAGCAAGGCTGCATCAGCTGGCTGAAAATCCAAGACTCTATTGAGAAAATGCTCCTGGTGAGATTATCAGCTAAAATGCTGGACCTTCCCGGTAAATGTACTGCTATCAGACAGAGATGAAAGGACATTGCCCACTATCAAACCCTCACATCCTCTCTGCAGAGGGGGTAGGATTGAGTTCCACTTTGCTGACAGTGTACCAAATTATGGACATGTTGTCCTTTTGGGTCACTATCATACCCGTGGGAAAGTAGTCCTGAAAAACCTGCAATGCTAGGAGGACTGCTCTCATCTTTAATACAATGATATGACCAGGTACCTTGGGCAGTCTTCCCTTTGAAATGCACACCCCTACCTCAGGAGTGAAGTGATCACGGTTATCATGGCTGTGGGTCCAGGAAGAATGAAGGGGCAACTTAAATGGATGTCAGCCACCAAGAGATGTGCTACTAGTAGATATCAGTAAGATGCATAGGAAAGCTCACTGGATAAGTTGCAAAAGACCAGAGAGCTAACAGAATTCACTGGAGAGTCCTCATGAAGAATCTGGCCAAGAGAATTAAAAAGACTTTAGCAGCCACAGCCATCAGACCATGCAAAGGAGCAAGAAAGCCAGTGGCCTCTAAAGAGAGTGCACCTAACTATGTTGAAGCTGTATGGAATTCAGTAATGAAAGAGACAGTCTGGCAATTTAGTCTGTGGTGTCCAGATGGCATCCACTAAATTTCAGGGTTTGAAAAGGTTTCAAGTTGGATTTCTTGAAGCAGACAGTGATTCCTAAGGATAAGGCATAGGCAGAACAAAAAGTCCCTCACTTGAACTATGCACTTCAAGTCACTGCAAGGATACAGATATTCAGATGTGGAATCCAAGCAGCCTGAGCCAATCTGCAACTGTCATGCATTTAGTAAACACCAGGGGAGTTGTGGTAAGGCCAAAGGGCAGGGCAAGACACTGGTCGTAACTGGCTCCCTGCCTGAAGCATAAGAACCTCCTGGAATGCCTTTCTATTTTTATGTAACAGTAGGCATCCTTGAGGTCCATTGAGCAGGAGCTACATTACATTGAAAGTTCAGGTCAGTGAACACCTGTTCACTGACCAATATACAGCAAAATGTCATTTCTGCGAATGGCCACAACAGTGAATTTTTTCCTAGGGAAAAAAATCTCTTGGCCAAGCAGAAACGACACAGCATTACAAACCTAACAAAGTGGAGGGCTTCACCTCACACCCCTCTAACTAAATATACCAACTCCAAGCTTGCACTACAGTGGGAAAACGGGTAAATCCATGACGATGTTTAAGCAATTTTTTTCCCCTGACCTGAGCTTTCGATATCATAATACAGACCCCATTGAGCACATCCAATTATCCTTCCTGAGAAGAGGTAGGATGGACTACAATGTCACCATCTAGAGGTTGGTCTGTTTTACATAAAGGTTCAGTCTATTCAGATCCAAGATGAACTCAAGGTTCTTGCTACTCTTTGGCACTAAAACGAATCTTGAGTAGATCCCATATCCTCTTTGAATAAGTGGGCTCTCTTAGTTGACTTGCATACAGAGCAGCTTGGGGATCTCTGCTGCTGCTGCTTCTCTTCACTGATGGGGTGAAACATTGAGAAGGGATACTTGTTTCAGATTTGGAGAAAACTGAAATGGAATGCTGTTGCCTCTGGAAATTCAGATCATATTCCAAAACTTTCAACACCCAAGTATCTGATGTGATGGCCTTCCAAGCTTCCAGGTGGACAGACAAGTGCCCCCAACTGCCGCCAAGTGCAGCAGTCAAACTTTGAGGAGACCTGGAAAGTCTTACCAGAGAATGTCCTTGAATCTATGGACTGTCCCTGCCCTGTGGGAGGTGTCACCTGAAGGTTCCTCCTCTGCCCTGGGTGCAGCTTCTCCTGGAATTCCCTGGGAGAACTGTTAAGATTTTTGGGAGAACCTCCCCATGGTTCCTAGAAACATTCTCAGAAGGGTGGTGAAACAAACTCCCATGGCAGACCAAGTCTTCCCTTCTTGTTCACTCCTGGTCAAAGTTTCTTTAAACTTGGCACCAAACGAGATGGACCCATCAAAAGGGGTGTTAAGGAAGACTGCTTTAAAACATTCTGCAGAACTGCACAAACACATCCAAGATCCAGGTATGGTGGTGAACTACAATACCAGTGTCTGTTGTGAAAGCTGTACTGCTGGTTGTGCTGAAAACCAACCTCATGGACACGTTAGAAATCAAAAGTACACTAGACAACTGAGTCTCAAAGTCTTATGGGCCCCTAAAGACTGTTGAGATGCTACTGACTTAGACATTTCTATTACCAAGTCCCTTTTACAATCTAGTCAACCGTGCCATATAACTCAACCCATGAAGTGCAAACTTGGCCGAAGCAAAAGCTATCTTCCCAAAACTGGTCAAATGCCCATGACTCCCTGTTCAGGAGATGGACTGATGCGGTCTATGCAGAGATTTCCTTTTTCATGGCTGCAGCAATGGCAATGGCATTAACAAAAAAAACCCTTATTGCAAAAGGAACTATCGTTAGGGGAACGATTACCTTGTCAGGCTTAAAGGTAATGGATTTCACCACACTAGGGTCTCTCAAGCCCCACACAACACTAGGTTGAGGTTGACAAGGGCTTCCAGAGGAGGTACCACCCAATACATGGTCTGCTGTGGAGGGTTCAAGAAAAACAGTCTCCTCCAGATAACGGGCTTTTGTGGGCTCATCCTCTCATTACTGCATCAATTCTAAGGGGGTGCCACAACAGCCATCATCTCAGAGGACACTTTGGGACCCCTTCCCCTTTATTGAGGTTAGAATACCTAATGTGAGAGACTCCACATGGGTATCTACGCACTACCTCTTGCAGTGGCTCTTATTTTATTTATTTATTTATTTATTTTATTTTATTTTATTTTACATTTGTTAACCGGGCTAGTCTAACTGGATATATTTCCATTTTCAGCAGAGGCCCGGGGAGAAAAGCTCCACATATAGACAACGAGGTATAACAAAACAGATTACACTCAGCTAGGACTTTGACAATGAAAATAATTACCAAAAGAAAAGGACTTTAAATTCCTAGACAATGTAAATAGCAACATGTTAAGGCTTATTGTGTACCTCCTGGGATGGGAGGCCAGGGGAGAGACAAGGAAGCTGTAGAGGACAGCTTACTCTGGAGGTGTTTGAATCCTATCCATGCAGATTGCCCCAAGGACCGCTCATGACACACTGACACTCTAGACAGATGTGAGGGTCAGACAGATCAGACACTGCAGCTGAAATTCAAGTCTCAGAATAAGATGGCATCCTTTCTATAACACAGCAGCTGGCCAACTGGAGAGGGATTCTCTTCGATCTACAGATCTAGAACAGACCCCTGTTCCAGCTGCCAACCCAGCCAGGTTCAAAGTTGAGACTGGAGAGGAGCTATCCAGAGTCAAATCACAGGGATGGGGGTGGATTTGATAATCTCTGAGTTAAACTTGATCCTGGGCCGTCAGCTCCAGGGCACACTTGACACAGAGAAAATCAAAGATTAGAAAATCAAATAAGAGTCCAGTGCCAAAGGCACTCAAACTGCCAGCACCAATGAAGTGGAAATATGTGTTTGTTTCAAAACCACGGTCACTGGCACCTAGATGTGGGCTGAAGGATTAACAACTAGAATGGAGGTTGAAGGGAGGAGGCCCTCAATCTTCTGGACAGAGGGAGAGATAATGATCCCCACATAAAGTGCAGAAGTGACGAAATCAAGAAGAAGCACAAATGGAAACATTTATGGAAGACTTTAATATGCCAAGGTTAGAGGGAGAGGAAGCTCAACAGCTAACAGTCAAGATAGGAGGAGATGAGATAAAAATGATGATGTATAACCAATCTGCATGAAAGTCTCCAGGAATAGATAGTATTCTGGTAGAAGTCTGGAATCTAGGAGGAGAGAGAGTAATAAAGATATGGAAGGTTTTCTTTAAAAGTATTTTAAAGAGAGGAGGAGGAGGCACCAAAATCCTAGAAAAAAGTACTGTGGTGGCTGTAATTCTTAAAGAAGGTAAAGACCAATTTGATCTAGCTTGATATAGGCACAATTTAAATTTTAAACCACAATTATGAAGTGTTTATGTCTATAACAGCTACAAGAATGGCAAAGGTGGAGCCAAAATTGATAGGTATGGACCAGTGTGATTTTGTGGAGAGGAGATAAATATTTAAATTATGTCTTACCATAATGCTGCACCTGTGTCGTCAATCTTCACCAATCCTTGACAGTCGGTTTGGTTCTGAGGCTCGGAACAGAAATGGCCGTTTACTCTAGCTCATGCTCTCCAAACTCTCGAGCCAGGCTCTATCCATAATGCTCCTCTCAGAAATTACCTCAGATCGGGTTTGCCAAAGAGCGACAGATAGACATGAAAGGTCATGGATATACGATAGTTAAGTTAACCAAGGCTAAATATAAGTCCTTACAGGTAAACTAGTCAAAGGCTAAGTTCGGTCTACTAAGAGTCAAAGGAAGGACGATGGAGGTTGAGGATGTAAAGGATTGGTGAAGATCGACAACACAGATGGAACGTTATGGTAAGACGCAACTTCTTTATCTGATGTTGTCAATCTTCATCCAGTCCTTGACATTGGGACAGAGTCCCCAGCTACTTTAGCCTCAGGAGGTCTCACGGAAGAATATTCCTCAGCACCATAGAGCCAAAAGATGCTTGTCCCCTTGAGACCTGATCCAATTTGTAATGAGTGATAAAGGTATAATGAGAAGACCAAGTGGCTGCTGCAAAAATGTTGTCTAAAGAAGCTCTGGCATGAAAGCCTGTACACGTATCTACTACTTTTGCAGAATGGGCTTGAACTGTTTTTGGGAGGTGCAGCCCCTGAGAATGATAGATGAATGTGATGGAGTCTCTAAGCCACTTGGCTAGGGTAAATTTAGAAACTGGGTTACCTAGCCTAGATAGAGAGAAGAAAACACCACAAAAAGTCGATCTGATTTCCTAAATACTTTAGTCCTATGATGATAAAAATGTAGTTGTCTGTGCATGTCAAGTAAATGGAGAGTATATTCTCCCTTGTTTGAAAAATTACGAGAAAAGACTGGTAACTGTAGAGTTTGATTAATTTTAGTCTCTGATACTACCTTGGGCAGAAAGGAAAGATTAGTTCGAAGTGCACCTCTATCCTTATGAAAAAGGAAGTATGGCGGTTCGCATGATAGAGCTTAAAGTTTCGAGACTCATCTGGCAGAAGTGACAGCCACCAAAAAAAAGATTTTCCAAGACAGATGTTTTAAATCACAAGTTGCTGATGGTTCAAAGGGGTTTCTGGTCAGGGCCTGAAGAACCACAGTTAGAT
Organism: Protopterus annectens; assembly: GCF_019279795.1. Lineage (NCBI taxonomy): Eukaryota > Metazoa > Chordata > Ceratodontiformes > Protopteridae > Protopterus > Protopterus annectens. The sequence goes on from NC_056749.1 coordinate 265,570,917, forward strand.
CCCAAGGTGGAATAAGTTATTTAAAAGGAGGTCTTAGCATTAACAGGCCTTTTAGAAACGTTTTACACAATTTGTGTGATATTAAAGGGTCACCTTCCAGTCCTACATGAAAGTTTGAAATTGCAGCTAGGTGTGCTTTAATTGTTGATGTAGAAGAACCCAACTGATAAAGTGAAGCTAAAAAATCTAATACTTTGTGGACAGGAATGGAATAGGGAACTATTTCATTGTCTAGAGCCCATCTAGCAAATTTCTCCAATTTACTTTGGTATAATTTCCTTTTAGATGATTTGTTATGAACGATAATAATTTGTCGGGCATGTGAGGAAAGATAAGGATGCCTGCCAATCAAGGGAACTAGAGAAGCCATGCAGTGAGCTTGAGGTTTTGGAGATTCGGATGCACCATGTCCTCCCGGTGAGACAGTAGATCTGGAACTGGGTCCAGAATTCATGGTTTCCGAATCAAATAAGGCCACAGGAAGGGAAAAGTAGAGTTGTGTACACTTACCATAAATGTAGATGTTCGAGTGTAATCACTGTTGCAGTCATCACATTTGGGATATCTGCTTGCAGTAGCCCTCAGTCGGCCTGATTAACAAAGTCTTGGGTCCTGCGTTGGTTGCTGTCTCTTCTTCCGTGACGTCAGGTAGTCAGGGGTATAAAACATGTAGCCGACGCCATTACATCAGTTTTTCTTGCCCCAGATGTCAGGTGCCCCCTTAAAGGGAAGCAATAAAACATATATATAGATATATATATATATATATATATATACACATACACACACACACACACACACACACATATATATATATATATATATATATATACACACACACACACACATATATATATACACACACACACACACACACACACACACACACACACACACACACACACACACAAGCATATACCTCCAATAAAAAAGCAAATACACCAAAAAGATTTTAAGCATAGTAAAGGAGAGTAGAGGTATAGCCAAAAAAAGTCAGGGGGTTGGAGGGAGGGTAACCAGGACCGCAAAAGTGAACACACTCAAACATCTACATTTATGGAAAGTGTACACAACTGTACTATGTTCTTCATGTTTCACTGTTGCAGTAATCACATTTGGGTAGATTCCCAAAGCTAAGGATGGGGGGAGGAATTTAGATAGCATTAGGACCAGCTATAAGACCCTGCAAGACTGCAGTGGCAAAGCCAGTTCTGGATTAAGAGACAATAGGCAAATGGTAATGCTTGGTGAAAGTATGTACAGAACACCAGGTAGCAGCTTCTAGGATGTCCCTGGTACGGACACCTCTGAGAAAGGTTGAATGGGATCTGATCCCCTGTGGGATAGGTTTTCCATGGTGCTTACAGCAGAAATGAATGCAATGGCCGATCCATTTAGAAATGGTATGCTTTGAAATAGCCTTCCCCTCTACCCCTGCAGCAAATGCCACCAGCAGTTGTTCAGATTTCCTTTGAGGTTTAGTCCTGTCCAAGTAAAATCTAAGTTGTCTGTGCACATCTAAGGAGTGCAGTATCCGTTCCCCTTTCTTCTGTGGATTAGGTAAGAAGGTTGGTAAATGAATGGACTGATTAAGAGCCACACTGGATATCACCTTGGGCATGAAGGAAGGACTGGTTCTGAGGGACACCCTGTCCGCATGAAAGATGATGAAAGGCTCCACTGCCATAAGGGCCTGTAATTCAGATACCCTTCTTGCTGAAGTGATTGCTAAAAGGAAGGCTGTTTTCCAAGAAATGAATTTTAAATCTGCACTAGCAGATGGCTCGAAAGGAGAACAGTGAGTTTTTCCAATACAAAGTTAAGGTCCCAGGCTGGAGTTGGGGCTCTCCTCGGTGGTCTTAAATTTTTAGCCCCTCTGAGGAACTGCTTGAGCAGTGGATGAGAGAAGAGAGGTGGTTCTCTGTTATAATGAGCTGAAATGGCTGCGGCGTGAATTTTGATAGAGGAAAAAGAAAGGCCCTTGTGAAGCATCTCAGCTAAGTATTGTAAAATCTGAGGTAAGTTGGGTGCTGCTGTGCTCATCCCTTGAGACTGGTTCCAGGAACAGAATCTTTTCCATTTTTCAGCATAAGATTTTCTAGTACTACGCCTCCTTGCCTCTAAAATTATATCAATCACTGGTTTACTGAGGGATGGTAAAGGAGAGATTAGGTAATTAGCCAGGCTGCTAGGTTCAGGGTTTGAAGCTGAGGGTGCAGAATCTGGTTCTCCTGCTGAGACAACAGGGTAGGGGTCTGAAGCAGGTGCCAAGGGGCCATTAGTGACACACTGCACAAGACGGGGTACCACTGTTGGCATGTCTAGTGCAATCAATATCATCCTTAGTTTGTTCTGTTTGATCTTTAGTAGTACTTTGGAGAGGAGAGGCAAAGGAGGAAAGGCATAAACTGATAGGTTTTTCCAGGTGAAGGACAGAGCATCCACTTTCCAAGCTTGTTTGTGGGGAGTCCTTGTGCAAAATTTGTCCAATTGGTAGTTCGGGGGGGGGGGGGGCAAAAAGGTCTATATCTGGGCTCCCCATTTGTTTGTCAACATGTTGAAAATCTTTGGTTCCAGTTTCCACTTGTGTGGGTCCATGAGGTTTCTGCTTAGTCCATCTGCCAGTGTATTTAGTTTTCCTGACAGGAATTGAGCTTGTAGATGCACTTGGTAGCTCAAGGCTGTGTTCCACAATGCCATGGCTAGTCTGCAGAGGGCTAATAAAACCAAGTCTTTATTGAATTAGAACACAGAATAAACCAAGCACTTTCACTCGGTCAATACCGAGCTTCTTCAAGGTACAAAATGTTGTGCAATCAATTCACAGGTGTTAAATAGTAAAACAGCTGGTCACATGACCGTGTTAATTCAATCTAAGCATATCAAAACCACCCCTTATTTTCACTAACAGGTATAAAAAAGACAGTAATCGCACAACACAACCAATAATGCAATAAAATGCATATAGCTAAAAAATAATCAAAACACACTGCAACACAAATATTAATTATATTGATTAATATATCTATCCTTAAAGAAAATGCATGGTGCATCATAAACAAGCTCTTCAAAACAAAGAACTGTTATAAAAACATTAAAAAACATATAAAAAACTAGTACTGAACAATGATAAAAACTTACAAGTCTCTATCAAAATTTAAAAATGTTCATGTTAACCTACACTTTACAATCGGGCCATTCTTAACCTTAAAACACTACTGATGTTAATGTTTTAAATGAAGTTTAAGTTATGAGGTATTTGCTTTCCACAAGACATGCAGTTATTTACTTTTAATGACCTCAGTTTAGAGCAAGAAAAGGTTTCTCCAATGGGGTACTCAGTTTTTATAGTTGAAGACTTCTGTTCTGAAACTCGAAAACAAAATTTCAGGAGTCGATCGACCGGCACTTGAGAACTGCTTGTGCTTCGGGCACCGCATGCAAGAAAGACTGATGTAATGGTGTCGGCTGCATGTTTTATACCCCTGACTACCTGACATCACAGAAGAAGAGACAGCAACCAACGCAGGTCCCAAGACTTTGTTAATCAGGCTGACTGAGGGCTACTGCAAGCAAGTAGATAACCCAAATGTGATGACTGCAACAGTGAAACACAAAGAACATCCAAACCTGTCGAGGCCAGAAGGGGGCAATGAGGATTATTCAGTTTTCCATCCTTTTGGCATTCTTCAGGAACTGTGAAATGAAAGGAATAGGGGAAAGGTATAAAGCAGACCGGGAGGCCAATCGTGGAGAAGTGTGTCTCTGGGTGACTCCTCCTGAGGGGGGATTAGGGCACAGTAACTTCTGCACTTTGCTGTTCAGAGGAGAAGAAAAGTGATCACAGCAAGGTTGGCCCCAGTGGTGGAAAATGTTGTTTGCCACTGCTGGATTGAATGACCACTCGTGAGGCAAGAGAATAGTTCTGCTCAGTTTGTCCACTATCATGTTGGAGCTCCCTGGAATGTGTGTTGCTGTGAGAAAGAGTTGGAAGAAATTGCCCAATGCCAGGCACTACCAGGCTATAACTCATAACACACTTTTTGGCCATGTAACCTGGATTGCAACACCAAAGGCAGAGGTGTGTCCATATTCATTAAGGATATCCACACCTCCAGGCTAGTTGCTCAGCATAATGCAGCCAAGGTTATCCAAGTGTAACTAACTCTGGGCAAAACTGCAATCCAAATTGTAGCTTGCTACAGATCACCCACCATGCCTCAGGATTCCCACTCCTCTTTTTTTGATATACTGGAAAATATTAGGGTTCAACCAAACACCCTAATAATGGGCGATTTCAACTACCCCACCATTAACTGGGAAAACTACTCATGTACCACCTCCTTTGCTCAACGCTTTCTGGAATTCATAAACTCCAATGCCTTGGATCAACTTATCCACACCCCCACCAGGGGCAACAATATCCTAGATCTAGTCATTACCACACCTGAAGTCAATGCCTCACTGGTCCGATCAGACCATAAGCTAATTACCCTAGATATCCACATCCTGTCCCCACCCCTCATATTAAGGAAACCATGGTAAAAAATTTCTCCAAAGCCAACTTCATGCTTCTTAAGACAGAAGTGGTGAACTTCATGACACCCATGCAGATGTACAATACAGTTACGACTACTGAATCCTGCACAATTGCACTTTATACGCACTTACATGAGTGCATGGATCATGCTATCCCAAACAGAACCAAGACGCTGTCCTCCAAAAAAAGGAAGCCAATCTGGTGGTCCCCTGCCATAAACAAACTGTACAACAGAAGGAAGAAACTGTTGCAAAAGAGAGTAAAATCCCATGAGTGGAGGAGCTCCCTGGTCAGCCTCAGTAAGAAGCTGCGATCCCTGATAAAATCCTCCAAAGCAAGTTACGAAAACAAAATTGCCACTGATTCTAAAGACAACCACAAAGCATTCTATAGCTATGTCAAGAATCTCAATGGCAACACTCAGATCAGCTCTGAGTTACAGCACAATGGCACTAAATATACAGACCCAACTGATATTGCCAACATCCTGGCAGATAGGTTCAGTGCTAACTTTACTCCCCTCTCACCCCCTAAAGAGCCCATCTCTATACCGGAAGAATGCAAAGTTCCTGTAATCGCGGCTGCACAGCTAAAAACCACACTCTCCAAAGCCAAGAACACAGCACCCATGGGACCAGACCACATCCCAGGCTGCGTTCTACACAAACTACAGAATGAACTGGCACCCCACCTAAGTACCATGTTCAATCATAGCCTCACCTCAGGCTTTGTGCCTGCCGAATGGCACACAGCGATGGTTATCCCACTCCACAAGGGGAGAGCCGCCATGGACCCCGGGAACTACCGCCCAATAGGCTGATGAGCCAGGTCTGCAAGGCCATGGAACGTATCATCATGGAACTTATAAACAAAGACATTGGTAATCTCCAAACTCTGGACCCCACCAAGTTTGGGTTTGTAAAAGGCAGATCATGTCTCCTAAACCTGATAGGACTTCTTTGAAGCAGTCACCAAAGCCGTAGACAAGGGTAAGGTGGTTCACACAGCCTATCTAGATCTTGCAAGGCTTTCAACACCATCCCCCACTCTGGAATTATAGATAAACTCACTAAAGTATGTATAAATCCCTATGTCACAAGATGGGTTGCCAACTGGCTCACTGACAGAACCCACACTGTGAAAGTAGCAGACTCCAAATCCAACTTCAGACCAGTGAAAAGTGGAGTACCACAGGGTTCAGTCCTGGGTCCTCTCCTGTTTGGTATCTACTTCTCTGAAGTACAGGCTAACACAGAAGGTCTTTGGCTAACGAAGTTCACAAATGACTTCAAACTAGGAGCCATAATTGAAACTTCTAACAATGTGGACATCCTACAAAAGGGCCTCACTGAGACAGATGCCTGGTGTCAAAGACATGGCCTCAAACTCAATGCCAAAAAGTGCATAGTCATCGCCTTTGGTAAAAACTCTGTACCCATGAACTACAACTTAAGTAGTAGTATACTTAACACTGAAAGTGTGATAAGAGACCTTGGGACACAAGTGGACAGTAGTCTCTCCTTTGATAATCACATTGCCACAGTAGTCAGGAAATCCTTCTACGTGGCACACATCATCACAAAAGGTTTCTCATCCAGGAAAAAAAGAGGTCATTGTTCCCCTCTACTCATCACTCATTAGACCCATTATAGAGTACAACGCCCCTTTTGGTATGTACCTCACAAGACATCTACAACAACTGGAAAGGCCGCAGAATTACCTCACAAAGAGGATTACCGGCCTCAAACAGATGCCCTACGCAGACTGTCTTAAAAAACTCCAGCTTTACTCCATCGCATATCACCTACTCAGAGGTGATCTCTGCTTAACATACAAAGCTATGTCAAACCTAGAGCTGTTGGACGTGCTCCACTTAAAGAAGTCCCAATCCCTCCGAGCTACACGCTCTAGGGACCTAAACCTTGTCACCACAATAAACAGAACATGCAGGAGGGAGAGATTCCTGTCCCACAGACTTTCCATACTCTGGAATAAACTACCTATCTATATCAAACAAAGCTCCTCATTAGCACTCTTCAAGAAAATTCTTGATGATTGGATGGGAAATAGTAAATTCACCCTGGGGATCACCTCTGTGGTTCTGCTCAACAGTGGCACAGGAAAATAATTTTCTTGGGTGGCAAAAGCCAGGGTACCTTTTTGGTTGAACTTGTATAGGCCCCAGGGTCGATAGCCTAGTACCTACCTATGAACCTATGATCCAAACTCTGAGTGCTTATCGACACAATGGGTAAGATTTGGTTCCCCCTTGTTTATGTGCCAAACTACTGACATGTTGTCCGTCTGAATCACTACTGTTCCTAAAGGGAGGACATCCTGGAATGCTTACAATGCTAACAGCACTGCCCTCATCACTAGTACACGGATGTGCAACTTGGCCTCCAGTTGGGACCATGTAGCTTGGACTGTCTTTTCCCAGATAATACCCCCCCTCCCCACCCTGTCTGGGAAACATCCGTGATCACTATGGGTTGGGGGAGAATGAACGGACACCTGAAGAGAATCTGATTTGATTGTAGCCATCACATCAGGTCATGCAGCGATCGGTAATGAAAATTGGCTGTGACATTGGTTGGTGTATGAGAGACCATTGGGACGCTAATAGCTACTGCAATATCTGCATGTGGTACCTCACCATGAGAACTAGGGTGATTGCTGCTGCCATGGAACCTAAGATTTGAAGTTCGCTGGGACTTTGTTGCTGCACAGTAACTAACTGACCTGGGATCTTATACACTGCAGCCTTTCCAGAGGTAGAGATGCAATTCCTGAGACAGTGTCTAAGTGAGCTCCAATGAAGTCCAGATGTTGAGTGGGTTAAAGTGTGGACTTTTCCAAATTTATAGTTATTCCTAGAGATGAAGAGAGATGTATGGTATAATCTCTTGCCAATTCTATCTGATGCCTGGTAGTAGCGGTGAGGAGACAGTCATCAGGATATGGAAATACTCAAAACCCTTGCAGTCATAGATGAGCTGCTATCACTGCCATGCATTTGGTAAACACCCTGGGGGCTGTGGTGAATCCTAAGGGCAGTGTTGTGAATTGGAAATGACTGACTTCCAGCTGGAAGTGCAAAAACCTCCTGGAGCTCTTTTCCATTTTTATGTGGTAATAATCATCTTGGAGGTCTATAGAGCACATCCACTTGTCTTTTTCCAAGAATGGAAGTACTGAGTGAACCATGACTATCCAGAATTTGATTTGTTTAACTGCATTGTTGAATTGGCTGAGATCCAAGATAGGTCTCCATTCCCCTGTTTCCTTGAGCAGTGAAAAGAATCTTGAGTAAAATCAGGATCCTTTCTGGTCTAATGGGACTTTTTGGATGACTCTTTTGTTTAGCAGTCTTTGAATTTCTAGAACTGCTGCTTCCCTGAGACTGGGTGGCACGTCTGGAAGTTTTATCTAGGGTTTGGGAGGTTGTGATAGGGGAATTTCCTAACCTCTGGATATAATTCCCTGCACCCATTTGTTCATTGTTAACATTTGCCAGGCAGACTGGTGCAGAGAAAGACATCTCCCAACTGCCTCCTGAGGCTGGCAATTGAGCACCCATTCAGGGGTGCTGGTAGGAAGCTCCAGAGAAGGTCTCTCTGGATCACTGATTTTGAAGTCCATTTCTGCCTCTAGGGAGGCATCTTCTATTGCCTCCCCCTCTACCCCAGGAGAAGTCCTTGCCTTGTGAATCCTGCAAAGTCCCTCTGGATGTTTTAAACCATAGTCTCCCACTCCTCTGGTTCCTGTAGTACGGTCTCTGAGGAGTGGAGAAACATATGCCAACAGTAGAAAGGGTCTTACCATCCTTTTCTTATCTGGCTAGGGTATCCTTTACCTTGGGACCAAAAAGGGACGATCCGTTAAATGGTGCACTGATGAATGACGCTTTAAATAACTCTGCAAAGTCCCACAAGCACATCCAGGAATGCTTTCTCATGACTATGCCTGAACCTGCTGCCCTAGTCATCCCTTCAGCTGGATGGGCAATGAGTCTGATGGATGAGTTAGAAATTGCTTCTAGGGTTGCAAGCTGAGAAGTAACTTTATCTCGTACCCCTTCAGCTACTGTTCCTTTGAGGGTATCCGAGAGCTCCTTGATCAGATCCCTCTGTAGTTTTGTAAAGTGCACCATATAATTCAAGGACCTTAGAGCAAAGTTCGTTGAAGCATAAAGGCTCTTCCCGAATCTATCCAAAGTCCTAGACTCCTTGTTAGGAGGATGGATAGTAGGACTTTCTTTGGCAAGCTCCTTTTTGGTGGCTGCTGCTACCACCATGGCGTCAACGGGAATACCTTTGGCTCGATGTGGTTCCTCTTTAGGGATTGATAATACTCGATCAGGTCTCTTAGGGATTTGCTCAATGGCATCCATTTAATGTGATTGTCAGCAGCTGGAGAGATCAAAGAAGTAGAGGGCTGAGCACGAAAAGCCTCCAGGTATACTGATTCCCCTGACAAAGGTTGGAAGGAGGACCAGCCACCCCTCTGTTTCAGGATTTCTAGGATGTCCCTGAAGGAAACATCATCAGGGGGTGACATAAGGGAACTTCCCCTTCACTGAAATCAGTATCTTCAGTGAAAGACTCTTCCGGGGAGTCTAAGTGCTTCCTCTTGCACTTTCTTTTCACAGGGACTTCCTCAGGGGGATGATCTAGGTAAGTATCCGAAGAAGAGACCACCAAGCTAGGTGTTCCCTGAAACTTTTGTGCCCTCTATCCTGGGGATGAGACTGATGGTAGCTCAGGTTGAAGGGATACCGAAATCTGTCCCAACAGGGATGGCACAGACTGTGAGTCTCCAATAGGCAATGCTCTCTCCATAATCCGGAAGGCTGCCCCCCCCCCCCCATAGAAGGGTGGGAGCCTGGAACTGAAACAGACTCCTTCAGAACTGGGGTCACACCCCACACCAAGGAAACTGCCTCCGGAATAGAAGTCTGGGTCGATGCTGCAAAGGCTGAAGCACTGACAGACAGATGGTTCTGAAGGAACCGAGAAGGTACCATGCATCTCAGACCCGACCTGAGAGTCTCGACCCTGGGAGGTCTCTGGTGCTAAAAGCTCAGAGCTACTCAAGGAGGTTCCTGGAACTAGAGACAAAGATGCTACCAGAACCGAGACGGTCGGAGTCGGGATCAAGGGCTCCAAAGGCTCAGCAAGAGTTGGAGGAGGAGGGTATGGGGGTGTCATAGGATGAATGATTCCAATGCTGGTGTGGCTCAGAACCAAGGACAATCCCCTCGCCACCAGTACCTGATCTACCAATCTCATGATGTCTGTCTCTGACAGACTCTTAGTAGATCGAACAGATGCAGTGGAAGTAGATTTAGGGTGTCTCACTTCCACAAAAGGAGCATCTTAAAAAGGGTCCACAGATGGGGAATAGGAGATTCTTGTGAGAGAAGGCAGCCCCAATTGATTTGGTACCGATGTATCAGTAGGTATCGAAGAAGAAGCTATAGGCTCCAAAGCCAATTTAGTAGTAGTAGTAATAGTCCATGCAGTCAAATTCTCTGATGCCTATGAACTCTTCTGTACTGAAGAAGGTTTAGCTATTTTCCTTGATGGTTCCGAGGACTTTAGAACCGAAGAAGGCCTTTTCTTTGAAGAAGATGAAGTACTAGCTTTGGCTTTGGACTCAGAAATGGCCTCTTCAAATCCAGTCTTAAGTAGCCCTTTTAAAATTAGCTTTTTTTCTTTAGTCAAAGTATGGGTTGAAAACCCATGACAAATTGCACAGTTTTCCTGTAAGTGTATCTTCCCAAGGCAGTACACACACTGGGCATTCCCGTATGAGTTGGGCATTTTGCCCTCACATTTTTCACACCTCTTAAATTCGGAGGTGCCCTTAGTAGAGGGCTTAGGAGGAGAAAGTTTTTCTCTTGCTGTTCCGCCATAATTGCCGGAAAGTGGTCACACTATGGAACAGAGTAAAGAAATACAAAAAAAAAAAAAAAAAATTACATATATATATATATATATATATATATATATATATATATATATATATATTTATTTATTTTTTTGTAAATTAGAAGATGAGAGAAAAATACCAGCAGTGGTATGAAAGAATACTTTCAAAGATATTTAAAAGGAGTAAAGGGAGTACCAAAATGGTACGGGACAGTCTACCAACAGTAGAAGAAGGACAAATAGTAAATTAGCTTCTATAAGAAAGGGAGGAGTGGGTAGAAGTACAAGAATTACAAATTGTTATAAAGGGAAATATTATGGAAGAAGGAAATGTAAAAACTAGGAAATACAAAAACTAAGCCAAGGCTCGAGAGAATGAATGAACGCATCTGGTCTACGAAGCAGCAAACGAGATCTGAGGTGATTTCTGAGAGGAGCATTATGGGTAGAGCCTAACTCGAGAGTTTAAAGTGCGCGAGGTAAAGTAAACGGCCATCTTGATTCCGAAGTTCGGAACCAAACCCACTATCAAGGATTGGGTGAAACTGACAACATCAGATCAATGGTTATCCAGAGAGAAGCAGAATGCACGATAATATCACTGTTATTGGTGGGTCTTGACTTAGAAAAAAGCATTCAGCAGAGTAAGCTGGGATTTTATGAGCAGGGTAATGAAAGAATTTGCATTTCCTGATACAATAATAAAGTTTATTAGAAGGATATATGAGGGATTGGAGGCAAAAAAAGTGGAAGGGTTCCCCTCTGACATCTCTCTGACAAGTTGTTTGAACGGAAGAACCAGGCAGGGGTGTCCCTTTTCTCCTTTTTATTTGTTTTATATTTAGAACCATTGGCAAAGAAGATCAGGGACACAGAAATTCAAAGATGTAATTGGCATGGTGCTCCAGAAAAGTTTGCTTTATTTACAGATATTATTTTGTACCTGATGGAACCAGAAAATGATATCTCAAGTGTTGTGGAAAGTACAGCTGTGTACCTACCATAAATATAGATGTTCGAGTGTATTCACTGTTGCAGTCATTACACTTGGGTTATCCTGCTGGCAGGCTACCCGCAGTCAGCCAGAGTTCCAAAGTCTAGGTCCGGCGTCGGTTGCTGTCGCCTCTTCCCTGACGTCAGTGCGCCAGGGGTATAAAAGATGCAACCGACGCCATTTTCTTCAGTTTTTCTCGTCTCAGATGTCAGGTGCCCCCAAATAGGAAGGCTGTAAAAAGGTATGCTAAAAGGCATGCATGTAGTAAAATAAACATTTCCTTCATCTACAAGAAAATACACCACATAGGTTGTATAGAATTGAGAAGTACAGTAAAGCCCCAGCATAGAAAAGGGGGAGGGTGGGTAACCTGGACTGCAACAGTGAATACACTCGAACATCTACATTTATGGTAGGTACACAACTGTACTATGTTCATCGTGTTTCACTGTTGCAGTCATTACACTTGGGTAGAATCCCAAAGCTGAGGTTGGGTGGCTGGTCCTAAATAGGGTTAGAAGAGGCTACCAGGCCCTGCAGAACTGCATTGGCAAAGCCTGCTCTGGATTTAGAGTAAAGAGGTAAGTGGTAGTGCTTGGTGAAAGTGTGCACTGAACTCCAGGTTGCAGCTTCTAAAATGTCTTTGGTTGGTACTCCTCTGAGAAAGGCTAGTGAAGTGGCTGCTGCTCTGGTAGAATGTGGCCTAATGCCCTTAGGCACTGATTTGCCATGTTGTGCACAGCAGAAGCGAATGCAGTGTCCTATCCATTTTGAAATTGTCTGCTTTGAGATGGGCTTTCCTTGTGATCCTGCAGCATAAGCTACAAAAAGTTGCTCAGTTTTTCTGAAAGCTTTTGTTTTGTCCAAGTAGAAACGTAGCTGCCTGTGTATGTCCAAAGCATGCAGAAGTCTCTCCCCCTTATTCTGGGGATTTGGACAGAAAGTTGGCAAATGAATGGTTTGGTTGAGAGCCACACTAGAAATCACCTTTGGCATAAATGTTGGGTTTGTCCTCAGTGAGACCCTGTCCTGACGAAAAATGATGAAAGGTTCCACTGCCATTAATGCCTATAACTCGGAGACTCTTCTTGCTGAAGTTATTGCTAGGAGCAGAGCAGTTTTCCATGATAAGAATTTTATATCAGCAGTGCTGGCTGGCTCAAAAGGAGGCAGAGTGACTTTTTCTAAAAGAAAATTGAGGTCCCAAGTAGGTATTGGTGCTCTTCTTGGGGGTCTTATATTTTTTGCCCCTCTGAGGTACTGTTTTAGTAGTGGATGTGAAAAAAATAGGCGGTTCCGTATTGTTATGAGCTGCAATGGCAGAGGCATGGATCTTAATAGATGAAAAGGATAGGCCTTTGTCCAGCATCTCAGTTAGGTATTGTAAAATCTGAGGAATATTCGGAACAAGTGGTTCGAGTCCTTGTGCCTGGTTCCAAGCACAGAATCTCTTCCATTTTTCTGCATAAGATTTCCTAGTGCTGGGCCTCCTGGCTTCTAAAATGACATCCATAACAGCTTTAGAGAAAGGTGTGGTCTGAGTGGCTATATTATCTGCCATGCAGCCAGATTTAAGGTTCTGAGATGACTGTGCAGAATCTGATTGTTTTGTGGAGTCAGAAGATGAGGAATTTGAGGTAAAGGCCAGGCTGGGCCTTGAGACAAGGTTTTTAGGATTGAGTACCAGTGCTGGCGTGGCCAGTCTGGGGAAATCAGGATCATTTTTGGCTTCTCTTGTCTGACTTTTAGGAGCACCTTGGGAAGAAGAGGCAGTGGAGGAAAGGCATAAACTGTCAGGGTTTTCCAGCTGAATGATAGAGCATCCACTTTCCATGCTTGTGGGTGATAAGTTCTTGTGCAGAATCTTTGCAGTTGTCAGTTGTGAGGGGAGGCAAAAAGATCTATGTCTGGGTGTCCCCATTTCCTTGTTATCATGCTGAAGACCTGTGGATTTAGTTTCCATTCGTGAGGATCCATGAGATTTCTGCTTAGTTCGTCTGCCAGTGTGTTTTTTGTTCCTTGCAGGAATTGTGCCTGCAGATATACGTGATAGGTCAAGGATGTATTCCACAAAGTCATGGCTTGCCTGCAGAGGGGGTAGGAATGCGTGCCCCCTTGCTTGTTTATGTACCACATAACTGTGGTATTGTCCGTCTTAAGTAATAGTTGTCCTGGATGTAGTAGATACTTGAAAGCTGTCAGAGCATTCTGTACAGCTAGCATCTCTTTTTGATTGATGTGAAGATGCATTTGTTCCTTGGGCCATGTGCCCTGAATACATTTTCCTGCCATGTGTGCCCCCCAGGCATAATCCGATGCATCCGTTGTTATTGTCTGCCTGGCTGTAGGTAAGGTGAAAGGCTGTCCCTTGTTGTGGTGACAGGCCTGGGACCACCATTGAAACTCCTGTTGAAGGCAAGGAATTAGAGTTATTATTGTTTCCAGGCTGTGACAATGTTGAGTCCAAACACTTTTTAGATACCATTGTAATTTCCTCATATGCAGTCTTGCATATGGAATTAGTAGAATGCAGGATGCCATGAAGCCCAGGGCCTGCAGAATTTTTCTTGCAGGGAGCTGGGTCTTTGTTGCCATCATTTGAAAGTAATGAGTCAGTTGCCTTTGCTTGTCTGGCATGAGATAAGCCATCTGGGCAGTTGTATTTAAGCTTGCATCCAGGAATATTATCTCTTGAGAGGGCACTAGTTTTGATTTCTTTTCATTTACTGTGTACCCTAGGCAAATTAGTAATCTTTTTACAAATGCCAGATGTTTTAGTAGAATGTCCTTGCTCTCTGCTTGAATAAGGCAGTCGTCCTAGTAGGGATATATTTGAATTCCTTTTTGTCTGCAAAAATGCAATTACTGGTGCCAGGCATTTTGTGAAGACCCTGGGCGCAGTAGATAAGCCAAAGGGCAGTGCAGAGAATTGGTAATGCATTGAGCCAGCTAGGAATCTGAGGAATCTTCTGCAAGATTGTCTGATTGGTACATGCAGGTATGCCTCCTTGATATCCAAAGTAACTAGCCAAGCCTTCTTGCCTAGCATGGGTAGAAGTTGCTGAAGTGTTAACATTTTCAATTTTGGAACATGCAGAAAAGTATTTAGGATTGACAAGTCCAGTATTGGTCTCCAGGCTTTGTCCTTCCTGGGTACCAGGAAAAGTCTTGAGTAAAATCCTTGTCCCTGTTCTTGATGTGGTCCTGTTTGAATAGCTCCCATATCCATGAGGGCAGCAACTTGTTTTTGTGCCTCTGCCCATTGGTTTTGTGACAGGTCCGGCATACCCTTTGATTTTGGAAGGGTGTGAAAGTGGAACCTGTAACCCTGAGAAACAATATTCAGTACCCATTTGTTCTGGGTGATTATGTGCCAATTTTGTGAGAAAAGTGCTAACTTTCCCCCTATGGGTGCTGCCAAAAGGTAAGTGCTTGGCATCTGTGGAGGGAAGTCATTGGGACTGTTTCCTATAAGGTCGTGATTTGTCTTCTCCTCCTTTGGGGGCTGAAGCATCCCATTGTTTAGGTCTGTAGGAGCCTTGGGGCTGAGATCTGCCTCTTGGGCATCTGTATCTGCCTCTTTGTGGCCTGTCTGACACTGGAAAGGACCAATTTTTGAAGGCCAGTTTCTGCTAAACCTAGGTGGTTGAACCTGTAAGAAATCCTTTACTGTATGCATTGATTTTGCGTTATCCTCCATTTTCTTTAACACTTCTTCTGCCTTAACACCAAACAAAGTATCATGCTGTAGTGGAGCATCCAATAATTTTACTTTAACATGTTCAGGTAAACTTTGTTCTTTTAACCAAGCATGACTTTGAATGACAGAGCCTGTAACTGCGGCTCTACAAGAAGCCTCCAATGAATCAAAACCACATTGCAGAGTATGCTTTCCCAACTGTCCAGCTGCATGCAGTAAATCCTGCATTTCCTTATTGTCAGGACTTTCTGAGTTTGTAAGCATTTTCTGTTTTAATAAAGACATGAGGTACTGTTTATATTTAGGCATGTGAAACTGGCAGTTTAAAGCCCTTACAGCCAAAGTAGCAGAAGTGTAAACTTTTTCCCCCATCTATCCAGAGCTCTAGAATCTCTGTCAGAGGGAACAGGATTTTTTGCAGTGGAAGCCTTAACCCCTTTGGGGCCCTGAGAAATAGTTTCTGGGTCAGCAGCAGGATTTTTGTAAAGAAATTTATGAAAGTCAGGGACCCTGTAGTACCTGTCTGGCTTGACTGGTGCAGGGGGTAAAGAATCAGGAGACAGACTGGATTCAGAGAAAACATCATCAACAATATCAAGCACAGGGGGGATAGCCAGGGGCCTGTGCTGAGGCAGTAAAAGAAAATCTCTGAGCCTTTTCTTGGATACAGAATAATCCTGGCTCTCCCAGTGGAAATGCTCCCTCATGGTGTGCAGGGTTTCCCAAAAAAAATAATCCTCAAGTGGAGAGGCTGAAGGTATAGATTCTTCTGCATCAGAGTCCTCACAGGGAGGGAGAAAGTATCCCTGATCAGAAGAGGAATCAGAGGAAATAGAAACCTGGTCAGAGGAATCATAGTCAGTGTCTTGCCTAGGCCTTTTATCAGGAGGGGGATGGGAACCCCTGATCAAAGTAATTAAATCTTCGGCCATTTTAATCATCTGTTTCTTTGGCATGGATGACTGTCCTGGAGAATGCTGTACTTGTTTTCTTGTCTTTAATGGTGATTTTGACTTTGCCTTGGCTGCTGCAGAGGACTTAATAGTAAGCGGTGAAGGTCTGAAAACACCCTAAGAAGCCGATGCCTGCACAGCAGCTCCAGACTCATCTGAGGGAATCGTTTCTGCAGGCCCAATACCTCGAGTTTCCAGAGGCCTAGGTGTCTCCACGTGGGAGTCGGATACGGCCTGTGGCTCTGAGGTAGCGGGTGTCAGGGGCTGCGAAAGCCCTCACTAAGAACCGGCGAACCAGTGACTGGCCTAGAAGAGGCTTCGTCGTCGGTTTTGGACCTCGGATGCCTGTCCTTTTCCTTGTCTTTGTGTTTTTTATGAATTCCGGTCGTCGGTTGTTCCGATGGCATTATATAGTTAAACCTCCGGCCAAAATAATGTGAAGCAAACTCAAACTGATGCTTAATAGTGCGTTTGTTGAATCTAGCACAAAACCGACAACTAGTGACGTCATGGTCAGGGCCTAGGCAAGGAACACAGTAAGACTGAAAGTCCTTATGAGGTATTTGCTTCCCACAAGAAATACAATTGTTAACTTTTACTGACATCGGTCTGAAGCAAGAAAAAGTTTCCCCAACAGGGTACTTAGCTTTATTGTAGACTTCGGTTCTGAAACTCGATTTCGAAAATCTCAGGAGTCGGCCGACCGGCACTTGCGAACTGCTTTTGCTTCGGGCACCGCGCGGCAAGAAAGACTGGAGAAAATGGCATCGGTTGCATCTTTTATACCCCTGGCGCACTGACGTCAGGGAAGAGGCGACAGCAACTGACTTTGGAACTCTGGCCGACTGCGGGTAATCTGCCAGCAGGATAACCCAAGTGTAATGACTGCAACACTGAAACAAGATGAACACCATTCTGATACAGTTCCTGTTTTTTTTTTTCAAGATACAAAATTAATGAAAATAAAACAAAGACTATAGCTATAGAGTAAGTACCTACACATAAATTGGTTCAGCAATACTTACATTTATGTGGACTTAATACAACAAAGTATTTAGTAGTATAAATTAAAAAAGATTTTGTTATGGCAGCTAACTGAGAAAATGGAAGCTCTTGCCTATGTTTATAAGTGGCAAGATACAAACAATAAAAATGTTTTTAGTCCCTTTAGTTTTATACACAGGTCAGGCATATTTTTATCAACCAGAGGAGGAATTCTGGACAATAATTAATAAAGACTTGAAAGATTTTATTTGGGAGAGGAAGAGGACAAGAGTAGAGAGGGATAAGTTGATCCTCCCAACACAACAGTGAGCGTTAGTACTACCTAATTTGAAGGGATATTTGACAGCTACATAGCTATTGCTCTTTACATAATACAAGCAGAAGGCTACAATTCAAATGGGAAAAGCCGACGATGAAACAGAGGGCATAATTCAGGAAATAAAGAAAGAATGGGATTTTGGATGCAGATCCTTAAGGAGAATAACCATAGTCATACAGAATATTATATTCATAAAGTATCAGAAAGTACAGTAAAACTAAGTTAACACAGGAATGCAAAAAGCAGATTCTGCTGATAGTGATAACTGCAATTAGGAGTAAGAATAGGCAAGAGGAGGCTAGAATTTAGTGCAGAAAGCTGGAAAAAGAACCAGTGCATTGGGAACAAATAATTAGAGAGAAAAAGGTAACAGAATGGGTAGAAGACAAGAAGACATTTAGATTGCAGGCTAGAGAGATTGCCTTCTCTATCAATGATTTTATTACAGTATAGACAAAAGAGAAAGGGATTGGGAATCCTAAATGAAAGATCTGCACTAGCTGAGTTTTTAACTGAATCTAAAACAGAAGCTGGGATACAGGGTCTGAATTGCCTTGACATAATAAGGCCTTGTTAAGTTTACATTCTGGTGGCTGCCAAAAAAGCAATTACTAAAACATGGAAATCAAAATCCAAAGCAACTATACTTGAAGTAGTGGATACTGTATCAGCTGTAAAAGGAAGCAGTGAGATATTTAAAAAGTGGTAGGAGTAAATTACATTGAAAAAATGGAAATTGTAGGGAAAATGCATGCAGAAAAATGTTTTGTAAGAGGAATGAGGTTTAACAGAGGGCAGGAATTGAACAATATGGTGTATAATATTTGTAAATCTGAACTTGTTAATATGGTTTGATTACTTTTATATAAATTTACATTTGCTTATGTCACAGGTGATAACTTTAATAAAGGTGTTTAAAAGGAAAAAAAAATACCACAAAGAAGGGTAGCCACAAAGATAGACCTAGACCTTGAAATCACATTCAGCATACAGTGTCTTGGAGACATAAGTAGTGAAGCCCAAATTTGCAGCCACACAGATAGCAACTGAAAAAAGTAATGGCTATAGCTTTAACATTTTTTTTTAAATGAGGTGCTTTTGCCACCTTGCCTCAATGACCACGAGGCACCCTTCTTCTCCACCTGCTTCACACAGCTCATTTCCCCCAGAAGGACAAGGTCATACAACCCATTAGTTCCTCCCTGAGATAAGAGTGAGGATTGAGGTTTTTGTTCTTTGGGTTCCTAACTGCACTATCTATCCTAATACCACAATAAGGTTTGGTAAGTGCTTCTGTGGGCGATGTAAACTCTCAAAACTGCCCTGGCTCCTTGAGGCTAGTGTTCTAGCATGATATTTGATATCCAATAGGGATTCTACCCTTGGAATGTCTTTATTAATCTAAATACTTCTAATGTAAGACATTTAACAAGCTATTACCAAGACTGAAATAATTAGTCCTAGAACTGGTTTTATATCTTTGAATGTGTTACTTGTTTTCTTAATGAAGATTACTGTTTACTCAGCTTCTTATATCATCTTATATATTTTTTTAATCTAGTTCTAAACCTTCTGCTGAGCCAGAAAATTGTTCACTGCTCTACCATGGTCAAAAAATAAATGATCAACCAGACATGAATCCCCACCAACTCCAAAAGGATTTTGAGCTGCTGTTCAGACTGCCTGCAACAGCTACAGCTGAAATGAATATGCTTTACATTTAGTTTTATCTTGTTGTATTCTCATAGGAAAAAAAAACACTGCATTCTGAAAGCCAACTGGACAGGGTGACCTTGGAGACTTTCTGTCCCAATCTGGTAGGTGCAAATCAGAAGAGCTGATCGTCTTTTCAAATGTCTATTTCTATTCCAGGTGGAAAGGACAGTTGTCAATGAATGGCCTAAGTAAGGCTTTCATTATGGCAGCTAAGAATGCCTGTTAATTGTCCAGATTTTTGCCTCATATTTTCAGTTTGTTTCTCATTAAATTTGTAATTTTCTGACAAATCACGGAGGACTGAAGTCACTAAATAATGACTTACATTTGAGTTTCAGTCTTCATATCCTTCAGAATAACTGTGCCAACACAAATCCCGTTATTCTAGCAACTTTATAAGTTTACAGATTTAAAATATGTCCCAATTTTCGGGCCTTTGTCCCCCTATTATTTTAGGCTTTTCCAAATTTCTCGCATTAAGAGGTTGAGAGATATGTAGCAAAGTATATTTGGGAAGAGACTGAATAAAAGAGAATATCAAAACTGAGAAACTGGAAGTTCTTGTTTATGAATAAGGATAGTAAGATACAAGCTATGAAAATATTTTTTGCCCCTTTAATTTTACACATGGGTCATACATATTTTTATTAACCCGAGGAGAACCTGTGGACTATAATTAATAAAGATTTGAAGGAATTTATATTGGAAAGGAAGGGAGGAGTTAAGTGGGATAATCTAAAACTTCCAAAAAAACAAGGTGGTTTAGGATTACCTGATTTGAAGGGATATTTTAGAGCTACACAGTTAAGACTGTTATACATAACACAAGCAGAAAGTATAGTAAAAACTAAGCCGGAAGGAGATTTTGCCAACAGAGATAACTGCAAGCAGGGGTACAGAAAACAGGCAAGAGGGGCTGAACTTTACTGAAAAAATGGCAAAGAAACTAAGATAATGGGAGCAAATAACTAGAGTGGGAAAGGTAGTGGGATGAGGCCAAGAAGGTGTGGACTGCATGCTAGAGGCTGCCTTCCCTACCAGGAATTTACATCAGAGTATAGCTTGGATAATGGGATAGGGGAATCTTAAGTGAAAGACCTGCTCTGGTAAAGTTTTCAGTTGCATCTACAATGGGGTTTGCCTGAAATTAGTCAATATTCATCAGTGCACTATTCCAGTAAACAAATATAAATAAATAAATAAATACATAAATAAACAGAAGCTACTGTCAAAAAAGGGATAATTAGTAATGCATATAAAATTCTGGATGCTAACTATAATAATCAATCAGAAGAGGTTAAAAATACTGGAAAGGGAAACTGAAAAAGCCATTTACAAGAGAACAATGGAAGGATGTATGTATGTCTCCAAAGTATGCAACAAAGGCCAGAAGGTTTAGGATCTTTGCTTGGAAATGTTTGCATTGGTATTTTTATACCCCAGCCAGACTACAGAGAATTCTGCCTCAGGTGAACAGCAAACACTGGAGGTGTGAGAGGGAATCAAAAGTTAACAGGAAACATGATTGGGAGTAAAATGAGTTGGCAGATTTTAAAAATTCCCTACAGAGTACTCTGTAAAAAAAATAATGGGTGAGCAAATAATTAGCTGTAACTAAGGAAACCAATTTTTTTGAACTGGGACACAAACTGAATTGCCTGCACATGGTAAGACCTTATTAAATTTATTTCTGTTGGCTATCAACAAAGCAATTATGAGAAAATGGAAATAAAGTCCAAACCAACTGTACTTGAAGTATCAAACATTATAAAAGAACTAAATGAACTGGAAGAGGAATTTATGGAAAAGGGAAGGAGCAAATTACACAGAAATAAATGGAAATTGTGGGAACAATACATGCAGAATAATGTTCAGGAGAAGACCATAGGTTTAAGAGTAAGCAGGAATTCAGCAAGTTATGTAATGTTGGACTGATGAAAGTTACAAGGAAAAGATATCTGAATGTATGCAAATGGAAACAAATGAGAATATAGTTCGTTTTTTCTGATAATGTATGTTTGCCTGTTTAAGTCATACTTAAATAAAGGTGTTAAAAAAAAGGATAAGCCATCACAATGGGCTCTGGTGAAAGATGCCTTAAAGTTATCCAAAAAAATTAGAATGTCTGAGCTAGGCATGAGAATGTCAATGCAGGACTATGTTGTGCATGGCACAACAGCAACTGCATTATGTGGCAAACTCATGGAAAGGTTACTCAGCATATCAAGACTTTTCTCAACCAAGTCAACTGAAAGCAAGTTGTGTATTAGGAAGTTAAAAACCCTTTTAAAGAAAGTATCTGATGGATATAAATACTTACCAAAGAGCCCAATGCCAGAGATTCTTTATTGTGAAGATGGAGTACTAGCCTCTCTCCTGAGGTTTCATTCTTCAGGGAGGCAGCCACTATGATGGAGTCAACTAATAGCACTCTACAATATTCATGTTCCTTGGGAAACTATAGGGTTTTGTTCTGCCTGATGATAGCTGAAAGCTCAACTCACTGAGGGTAAACAAGTAACCTGTGATTTGTCAAGAACAAAAGGCCACCACTATAGCAAACTGCAGATGGTGATTTTTGACTGCTGTTTACCCTCTATCTCCCTCACCTTTTCCCATCAGTCTCCCAACAGTCCAGGATTGTTTGCAGGAACCTTCCTACTAGTCCCTGTCTTGGGCATAATAGAAAGAGCTGATGGAACCTTTTTTTTTTTTTTTCCACCTCACGTCTTGCAGGTAACAAGGCTGAATTACTGGCATCTACATTTACACCAATGTTTCAAATCATGGTCCTCCCCCAGGCAATACAGACGGCATTGTTATAAATCCAGGCTTGTGGGCTGACAGCAAGACACACTGAAATTTTACATTGTTTTACTCACTAAATGTGTGAAGTATGCTGGATGACCATCAAGACTGGATCTGAACAAATCTAAGAACAAAAACATCACTGTATCCAACCAAGGAAAGAAACAAAATGTAAACAGCTCGGGCAGTCCAATGGAAATAATGCAAACCAATTAAGAGGCCACCGCAGAGACTGAAATTAGCACTTTCATCCTAACATTTACTCAACTAGGAACTTCATCAGAAAACATCCCCTTAGAATTGAATTAACTTTTAAAAACACAAATGAACCCGCCAAAATCAACACCCAATCAGATCACTCAGTTAGTCTTACATCTTCCCGTATTGACAATAAATTGGTTTAAAGCTAAATTTCACACTAAAACATTAAAATAAATCAATATATTGAATAACAGATTAAAAACATTAACTATCATTCAAACAGTTTGATATCTTAATAAACACTTACTATTAATAGTTTTGTTGAAACCAGGAGACCTATTGGTCCTTAATTTAACTTGCCATTTCAGTTCTCTAGTCTCTAAAAAATTATTACATCCATTGGTAAACCAAAAAGTGTCAACCTGTTCTGTAACAAAAAATTGAAATTTTCTAAAGTCCACACATTCCATTACAGAGAGCATTATTAACATCTTTTTTCTGTATAACGTAACAATGCTTTCCAATTCTAAATCTAAGTTCTCTAATATTCCTTCCCTACATAAAAATGTGCACAAGAAGAACAGCTCCCCAAATAAACTATATTAGCACTGTGATAAATGGATCTGAACAACTCTATTGTCAGGAAAGAAATGAGCAGCACCAGGGCTGAGTGTACCATCTCTGCATATGACATCACGATTTTTGTCAATCACAGAGTCCACACCTTTCAGCAGACAGCAGAAAATTCATTACTAGGCAAAACTGGGGATTATCAGAAAAGGAAATACCAACAGATATGCACAACAGAAAAGCCCAAGAACTTATCTCTGGTTTTCAATTAAAACCTTTAGAAAGTTTTATGTTCATGTTTTTATATCAGACTGTTTCCAGATAACGCCATTAAGACAGTACAACAAAATATGTCTGTTTTCGGGATATCAGAATATGTACTACTTACTGTGAATATGCAACTGTAACCCACAAGAAGTAATGGCCACTAATCAGCATAAAAGCTGTACTTCTGACCACTGTGCTTGATAAACTGTTGCTCTCAAAAGAAGGTACAAGTCATTAGGATTTTTATCCAAGTTCATCAATTACCTAGTGTGTTAGGTCATGACATATAAATTCCACCTTCCCTGCATCTCTGCAAACTATGGCTCATTTTCATATTTATAATGTACCTTTAGTCGCTGCTCTGCTGCCAGCATACTGTAATAGGCACAGCACTGCTCTGGGGAGACCATAGCTCGAATTTCCTCTTCTGTTGGCAGCCGGAAATCATTTTTCAGTACCCACCAGTTCGAGTCCATTCCTGTAATGATAAACATACACACGGCACTGAGATGTCTTCAGGTCAGCCCAAAACCAGGAAAACACAGTTTTTAGTAAAGTTGCTATAAAGTGTTAGTCAACACAAGTAAGCCTGTAGAGTTACTACAAACAACGTACATAGAATGTAAACAGCTTTTATTCTTAAACAAAGCTTTTCAATAGTAAACAGTTAAAATAAAAATAAAAAACCTTTTGCAATCTGTAAGCAAAAAGACTAATATTTCTTACTTTTTATGTTTACCTTATGGTCAAATATATCTGCTACACCAGTGGTTTCCAAACTTTTTCGATTCTCGGCTCCCTTGCTGAATCCAGGTTTTGCCAACCCCACGGCGCTCATAAAGTGCATATTTCATTTATTTATTTATTTGCCTGATTGGACTATGAGACCAGGGGAGAAAAGCTCAAAAGTACAATAAAAAGACAATTACCAAAAAAAAGTGTTC